>NW_022109767.1:5952519-5962741 GCF_000313985.2 Echinops telfairi | reverse complement strand
AATGTGCTGGACACAAATGACGTATGTACAGATTGTGATGAGTTGTATGAGCCCCTAATAAAATGATTATTTAATAATAAAAAACAAAACAAAACAAAATTATAGTTTCCACCAGTAGTATCCATTATCCATAGGATACATATGGACTATTTCATTTTTATTCATCTGATCCTCCCAATTACCAACAGAAGGACATTGACATTGTATTTTGGATGGGGGAGCTGAGCCAGGATAAAGCGTGTTGTCCAAAGACTGCCATGTACAGATAAACTACGAACCCGATGACGTTAGATGGATCTATCCCAATAAGAAAGGGCGCACACGTCTCCATTAATGCTAGCTTTGCATGTCGAGGTGTAGCTAATCCCCTTTCACCCACCCCCGTGTCCCCACAAGAAACCTTGACATTATTATTTTGAAAGGATAAACCTTCTCTATAATTTTCTGTCTCCTCTTTAAACTCCAACCTTTCTGTCTTATCTTTTTCATGCTGTAAGATCAGTTATTTTGTTACATGAACGATTGCCCAAGTGGGTCAATTAAATTCTGAATACAGCTGGTGTTGATTACATTTTTGCTAATGAAAACATCTTTGTGGGATCTTCAAGGAAACTTATAAAAATTAGCTCCTTGATGAACCAAGAAGAAAATTCAAGGAACAACATCAATTGATAATTATGTTGCTAGATTGCACTCTCTCGATCCAAACGTAGGTTTCCAGATTAAAAATAAAAACTCAAACGCAAGTAGAGGGAAATACCATGCTCAAAAAGAGCTGTGTGAGACACTGTCCTCATGCAAGGGATTGGAGAGCCATCTCCACGATTTTTGAGCTTCCACTTTGTTGTTGCAGGTGGGACTGAAGTTCCCAACCCTATGATAAGAAGATACCATATTCCTAATGTCTCCGTACAGCTATCTGTCTCGACACAAGGAGACATCTTTGTGTGTCTCATCCAAATGCTTGTTATTAAAAGATCTCTTATATGTGTATAGCCTCTGGCCTGAAACATACTAATGCGCATGCTAGACATAAAACTCCAGCTCCTGGTGTAGCCAGCCAGGGTATCATATCTTGGGTGGTGTGGGTCCCGCAGTTGTTCCTTACTTTAGACCTGTACACACATTTCTTTTTAACAGTGTTGTTGGCACTTCATCCACATATCATACAATTCCATAGTTCAATCATGTCAAGACCACCACAATCAATGTTAGATATTTCCTTCTTCCTTGTACTCATCGTGATGAGTGTAATGATCATTTTTTAATTGTGGCAGAAACACACGCAACAAAACATTCCCCAATCCAACAGCTTCTACATGTATAATTCCATGCCATTGGTGATACTCTTCGTGTTGTACATCGCTAGTGATGTCTTCTTCCAAATTGTTCCATCGCCATTCACATAAGCTCTATGCCTTCTGAGCAAAAACTCTTCCTCCTTCATGCATGGTAACCATTGGTCAACTTTGTTTTTTCTTTCTTTCTTTTTTTTTAGTAGTTTTCTTGAGATAAATTTCACATATCATACACTTCCATAGTTAAGCCACTTTTCAAAATAGGTATATTTGTATCATCACAATCGGTTCTAGTGCGCCCTCCCCCTCCCACATTTATTGATAACCTCCTAACTACGCTCCCCACCTTTGTCCCTGAGAAACCATCACTTCAGTTATCAATGCTATGCTGCCACTCCTGTGTTTCATAAACTGGGAAAAGATAAAAATAAAATAAAGATTAAGAAAGAAAAGACCACCAGCAATATTTAAAAAGCCAAGGAAGACATTTCTCTCACTGAACAAGGGAGAAATATTTAAGCTTAGAGCAAATTCAGGTTGGATCAAGAAGAAAGTCAATTGACCAAGTACCATATTATACTGTGACTTGATCCACCATAATCAAGTTTACGATGATCTCTGTCAATAGTAATGCTGTTCGAGGAGTCCCTGGTCTATGGCCAGAGGGGACATGCTGGAGGAGGTTTTATCTGACTAGATACTCTGAAGATGAATATTGGATGCCCACTGTCCTTTGTCCATAGTTCCTATATATTGGCAAACAAAAGATTTTATAATTTCAGGTTCCCTAGAGTTCTCATTATTATTATTAAAATAATGCCCGCTGATGAGTAAGACACCTTATATTTTATTTCCTGACTGCTGCAAATTTGCAATGAGTGAGGAAGATTCTTAGTTTGGTTAGGCCAGGGTCTCTCAGCCCTGACACTATTAGCTTTGGGAGTTAGGTAATACTTTATGGTGGAGGTCTGTCTTGTGCCATGTAGAATGTTTTGCAATATCCTTGGCTTCTGGCCACTCTATGCCAGTATGCCACTGTCATAAAGAGTAGCATTCTATATGATGACAACTCAAAGTGTCTGTAGATATTGTGAAATGTTCTTGGTAATTCAGGTGGAGAGAGAATAAAACCACACCACACCTAACATTTGAGAACTGGTTTCAATCTGCCTCCCCTTGGATGAACAGTCTCAGGATTATATGCATTAGTGTGTGCGAATTGCTGGTCTAGTGCACCATCTTGAACTGGTGAAGTCTTGGGCTATTTGTTCCTTAGGTTAAGTGAGCACAATCCCAGAACTATGATGAAAACATTGGAAATATAATGAATGCAGACTTAAATCTATAAATATGAAGCCTACAGTGGAAAAATATATTTGAAGCAAAGTTCATTGTAATACTTAAGGATAATCTAAAGACCTTGACTAACTTACCTCTCTCCGACAGCCAATTAGTTATCATAATATTTTAGATTTGGCCCTGGATCATATCTTACAAACATCATCTAAATTAATAGTATTTTGAAAATAGCTCTATATTTCTTTTTAAAAAATCATTTTATTAGGGGCTCATACAACTCTTATCACAATCCATACATACATCAATTGTGTAAAGCATATTTGTACATTCATTGCCCTCATCATTCTCAAAACATTTCCTCTCCACTTAAGCCCCCGCCATTAGGTCCTCATTTTCCCCCTCCCTCCCTCCCCATCTCTATATTTCTATGGTAATCCGTAAACCACAATACTAAGCATCATAAATACTTGAAGTTATCAGATATGTACTATGTACTAATGAACCCTTGTAGTGCATCCTCTAAACGCCTCACTGCTAATTAAAAGGTTGGTGATGGGAACTTATGCCATGGCCCTGTCCAGGAAAGAGCCCCGGCAATCTGTTTCCTAGAAAACTCTGTGGGGTCGTTCTAGTCTATTTACACTGCTATGTACCAAACTGACTGAACGATAACCAACAACAATCACCACAGCAAAATATGTACTAACTGCTCTATTGGGCACCTTAATCCTTGTAACAACTCTGAGACCCGTTGGACAAGGAAGCTAAGACCAAGGGACAGGAAGTATCCTTTTCTTGATTATATCCATCTAAAGTGAGCGAGCCAGCACCAAGTCCATGTTCTTTCCGCCCTGCTAGTCTCTCTTTCCTTCGTAGGAGAGAAACATGACCATGGCTCTATCCTCGATGCTGATTGTATGTACACAGCTTCCATACTGATTCTCAACCCCAGGAGTGAACAGGAGGAAGACATCAGTCTATTTCTTTCTCGCCCCCTTTTGTTTCATGTTCTTGGGGAGAGATCACATAATACCTTGACGATGTCATGGTTTAGCCACAGTTCTCTGTGAAGAATTCAGACTCCATTCTTCCTCTGCCCCGACGGAATGTGTTCCTCTACCCCAGAGCTATGCCTGGCATTGTGTTTTAAGAAGCATTTGTAGAAAGGATGGTCTGCCTCTCTTCTTACAAAACGTGCCCACTGATTGCTAAGAGTACAGACTCGGATGTCTGATTAGCTAACTGAACCGCATGACGAGTAGCCACAAATTGTGAAAGAAAATGAACTGTGGCATTTACATGATTAAATCAGAAACTAGTATGTCTGTGATAATTTTTCCTTCATTAGACAATCTCCTTACTTTCATTTCTGATGCGTTCTTCAGATGAACCTTCTTCTACTCTATCATCAACTTCTCTTTTTATTCAACTTATATTCCATCCGACTGTATTCCCAGCTTCCTTTATTTTTTATTTTTTTCCTTTTATTTATTTATTTTAACATTTTATTAGGGGCTCATACAACTGTTAGCCCAATCCATACACACATCAATTGTGTAAAGCGCATTTGTACATCGTTTCTCAAAACCAGCTTCCTTTAATCACCATGGCGACACCCTGTGCTTATGCCCTTATTACAATTTTATCTTAAATAGATCTTCTAGGAATGAATCTTTTAGCCAATGGCAGTTTTTTCTTTTCTTTTCTGTTTCAAACCCACCCTAATGTCCAGACACTGGGAATTTTTGTGCAAATATTATTCCAATATTACTATAATGGGAAATAAGGCAAATGTGTAAAATTAGATATCTGCCTATTCTGGCTGACTGCTTCTGCTAGGAAAAGCACTTTTTTTTTTTTTTTTTTTGCATTCCATTCTGACTTCCTAAGTGCACTTGGCACATGTTCTTTTTAAAGATGAATTCTATTTAAACATTTATTATCATACATGATAATTTATTATCGGGAATTTATAAGCTCTAAATAAAATGCTGCCCTTTTGGTCACTGATCTTTTTAAAAAAGCAGAAATGCTAGCACACATTTACATGCTATTCTGGTTGAGGATTGTGTGTCCACTGATCTGGGTTGTGATTCTCCATGGTTTGATAGTTACATAATGATGTAGTTTGGCAGCTGGGCAATCACGTAATTTGACAGTGTTGTAATGACATAGTCATTCATTAATATGTGATCTAAGTGATCAGTTGCAAGGGAGTTTCCTTGGCGCTGTGTGACCTGCACCTATGAGGGGACTGCAAAAAGTTGATGGAACAAATGGCGTTTAGGTAATGGGGTTTTCCACAAACTTATTGACATTCCTTCGTGTATATGAGAACCTAAAAAAATCGCAGGGGAATTAAAAAAAAATTTTTAATGTTAATGTTGACCTAAAAGTTATCTATCCCATCCTATTTCAAAAATCAGAAAGCCTAATATTTGCATGCTGTTGTGGCTAAGGTTGTGTGTCAGCTTAGCTTAGCCATGATGCTCAGTGGGAAAACTTACTAGTTTGCTCATCCGACTTCTGGTTCTTGGGATTTGCCAGCCTTTGTAGCCTGTGAGCTAGCAGCCTGCTGTTTGACTGGTTGATCTTGGATTAGTCAGGCCCTGTAGCTAATCGACTTCAGAGAAACCTCCAGACTAATCCATGGACTTGGAAATTGCCAGTCTCTACAATCGCATAAGCCATTTCTTTGAGATAAAACATACACACTTTCTGTTTGCATGTATACCCTAATACATATGCATATACAAGCATCTTTCTAACAAAAACTGGAAGATTCTGGACATATTCCACAATGGGATAATAATCAAATTATGGTATAGGGAGAAACATGACTAAATAATAAGCATTTCTGAAAAAAATTTACAAAGAGTTCTAGTGACATGAGTCAGCAGATGTCATATTAGGAATATTATAAGATGTATGTATGATATGACTTCTATAACTTTTTAGGTATATGTCTTTTGTTTGATGTGATTCTATTTTTAAGATTAAAAACAAATATTGCCAAATATTATTAGTGAGTTTGTGGATGATGTTTTTATTAATATTTTTCTCTGGTTTTGCAGTTTCTTTAGCGAGCATAAAATACTTTTGAGAGCAGAAAGAAAAAATCAATACTGAAGTATAAAAATACACTAATTTGATTCTACCTCGACTATAGCAAACTGATTAAGAGGTCCATGTGATTTTAATATTTTTCTTGTATTTAAAGAGTCTACTGTTTCAGAACTACTTTTTTACCTGGGACGTTTGCTTCAAAAGAGGCTTTCTAAACAATGATTATGGATGAAGGATGCAAAGTATCGTCTTCACCACAGATAATTAAAAAAACCAAAAGAGCTACAAAGGCGGAGAAACAAAATCGAGGGGCATTGACCTGAGTGTGTATGAATGAAATAGCTAATTTTCAGAAAGGTCAAATCTGGAGCCTGCAGCTGGTTTGATAAAAGAAAAGACTGTAGGGATATTTTTCATTAGACTTAAACAACTCTGTACCTAAATGATGCTTTCTCCATTCGAAGAGGATGCTTTCACATGAGAATGTCCTTAATGGGCATTCTGGGGAAGAGAGGACACTGCAAGGGGGACACTGGGAGGAGAAAGAATCGGCACCCTCTTGCTCACCGGAAACCTGGCATTATAGACCTCACTTACCATTACACACAAAGACCGGAAGGCAGCTCACTACATGTTCCTTCGCCTTTCTTCTCCAAGGACAAAGGAAGAGGGTTGAATTGGATGCCATCGAAAATCCCTCCCCGTTTCAATTTCGATCTGATCTACACTACTGTTTTACATGGTCAGGCAGCACAGGTCAACCTGTGGGAGTTTAGGTTCTTGAAATTTTGGTCAGGAGACTTGATGCTCAAGGTTCCGTCTGAGTCTCAGCTAGAACAACTACGTGGCCACTTGTTACTGTGATGGGAACTCCGTTGGCCAGTCTGCCCTGTGTCCTGTCTAGCTCACTGAAGTCAAGCGGCCCGAACAGTAATGGCTGATGCATACACATCTCTGTTAGGTTTCCAGCCCCCATAGCCTTTTCATTTGGAACACTAGTTCCACATGCGGGAGTATTACATCTTTTATAAAGTGCTGGTGAAAATTTGTGACAACAGCCGGCAAATGGTGATAATGATTGTTCTGTTTGATGAACATGAGTGTCAAACCTATCCAGGATGCACTTTATATGAATTGCAGCATTGAAAATGATAACATTTGTTGCATTTTGGTACATGCAGATGCCCAGAAACCTTCACCCACACCTTAATGACCCCATCAACGCCTCCTGCCTCCACAAAAATCTTGCTTTCCATCACAATCCCCTAGTCAGCTGATATGGGGTACCAGGCATGGACCAACATTCACCTTTTATGCATTATGAATATCTAATTATCCTGATAGATATTTGTTGGAAAAGAATATGTTTTCCATCTTTGGATCTTTGGCAAAAACCACTTCCCCACATCCATATAGGTTTACTTCTGAAATCACTCTTCTATTCCTCTGATTTATTTATGTCTTTATGCCAATCTCCAACTGCGGTTTACCGTCCTGCTTCTGACTGCAGGTCCTTCTCCTCTGTGGCACGTCCCTTCCTGATCACTCCAGAAGGAGGAATGCCACCACTTCTCCATCATCACTCATCACCACTCTTTCCCTCTGGACCATGAAAGGAGAGCCCGTATATGTCAACCTTTTGAAAACATTGAGCGGCACAAATGGAATGTCCTTCTACTCTCTAACACGTGTGGGGGGGGGGTCACCCCGAGTTGGAATCAACCCCACTGTAATCATTTCTAAAGGAGGGGGTGAAGAGAGGAAAAGTAGTCTTAGCTGGAAGACTCTACAACTGCTATTGACAACATTTCTGTGATTTATAAACTTCTGGTTACATTAACATAAGCCTGTTCCCAATTTTCCAAAAGTTAATTCGCTTCCAGTGGTTGGTTTGTACACAGCTTTCCATCTAAACAATGTAGCACTAGTTAAAGTTGCATGTCAGCCCACAAATGATAATTGCTAAATGACTCATCAAGTTGTTGGGAATCTTGGCCATTTCTCATTACAAAAAGTAGAAAATAAATTAGTCTCCACTTTTGGCTTTTAAACATGATAAAACTAAGCATATAAAACTCTTATGAAAATAAAGGCATGCAGCTTACAGTGCTCTTGAAAAGGGTATTTAAATAGTTGGTAAGCATGGGTAAATTTCCTAAGTTTTTGTAAACAGCTTTATGGATGGCAATTGACTTGCAATGATGCTACTGGTTGTAAATATGAGTCATATAGGTTTTTAATTAAAAATGCCTATTCCTTGAGTTGATGATGCTCGCCATATTTGTCATTCCTAAAATTTGGGTCATTGTGGAGTCAGGAATTGGATTGGAAACTTTTTCGAGGTCAAATTTCTAAAAAACGTTATTGTGAGAATAATGGGCCTTGAGTATCAGGGGGGAGAGGTGATTTGGGTAGGAGCAAAGACTGGGCAGCCTTTTAACGTCTTTTTCTGTGTTTGTAAAATTACAGCAAACCTAATAGGTTTTAAATAATTCTTCTTATTATTATTTTATGCTCACTCATACATGCATCAGGAAAGGGTAGAAGTAATGCCAAAACAGGCCTTTTTAGGGGTCTGTAACATCACTCTGCGGAAACCCTGATAAAAATGCTACTGGCACACAAAAATGAGTTTCCATGCTATTAATTTTTTTCTGTATTAGAACTGTGTGATGCTGAATTATATTTAAAAAAGTAGTGCACTCTGGGTGAAATTTACAGAGCAAATTAGTTTTCCATTAAACAATTTATACACATTTTGTTCCTTGACACTGATTGTAATGCCCTCGATGGAACAGGACTCTGCACAGTAAAAAAAGTATTGCATCTCCCTGAGTGCTCCATCTTCCAAATCGCCAGAGGAACAAATAAATCTCTGTTGAAGAAGTACAGGCTGTGCCTCTTAGCAGCGAGGGTGGTGAGACTTGGTCATCAGGAGGGAGCAGCCCCTAGAGAAGGACATCATACTTGGCAAAGCAGAGGGTCTGCAGAAAGCGCAATCAAAAAGACCCTCAACCAGATGGTTTGCCACAGTGGGTGCAGCAATGGACTGAAACATAGAAAGGATTGTGAGGGTGGCCCGGGACTCAGCAGGGTTCCCTTCTGCAAGACCTGATCTGACAGTCCTGAACAACAACAGCCGCCTGATAGGAAGTGGAGATAGAAGGATCTTGAAGCTGTAGGTGTTTACTTTTATTTTCCATAAAAGATCACTGGAAACCACCAAAAATTTAGGAATGTACTTTTGCCACACTGTAGAATTCCATCAGATCTTTTGCCTGGGGAGGATTTTTATATAAAAATGAAATTTTGAAAAGGTGCAGTCTCCATATAAACAAAAGCCAAAGAGAATCTCCTACTAAGGATGATGATTGTTTTTTTTAACTAAGTTGGACTCTTTTGACTGTGAGGAAAATGTAAAAATAAATTAAAAATCCCTGAGACATTTTCAAAATGAACACTCTCGGTTGGGCTGTGTGACCATTTTTGTCAAGAAAACCATCTCCATTGCCACTTTTCTACTACAGTCTTCTCATTCTTCCTGCCCTTTCTAGGCAGAGCTGCATTTACCAAAGAGATTATCGACTTTATTTACAACCCAGTTTACAAAATCCTTTTCACACGCAGAGCCAATCGGAAAAATTGAACGTAAAAGATACAGGGAAACATTATAAAGCTGGATCGGATAGGTTTTTAATAGCTGTGCTGTATTCCTTGTTTGCGTTTTATAGTTCATCATTTGTTGCAATTTGCTTTTTATTCCAAATAAATTTCTATTTTTCAGGCATAATTTTGTATTCATACTTTTATCTCTTTTTTTAAAAAAGTGGGATCTCTCAAATATATAATCTTTGGGCCCTGCAAATAGAGTATTTACCTCCAACATAAAGCATACCCCAACACTCAGATGTTGGTTTGGAGACTCACAGTGACCCTCTAAGAAGTGGCTCTCTGAATTTCCAAGACTGTAAATCTTTACAGCAAAAGAAAGCCTTATCTTTCTCCAGCAGAATTGGTGGTTTTGAACTTGAGGATTATCCGCCCAGTGCACAATCTAAGCACAGGTTTATTTCAATATGGCTCAGTCCATGTATGTCTGCGTGGTATAATTGATGGTTGTGGTTATGGAGGTATTTTTGCAATACTGGTGATGATGAAGACAATGATGATGCTAATCATGGTAATGGCTTACAGACCAAGCTACATTTATTAAATTCCTTGTTCTGACACATCAAAGATTTATTTTCACATTTCTCAAAATCATACCTACTGGGACTTAAATTTATTTTACCTTGACAGGCCCACATTGCGTAAGGAGAACACCTGGTCAGTACTTATTATAGTGACACCTGTGACGGCTTTGTTTTTCTAGGTCTTACATGTTTTCTACCTTTGACAAGATTCTGTCTCACCCCTTCTCTGTGACTGCTTTTGGTGGAAAGCATTTGCGCGTTTCTTCTCTGACATATTTCCATGTTACACAGCCTCTAGTTTTTCAAGGTCTTACCATACAAATTTCTTTATATGGCCAATCCCTGTGATGGTTCTATTGTACAAAT
>NW_022109767.1:5948532-5949985 GCF_000313985.2 Echinops telfairi | reverse complement strand
GACAGTCAGAAGCTCAAGAGCTTAGCAAAGCAGGCCCGGATGGCATATTGAACTCAAGCAATGTAAGACGACAGGACCCACCAGCCTCAAGCTCAAGCAATATACACAACAGCAGCTTAGCAAAGCATATTTCCAAGTAACCTCAAGCTCTAGTGACATGATCCATGGGATGGCTTGTCACACAGGTGGCGTACCTCCCACGTTGAGGCAGAGAACTAGCTAAAGCCACAGCATGCTGGTCCCATCACCAGAGAGCGAGAGAGAAGGGGCGTGGCTGAGCCCTTTATCTCTTTGCCCTCCAATCAAACTGATCTGATTAACCCCACATGTTCCTACTGGCCCGATTGGCCCAATAAACCTACCTATCACACTCTCTCTGATATCAGTACAGCTATCAACATTGTTGAACACACACTACTCCATCAAAGCAACGGATGCCTGTAGCAAAATCTGCTGTCTCTTCTGTTACCCTGCCCGCTTCTTACCGCAACACTATGCTTGCCTTGACTTCAGCTTGCAGAAAACGCAAATGAAGCTGGGTGTACAGGTGGTTATTACAGACCCTGCCAAACTGGACCAGATCAGACAAAGAGAATCCGATATCACAAAGGAGAGAATTCAGAAGATCCTGGCGACTGGGGCCAATGTTATTTTAAGTACCGGTGGCATTGATGATATGTGTCTTAAATACTTTGTGGAGGCTGGTGCAATGGCAGTTAGAAGAGTTTTGAAACGGGACCTTAAGTGCGTCGCTAAAGTTTCCGGAGCTACTGTTCTGTCTGGCCAATCTGGAAGGTGAAGAAACTTTCGAAGCTGCTATGTTGAGACATGCTGAAGAAGTGGTACAGGAGAGAATGTGTGATGATGAACTGATTTTAATCAAAAACACTAAGGCGCGTACCTCTACATCCATTATCTTATGTGGGGCCAATGATGTCATGTGTGACGAGATGGAGCGCTCTTTACATGATGTGCTCTGTGTCGTGAAGAGAGTTTTGGAGTCAAAGTGTGGTTCCAGGTGGGGTGCTGTCGAAGCGGCCCTTTCCATATACCTTGAAAACTATGCAACTAGCATGGGGTCTCGGGAACAGCTCGCAATTGCAGAGTTTGCGAGATCGCTTCTTGTTAGTCCTAACACCCTTGCTGGTAATGCTGCGCAAGACTCTACAGACTTGGTTGCAAAGTTAAGAGCTTTTCTCAACGAGGCTCAAGTTAACCCAGATCGTAACAACCTAAAATGGGTTGGTCTTGACTTGGTCAATGGAAAACCTTGCGTCAACAAGCAGGCAGGGCTGTTTGAACCAACCATAGTTAAAGACGAGCGTCTGAAATTTGCAACAGAGGCAGCAATCCCCATGCTTCGGATTGATGATCTTATTAAATTAAGAAAGTAAAGATGATAAGCACGGAGGTTATGAAGATGCTGTTCACTCAGGAGCCCTTGATGACGGAT
>NW_022109767.1:5930172-5946994 GCF_000313985.2 Echinops telfairi | reverse complement strand
TCCCTGGGGGACAGACAGTGGAGAAGTGGGTGAAGGGAGACATCGGATGGTGTAAGATATGACACAGTAATAACAATTTATAAATTATCAAGGGTTCATGGGGTAGGGTGAGTGGGGAGGGAGGGGAAAAATGAGGAGCTGATACCAAGGGCTCAAGTAGAAAGCAAATGTTTTGAGAATGATGAGGGAAACAAATATACAAAAGTGCTTGACACACGGATGGATGGATGGATTGTGATAAGAGTTGTACAAGCCCCCAATAAAAGGATTTTTTAAAAAGTGACTGTCAATAGCATTGAAACTAGCATTGAATGGAGATTCTGTTAATAAAGTTACAGGTTACTCGATTTTTAATATTTTTGCTCTTTTGAAAGAATATGACTTTTGCCTTTGTAGGGTATATATTTATTTATTTGTTCTAACTAATTTAGAAGTAGTTCTTGGGTGTGGCACCCTTTGTACTAAAGACCAACAGAATTTTATACCATACCCAACCATTTTCAAGTATTTAGTTTCGGTACCAAGTAAAGGTACATAGCTTTTCAGGTGCCAGAAAAAGTAAATTATTATGTACACATGGAGTCATATTAATGGCACTGGGAAGGTCTATTATTTTAACAGTACTTGCTAATTTTATAGGCAGTATCATCACATAACTAATGAAATATGATAATCATTTTAATACAATTATTCTGAGGATTCCTTGAGTCCTGGTGGCATAGGGGTTATGAGTTGGGCTTCAAACCACAAGGGTTGCAGTTCTAAACCATCGACTGCTCTGTGGGAAAAAGATGAGGCTTTCTACCCTGGTTATTGTCTCAGCAAACGACAACAGCAATTTTACCCTGACCTATAGGGCTGCCATGCGTTGGCATTGACTTGATGGTAGTGAGCTTGGTTTTTGGTTTGTCCTGGATCTTAATGGCCACTCATCAACCCTTCATTTGAGTGTCAGTGGTAACTGTATTTCCCGAGTCCAGAAGAATGCATTGGCATCGTACTCAAGTTTGGGGGTTACAAGGGCCATCAAGATGAAATTTACTGTATATGATTAAATTATCAAAGAATTAAATCTTTAATTTTTCAAAGAATTAAAATGTGGATTTTCACCCCCGCCATATGGTTTTAATTTAAGAACAGAACTGAAAACAAACAAAATTTCTGTGTAAAAGAGCTAAACTGCACACAAAATTAGATTTTGGGGTATGGAATGAAGTGGTTAATTAAAAAATGGAATAGGTTTCCATATATGATAAAATGATTAATCTATTTTATTGGCATGCATCTCACATATCATACAGTTCAATAGTACAATCATATAAATAAATGTACAATAATCACCACAATCAGTTTTAGATCATTTGATTCATTCATGTACTCATCGATATTAGCTTACATATCATATCCCCCCAACCACCCTGCCACACCCCTAAATAACCATTAATCCAGTTACTGTGTCTACAGATTTATCATATACACAAAAATGATATTAATTTTATTAGTTAAAATCACATTCTTTGGTCTTAATAGAAGAACAAAGAATACTGGGCTCCTAGCTGAAAGTTTTATTTTTACTGGTACCTCTCAGTTTCTAGAAGGCATTGCCTTTGTAAAGGGGCCCAAAGTTCCTTCAGAGAAGTTGAACACATTTTCACCTTGACTTCACAGCTGAGCTTCCTCCTCTGGATTCATTTGTGTAGACTCGTTATTATATTTAGGAGACTCCATAGTTGGGGGGATAGCTGAGTTATGACTGTTAGAATGTACAAAGGGGTCTTCCAGCCTAGAGGACTCCATAAGTGTACACAGCATGGGGTTCTACGGAAGGACTACTTATCCTACATGTGCGCGATGTGGTCTCCTTGCCTTGTGTATCTAGGCCAGCTTATCACGCTGTTATGAACTTTGAAGACTAATACCACAAACAATGATTTTCTTCTTTTGCAACTCATTTTCTAATTTGAAATTATTTCCATGCTCACCTACAGCATTTACCACATATGGTAATCATACTGATAGTAAGGAATTTTATATAGATTATGTCTGATGGAAGAAAACATATTTTAGGATTATCAACAAAGTTAAAATAGTAATAAAAGCACAGCGAAGTAGGCCGAATTGTAACAAATTATAAATCAAGTATGACAAAAACATGCCAGTTTAAAGAAATTGATGTTGCTATCAGCTCTTTAAAAAATTGAACATTTTGGAAAGAAAATTACAGGAACTTACTTGTATATTTTTATTTACAGTATTTCTATTAAGCCTGTTTGAATATTCCTATCCACACTATCTGTATTATTAGACCTGTGAGTAAATGGGAATGCTTGGAATTACAAATGTTATAAATCCTATGAAATGATAACTATATTAATATCCTTATTAAAGTTATCCTGCTTTGTCCTGGCTACCAAAATGTATAATATTAATATTATGATAAATCTATGAGGTCATTCTTGCATATAGAAGATGAAGAAAATAATTTCTACATGGCATAAGGCAAAACATAAAGATTTGAAAACTAGGTATTCTCCTATGTGACTGTCTGCTTCCAATAAGACTTTTTCAGTCCCAGAAATCCTCTCTGGAGTCCCAGTGAGTTGGGATGTACTCAGTTGTTGTGGGCTTATTTTGTACTCTCACGAAAGACCTGTATTTTATAAAGGTGAGTTAAGAAATTAAATACATGCTCATTTAACTTGGGTTTCTACAAAAACTTAAAAATTCAGTTGCATTCCATCATTAGAATTTTCTCAAATCCTCCTAGGTGAAAAGCTCAAAACACAAAGAAAATCCATTTTATTTTATTTTAAAACATTTCAGGATATTTGGGAATTAGGTACTCATATTGAATTCTGTTTGACAATAATAAATACTTTAGTTCAGTCAGTGTTTGTTGTTTCCCCCTCTAAACCTCAGAGTGATTAGGCTATTTGTAATCCAATTAAAGATGGATACTCAATTTCCTTTCAAAGAAAAAAATTAAATGGACACTAAATCCCTACTGAGGGGAGATCTAGGTATCTAGCATTTGATTGTAGTTAATGCAACCCCAAATGAAGTTACTCAATGTAAATTGAAATAAAAATAACATAAACTTTAAAATGACATACAAAGCACATTGAATGCCTACCATAAAGCTGGAAACAAATAGATTATAAAGTTTATACTAAACTTTCTATCAATCAAGTGAAAATGATAACCTGGTCATTTCTGCAGTTCTCAGAGTTGATGTATTTAAAAACAGGCCTTTAAAACACAGCACAATTATTCTGTGTATGAGAGCTAGAAAGAAATTTCTCTCAAGGTTTCTCTTAAGAGAGCAGAGAATAGAGAATGCAACGAACAATGTTCTCAGTAGTATTCTTACAGCTAAGGAGTTCAGGGGGAATATAATGTTATCACAAAGAACAGAAAAGAGAGGTAAACCTCGGTCTCTATGGAAGTGGCATGGTTTAAGTAACAGGAACTAACAATGGCTTTAGCAGACAACTGCCCACAACATCCATTACATGTTCAGGTTTATAAATCTAAAAATAGAAGCTAACATTTTTTTTGGTAAACAGTCCATAGCCTACACTTAGCTTCTAACTTATAATTTTACTAATTTATTTGCTTATTTTTATTGGTAGTTAATACATAGATCATATCATTCCGTGGTTCAATCACATCAAGCAATATAGCACAATAGATAGCACAATCAGTTTTCAAACATTCTTTTCCTTCCTAAACTCTTTGACATCGGGTCCCTCTTAACCCCCACCCCCGCCAAGCCCGACAACCACGACTGAAACCCACCCCCCCTTGTGCTCCCACCTGGGAAACCTTTATTCTACTTGCTGTTCATCAATCCTAGGTTTCATATACTGAAAAACAGAAAGAAAAGGCCCCCATATAACACAAATTCAAGAGGGTGACCCCATTAACATAAAACATCTGAGATAAACCGCAATATGAACGAACAACAACAACAACAACAATTTCAGAACATGTTGGAAACCAGTGTAGGTCCAGCATACATCAGAGCTGATTGACTGAGATGGTTTTAGCCGTTCAAATTAGGTTTATCCTTTTAATCTTCTATAGTCATCCTTCCATTACAGTAGACGGAGATCATCAGAGGCATATTTCCTATGTAGATCCCGCAAATGGATCTTGGATTCTCACTGTCATCCATAGCTTTATGCAAACCAGATTCTCACAGTTTAGGCTCTGATAAGATTCCCTCCTTCAACTTCGGATTGTATGATTTGCTATCCTTTGGTGACTGATGATGGTGTACTTGTTCCATGTGGACTTAGTTGACATCTCACTTAGATGGCTGCTTGCTATAATTTTAAATGTAGCTTAACTTATTTAGCGTTCTAGGCATATATTTTGTAATTCCATCTACTATAGAAAAAGAATAGCCAACAACACAAGTTTAGCTGTTCCAAGACGCTTTACTAAAACAAACAAAGTAAAGCCAAAGGGCATGATTGATTTGTCTACTTACATAATTTTCAGATTAAATTTTAGTTAAAGCCAGATATGACTTATTACAGAACCTTGGGGAGCTATTGCTTTCTTGAGCTGAATACACAAAACTACATCCCCAGGAACATGTTAACTTTACCCTGAAGGGAGTCGATATTTCTATTTACCACATGTCTGCAGTTTTCTTATAAAAATCTCATTCATTGCAGCTTTGACAGCTAGAAGATAGAGGTTTACAAATCCAACAAGACACAGGAGAGCTGAACTCCGGGTAATTGTTAAAGTCTATGGCCGTAAGTTCTCTACTGCTCTAATTTTATGAAAAGCCTACAATTGAACAGTCTTATTTATACACAGAGACTGAGACACATATACACTTCATCGCTAGCAGGATCTGTAGTACCATAGGGAGTTTAATGAATTGATCACAGATTGCTGTGGCCCATCATGTAATTTCTTTCTTCTTTCTTATTCAGATGCTTCTTTAGTACAATGCTCCAGTCTATAGTGAAAGCCTTGACAAGGAACAGTCTTATGAAACACGTGGGTCCATTTACGGAAAAGTTGTTGTTGCATTTGTAATATCACAAAATGTCTTCTTCTGGAAGACATATGGGAGCAGTTATCTTAGATTTCAGGGGTAGTACTGTCTGATGAAAGTCAAAGAAAGAAGCCTTCAGTGGGGATTGCATCTAAATGTGAAAACATTGAAAACCCTCACAACTGGACTGATAAACAACATTGTGATAGTTGGAGGGGAAAAAATTAAAACCGTTTACGCTTTAGCAAAGCATATTAAAAGTGCCAGGGATTTCCAGAAGAACAAACAATATTTGTCTTGGAAGGAGTGGAGCCACCATGTTCCTTAGGAAGCAGGATGAATAGACTTCATTTCCCAAACGCTGTACATTTTAGCCGAAGAGACCAGTTTCTGACAAAGGTTAAAAAGCTTGGTCAAGCAGGTCAGCCACAAAGAGGAAGACCCTCAAGGAGGTGGATTGACCCCAAGGCCACAGCAGTAGGCTCCAGCATAATGATATTTCTGAGATTATTGTGGGACTGACAGCGTTCCGCTCTGGTGTACATAGGCCAACTCTGAGTCGATTGTCTTTGCAATATATAATGATAACAGTATGATTTTGTTCCACTTGGATCATCAGTCCATGCCCATAAAAGCAGCATGCAGGAAGTCCAACAAGACATCTCATTGGATAGATCGGTTGCAAAGTTCTATGTAAAGTTTTAAAAGTAAAGGTGGCATCTTGAATGATTCATGAGTTTGACCCATGCCATTTCCATATGCTTGGGGAAGTTGAAGAGTGAAAAAGGAAGGTGAAGAGGAATCAATGCTTTCAAATGGTCTTGTGAGCTAAGAGCATTGGATAGACTGTGTACTTCTAAAAGAACAAACAAATCAGTCTTTGGATAAAGAAAACAGAACGTTTTATACAAGCTAGCATGGTAAGACCTCAACTTACGTAATTTGGACACATCATCAGGAAAGACAAATTAATAGATGACATTATTGGGCTTGGTAAATTAAAAGATCAGGGAAATGAATAATCACAGCAATGTCTGACTTGGGCCACATTTTACCTCCTGCTCATGTGATGAATAATGCGTCTGTTTTGTCCACACGGGAATACTGCACATCTGCCTGTTCTGAGTGTGGCTACCTTCACCATCCCTACACTGGATGCCATTAGAGGGAAGACCCATGGGAGACCTTCTTCTAGAAAGGGTCAATCTCCACACAGATCTTGTCTATTCATTGTATTTTTGGCACCAATTCATTTCTTTTCTATTGTGATTTTCCCTTGGTTCCATTTTCGTCCATTTATTTTTAATTTCACCTTATCTGAGTGTATTGTATGGATTTTTAAAGCTTCCTTAAATAATTTATGAAAGTGAGCTTAAGTGCATTGAGAGTCTTCAAGGCTTTGACCTTTCATTGTTACATCCCCTCTGAGTCCAGCCGCTCCGGTGTTCTGGAAGCTGCCCCCACTTGCAGTTAGATCTCCGCTCAGAATGTGATCACTGTGTGTTCTCTCTACAGGGTATTTCTGTGCTGATAAAATGACATTTTACCACCTTCCCCACGGGAAGACATGAAACATGGATGCTGTTTTTTCAGTTTCTGCACATCTTTAGTGCTATGCACTTTAAGCATATAAATTTCAATATAAAATCCAAAGCTTCTTGGAACGCTAAGATTCTGTGAGCCTAATGTTCTTGACGACTCACACTGTCTCTCAGGTTCTGGCGGTGATTTCGTAAAAGATCTGAACTCGTGTCTGCAACGAGCACATCATTGAATAAAACAATGAATTGTTTACATCATTATTTTGATAGAAGCTGACAGCAGAGCAGAACTTTTGAGAGAAGCTAGTACTCAATATTGTCCGCAAACTCATCTCTTCTCTGTCTCAAAATCTGTCTTACTTAAATGGCATATCAGGGCTGCACTATATCCCAAGAGGAGTTTTACCATTCATGTTATTTGAATAACTAAGATGACTATAGGAAGCTCCATTTTATTAAATTATTGCTCATTCACCCCTCCATTCCTCCCCCGGTCAACAGCTCTGTGCCCTGTGCTAGTCTAGACACTACAGGTGTGAAATGAAGCAAACAAGACTCATACTCTCATGGAACTCAAGGTCTATGCAGTCAAAGCAGATAACAAAAGCACAAATAAATGAACTGATAACTGAAAAGTTACTTTAGATGGCTGTAGAGGTTGGGAAGGAAAAAAGAGGTGAGTCTGTGTGGTAATTTTCCGGATAATGCAAATGGTTAATGCATGGGCTGCTAGCTGCAAGCTTGGGAGAAGGAAAATGTGGAACAAAATTCAACGTCAGACAAAACCCAGACATGCTCATCTAATAAAGACAGGTGTAACCCCTTGAGACTAGCTCTTAGCTATTTTTCAAGTCCAGAACTGAGCCTCCCTCCACCCTCTCGTTCCAAGGCCATCTTTCAGCCAAACAGTAAATCAACTTATAAATTGAACGATAATGCCAAGAAGAAAAACTGCTCTGAACAATCAACTACATGAAACCAAAAGGAGAGTATTTGCCCCCAAACAACAGCGGAAGTGACAGGCAAGGAAGGAGCCATGACAACGGGGAACCCAGGAAGGAAATGGAAGAGTGCTCTTACGTTGAGAGGATTGCAACCAATGTGACCACGCAAAATATCTATGAATCGTTGGATGGGACGTTTATTTGCTCTGTAAACTTTTCAGGAACCCTGGTGGCATAGTGGATTACATGTTAGGCTGCTAAACAATGTCCACGGTTCGAAACCACCAGTGGTTGGGTGGCGGGGGTGGGGGTGGGGGATGAGTAAGCATTCTGCTCCCATCAAGAGATACCATCTCAGAAACTCACAGGGGCAGTTCTACCCTGTCCTATGGGTCACTACGAGTCAGCATCAACTCGGTAGCAGTGAGTGCGGGAGTATGTGCAAACTTTTACCCCAAACCCAATGCCATTGGATCAACTCTGAATCATCGTGACTCAACAGGATGAAGTAGAATTGTGCCTTAAGGTTTCTAACAATGCAGACCTTCATGGGAATAGACTTTTCATCTTTCTCCGCTGTAGCAATCACACTAAAGTTTAAAAAAGAAAAAAGAAAGAACACTCCATGGAGCACTGATCGATTCTGACAAATGTGGGTGTTCCAGAAGTTGGAGTGAACTCGATGGCACCAGGTATTAGATATTTGTAGTGGGGAGGTCATTTGGACCCCATTGGGCAAGGGGTTTCTGAGTTTTGAGATGAGCTTCAAATGAGATAATAACTTATGTAAAGTTATAGGAAAAGACCCATCCCCACCCCCCTTTACAGTCCCCCTCAACAAAGGGAAGAGCTAATGCAAAGGGATTTTAGGTTTGGGACTAGGCTCTACTGGGACTAAGCTTCAGGGTTCAAAGAGAAGTCCATCGGGCTCCAGCTCAGGGATGTCAGGAGAGGAAGTAAGTGAGGCAGACAAAAGGTGGGCAGAGGGCAGATCAGCTGTGTCCTTTAGCTGTACACGTTAAAGTATCTGTTGGGACCTTGAGCAATAAGTCCCATAACCTTCCTGGGCTTCAGTTTGTCTCATATGGAGTGAATGAGAACTACGGCATAGGCCTGTTTGTAGAGATTTAATGACTTAATCAATATTAAGTTCTTGGGAAAATGCCTATCACTTATTAAGTACTGTATGTTCCAGATCTTATCGTTGCTTGGAAGGGGGGCGGGCAGACGTGGTTCCATGGTAGAATTTTCATCTTCTTCTCTGGTGGCAATGCCAGGCAAGTATTCCTCTGGTAAACCAGTAACACTTTAAACTCACAACCCAACTGGAGAAGAATGAATGACTGATAGTCCCTGGAACCGTACATAGGATCACCATGAGCTATGAGCTGACCTCTACTCCATGGCCCTGAGTTTGGCTTGGTTTTGGATATGCAGGAAGCCCGGCTGGCTTTCAAGCCCCAATACACCGCATTCACAGCCACAACCCATCTGCCAGGAGAGGCTTGTGTGTTGCTGTGTGTTGAACAGGTTTCAGAAGAGCGTTGAGGGTAAGAGAAACTATAATGTTGAACACCAGCCGGTGAAAACTCTGTGGAACAAAATGATTCAAATTGCAATCTGGGACTGACTTGACGGCAAGTAACAATGACATTATTATTATATACATACATAGACATAAAGAGTCCTGGTGGCATAGTGGTTACAGGTTGGGCTGTTAACCACAAATTCAGCTGCTCTGTAGGAGGGAGATGAGACTTTCCACTCCTGTAAAGGTTCCGCATTCTAAGAAGGCCATACAGCTACTGTCCATGAGAGAGATATGTGTATGTACCACCCCATCTATCGATGTCCAGCTAACAATTTAGTAGTTTTGATAAACTGACAAAGGCAAAGAGGTCTTGGAAATAATATCAAACCTGACATTCCCTGATTGAAGACTTTAGTTTTTAGTCATCACATGGTGTCCACTCAAGTACCCACAATTGGTAAATAAATCTTGGTGTCCTAACTCTCAGACCATGAGATGTTTTTATAGATGGTGTTTGTCTTTCATTATCAACCTAAGGACTTAGAATTATTTTCCTTAGTAAATATCATATAAAATTATATTTAGAATAGCATTAGTGAAACAGGATTCTTATTTTTTTGGAGACTGAGGTGATTACCATATTGATAGCAAATTTACATACTTTACTGATAATTGGGAGATCTTTAGAAGTAGTTAGAATCTTGTCATGAGGTTAATAACATCATTTGCTCAAAATAACATAACAACATGGACTACTATTAAGGTGATTCTAATTTTGAATAAACCAGAAATGTAATGTATCACAGAAGTACCTTGAACATTCCTATCTTAAGTAAGATAGATAAAGGAAGATCCTGCTACTATGTTATTATTATGAACTTTTCATTCATCTGTTTATTTAAAATATTTTAAAATTGAGAAATCAGACAATCAGTGATTTGATTGTCATGATGATGCAAAGGAACTTTATCACTAAAATCAGAAGAGATAATCACACTTTAGGTGGTTAACTGATTACGACAATTTGTTTTTCAAACTTCAGTTCTCTAGCTTCAATACCCAACAAACAAATTAGCATGTTATGTAAACTCAAATGGGATTCTGAGCATAGGGTTATTGAATTACTCCCTGCCATCGAGGTAATGCTGTGCATTTCTGAGACTCTAATTGCTCATGGGAGTAGAAAGCAGAGATTCTGAGGGTTTCGAACTGCTGACCATTCAAGATCTCAGCCCAACACACCCATAACCACTAGACCACCAGGGCTCCTCGTCGGTGTAAAAAGCATTGCCTTAGGATCATTATAGAAGGTAAAATAGATTTTACTGGCTTAGATGAAAGTAATTGTAAATTTTAACTGGTCTCGTTCCACAACTTTTCAGGTTTTCTGAAGCAGAAGAATTAAGGAACCCTGGCAGTGCCAAGGTGAAGCCACTGGCTGTTAATTGTAAAACGGACCCCTGGAGCTCACTGAGGAGATCTACAGGAGGAAAACTTGGACTGCTTCGGTTAGGACTACACAAAAGGGAAATCTATAAACATCTATAAAGGCGGACTTCTCCAGACGGGACACACAGAAATCAAATTGACTAAATCTGTCAGAAGAGATGATGGAGAAGCTCAGTGTGAGCAGCTATATCAGGCCAGAGGGTAACCAGGAATGGAGCATCAATGGCTCATATGTAAGTTCAGGTTGAAGTCAAAGGTGAGCTCAGATCTTGTAATGAAAGACTAGAAAACTATAGCAATGTTAACTTGTCAGTTACCTATAAGGTAAGCACTCATCTGTTTTGTTGTCTGTATTGTTCTGGTGCATTTCCCTGTAATGCTGGAGAAGTATACCGCATGGGATCATAGCCTAAGTGCAAAGTAAAAAGAAGCAGTGAATGTGCCCAGCACCAGAGTAATGACAATGCCTAGGCCTGCTGCCTGCCAGACATCCATGGAATTCATAATAACTTCAACTCCTTTCCTCATATTTTTTCATTTCCTCTTCCAAGCTGAGCAAGTGGGGATGGAGTGAGGAGAGAAAAATTACTACCATAACGATTACATTTCCCCCTCCATTTTCAATTATGAGGGACATCTATAAACACGGGCATCAAGCCCAGAAGAAAGGAGGTATTTCCGAAATATTGTCTGATAGTCACTTCAGCGTTGAGATAAAAGTTGTTTGAGACACATTTAGGACATATAAACAGAAATATTGACATATGGTATGTGATGTTTGGCTGAGTTCAAAAATGATAGATAAACCTGCCTGAAGGAACAATGCTGGTTATTGTGTAGCCTAGGAGGCAACTGATTATTGGTCTCTGGAATTTTCATGACATACAGGAATTTTAGGGCTATGTAGAAACTTAATGGCCACATAGAAGAAGCTTTTGGTGATTATAGCACAGGAAGCAATTGAATACAAATTATGCATAAAATTAGTGAGACTTTTTCTGAAATAGCTGAATTAGGAATTTTCTGAATTAGGAATTTGTGGTCCTGATATACATATTTTTTCCTTCTAATTTCTAATATAAAATATGGTATTTGCTGGATCTTATGTAGCCTTGAAGGAGTCCTGAATGTGCATTGGTTAGGCGCTCAGCAGCTTATCCAAAAATCAGCTGTTCAAATCCACCAGCCATCCTTGGAAACAGATCTATTTCTGTAAAGATTATAGCCTAGAAAAAACCCCGTGGGGGCAGTTCTGCCCTGTTATATAGGGTTGTTATGAATTGGAATTGACAACACAGGACAACAGCAATGTTCAGTTATGAGGAGTCTCTTGGTGATACAAACATTCAAGTGCTGGACTGCTCAGGAAAGACTGACAGTTCAAATCTACCTAGGGGCACCCCTGCAGAAAGGTTTGGAGCTCTGCTTCTGAAACATTGTAGCCATGAAAACTCTCTAAACGCTCTAAAGTGTAATTCTACTTTATTCACATGGGCGTTACAGTGAGTTAGAATTGACTTAAGAACAACTGGATATTAGGTAGCCACAACAAAAATGTGCTGCTTTTAAGCAACATGCTCAAAGTGTATTTACTTAAACAATTGTTGTTGTTTAAGCTTTAATGTCATCTTCTCCCCGCCCCCCAAACCATTATTGGTAGCTAATATAGATATGATATCATTCCATAGATCAATCAAATCAAGCAGTATTGTACAGCTGCAGCCACAATCAGTTTCAAAACTTTCTCTTTCTTCTTGAACGCCTTGATGTCAGCTCCCTTTTGCCACCCCCCAACCCCCCTCTTCCACTGTACACACCCCCAGGAACCCTTATTCTACTTGCTGTCTCTGTGGGTTCATCAATCCTTGGTTTCATCTACCAAACAACAGAAAAATGTATAACAAAAATTCAAGAGGGCTACCCCTAATGAGAAACACTTCTGAGCTAAATCCCATTATGAAAAAAACAGAAGTATAATGTTTTTTTCTGGGTACTAATACTAATGTATTAGTCTGGGTACCTTGGAGAAACAAATCCACAGCGACTCATGTATAAGAGAGTTTTATGTAAAGAAAAGGTGCATCACAAAAACATCCCAACCCAATGCTGCCCAAGCCCACAAGTCCAACATTAACCCATTAACCCAACACCAGTCCACAAAGTCCTCCACCTCACAAAACAGAGGCAATGATGCCGACTGCAGGAGGAAAGCTGAGTCAGTGAATGAACAAGCATCTCAGCACTAGCAGGGGTCTCCACACGGCTGCTCCAGCACCCAGGGCTGCATCGGGATAGGTCCAGGTAGCTTCTCCTTGGGGATGTCTTGTAGGAAGTCAATCTTGCAAGCTGAAGCAGGGAACTGCTAAGGCAGCTGCTTAGGCCCAAGGATCAGGCCCAAGGTGCATGGTGAGAGCGGGGGTTAGGGGGTGGGGGGAGTGGGAATCAACTCACAAGGTTTGAACCGATCAATCAGGTTTATCATTTTGATCTCCTATAGTCATTTCTCCAATATTCTCTGTTTTGTACCCAGTTTATTCGCACCCCTCCATTATGTACCTAGGGGACTCACAGGAGGTTTATTTTCTGTATAGATCTCTTAAATGTAGCTTCGGCTCTGTCATCCATAGCCTTCTGCTAACCATTGGAAAAATAGTTTTGAAGAAACAGTGGTTAATTAGAATGTAGATTGGGTTGAAATTAGGAGCCTTAGTTTCTATTTATACGTCTGTCTTCTGGCTTTATGAAATTAGATAAATGACTAAGTCACACGTGGATTTATCTCTCTGTCTCTAAGTTGGGAAGAGAGGTGATTTCCAAGGTTTCTCTGTTTCTAAATACCGAGTGGATCCCATCTGTAAGAAGTCACTCATTCATCCCAGGGGATTGGCTGAAACAGTTGGAGATTCCTTTTTTAAAAATCCAAGCAACGACTCCTTTTATAATTATTATTACTTGATCTTGTGACAGCTATAACCATTCCTGTACTGGTATGATTTTGGAGAAAGAAAGATACCATGATCCTACCACAGGCCCACTGTTCTGAGACATCCTTGAAGGGCCATCTTTGTTTGGTAGCCCTGTAGGCCCCTAATTCAGTGACAGATACACCCCAATGACAAAGTTGTGGTTCTGCCTGTAGCCTGACAAGTCAGTTTTCAACTCTTAAAAGACCCCATATGACAGATTAGAAATGCTCTATGGGTTTTTAAGGCCACAATCTTCTCCAGAGCCACTGGTTGGTGAGCAACATAAAACAACTTAATGTAGGAGTGTGGTAGTTACATCATCTGGTGTCAATTTGGGACGTGAGAGGATTAAGAGTGAAGGGGTGGAGTCTAGCCTGTCAATCGGATCATAGCCAATGAGGCCTCCGGGTGGGCATGGCCTTCTCCTGAGAATTCTGGGAAGTCTGGGTTTTCCTTCTTGGAGGTGGGAGGGACTGTTCACTCCATGGGAGACACTCTACTGGCAAGACAGATGTCACTACTCTGATAGACCCAGTGCCCTGGGAATTGGAGGAGCCACACGGAGACCCCTGCCAGCACTGAGATGCTTCTACCACCACTGGATGTAAAACTTTGCACCCACTGGCCTGTGATCTTCCTGCATTTGGCATCATTGTGTGTGTTTCATGAGTCCTAAGAGGATTTTCTAGATTGGTACCGGACATATGAGTTAATATCAGATTTATGGACTGGATCTGGACTGGGCTGGGACGTTTTCTCAATATTCAATTGCTCTTATATATAAATCTCTTTTTTATACACATATGAGACTCCCTGGTTTTGTTTCTCTAGTCTACCCAGACTAACACAAGGAGCTAGTTAGAAGTGCTGGTCAGAGTTAAGAGCAACCACAGAAATGGAAAAGATTTTGGGAGTCCTCTAGAACTTGGAGAAGTGAACACCCTAAACCTGCAGCGACAAAGGGGAGAAGGGGCTATTGGAAAGTAGATAGTAGTCATTTTGTAAATGTGGTTAGTTGTAAAAGAGGACTGTGGGACTCGACCCGTGAACTTTTGTCAGCAGGGACCCAGAGGGTTGAATAAAATATGAATCTTTTTTATATCAAAGCTGTAGGTGCTTTCTGTCTGGCAACCACACATTGGGATTCAAGGTGATTTACTCCAAAAAAGAAATCACTCTCTGAAAATGATATGGAGCATAGTTCTACTCGGATGCGAACCAGTGGACTCAAGTCACTTTCTCCGCTCACTTTCCAATGGCTTGTTAGTCCCTAAATGATGACCGGTTGCCCTCTATCAGAATGGAACTGTGTTCTATGGGATTTTAATGGATGGATTTTCGGAAATAGAACATCAGGCTTTTCTACTGAGTCACTTCTAAGTGGACTTGAACTCCAGCGTTGGGATAGCAGACAAGTGTGTTAAACATTTGTACCATCTAAGGATTCCTGCTAGTGTCCTACTGGTAGTGGGTGATAGTACTATGTGCAGTAGACTGATTAGAGTCATCCTCCCCTTTTGCTGGTATGTTGCTCTTTATCCCCCCCCCCACCACCTTGGTTTTTTTTTATCCTTCCTGGATACAGGGTTATTTTGTTGTGCTTGTCCATATTGCTGCTGGTCATCTTTGCCTCTCATTGTAGCAATATTGCAGGTCCTGAGTTTGGCTGTGATCCATCTACAGGATGCAGCAGTTTGATATAATAAGCCTCTCTGAGGGAGAATGATGGGGCTTTCTCCTCCCATACAGAGCTCTAGTTCATCGGGCAGCATAAGATATGACAAAATAATAATTCATAAATTATCAAGGGTTCATGAGGGAGGGGGGACCAGGGAGGGAGGGGGGGGGAAATGAGGAACTGATGCCAGGGGTTTAAGTAGAGAGCAACTGTTTTGAGAATGACGAGGGCAATGGATGTACAAATGTGCTTTATACAATTTGATGTATGTATGGATTGTGATAAGAGTTATATGAGCCCCTAATAAAATGATTTAAAAGAAGGAAAAAAAAAAAGAGAGTCTCCGAACTCAACTGCCCCTGAGAGTTTCTGAGCATTGATTCGATCGTTGTGAGGTTTTTGTTGTTTGTTTCTACTTTCAATAGTGTCGAATCTGCTTATCTCTGTCTCCCTTCTCTAATCTGACATTTCTATTTCTTTCTTCGATAGCATAGATCCCTGATCACACACTACAGAAAACCTTCTTCTCAGGCTTACCGACTTGTCTTTCTTCAGCTAGACTATTAGTTCTATGAAGATAGGACTCTATTCCTGTTTTGCTCACAGACACAAACCACATCCCTACACCAATGCTTGAGTAAAGTGGACTTTCACTAAGTGATCAATACCATAGTGCTAGACGAGACCTAATGAGCCTGGGTGGCATCTGGGGCAACACACTGGCCTGCTAACTGCAAGGTCAGCTGTTCAAACGCAAGAGCTGTGCCACTGGAAGAAGATGAGGCTTTCTACTCCGGTAAAGATTTATAGTCTCTGAAACCCACAGAGGCAGTTCCACTCTATTCTATACCAGTTGCTGTGAGATTAAATGGACTTGATGGCGGTGAGTTTAGGGGGTTGTTTTGAGTTTTGGGTGTGCAATGGTTAGTGCACTCAGTTGCTAAAGGAAAGGTTGAAGGTGTGCATCCACTCGGAGGTGCCTCTTTAGAACGTCTCAGAGACCTGCATTTGACAATCCAATCATTGAAACCCTCCACGGGGTCACCATGATTTGGGGCAACCGAAGACTAACTGGCTATTAACGACTGTAGCTAAATACTTTTATAGTTTTGTGCTATTCAAACACTCTTCTTTCTTCTCTTTCGCTACACAAATATATTTGGATATATTTTAAATCCAATACAGACCTTAAAAATAAGAAAGTAAGTGTTGGGTTTTTTTAAATCCAAAATATAGGTATGCTACTTTTGCGACTTAGTGCAATTAAGTGTGATGAGTGATTCTAAGACTGAGAATCAACGAAATCATTTTTAAGTAGTGGAAATGAATGGGAGCTCTCAGGGCCAATTAACACAGAAGCTTCCATGAAGAAGCTGCTGGTGATTAGGCTCACCTGGCTCCCATCACGCTGCGATGACAGGTCAAGTTTGGGTATAGTTTTAAGACATATGTCATCTTTAACACTGTGCATGCATTGCTTTCTAAATGTCTTTCTTTGTTTCATTTTGTTTCCTGTTTTTGCTATTCAAATAGGTTATTACCATTGCAGGGGATTTCTATATAGCAGAGACTTATCTGCCTACCTGTGGGGGATTTTGGAAAAATGTGTTGGAGGAATAACTCCCTTATTATAGTTTTATATATTCAGGGGCCTAGACGCTTTTTTGTTTGTTTGTTTCAGGAAACTTCAAGTATG
>NW_022109767.1:5924453-5927850 GCF_000313985.2 Echinops telfairi | reverse complement strand
AAGTACACACTTCAAATATGGCCTAAGCTCTCCTTTACCATGCATAAATAGTCATCCTGTGATCTTCTCCATCATTCCCCTTACAGGAATGTGGTAAACACATCCTAAGAGCATTAATAATGGGAGTTCGCAAATGTGTGTTAAAAGTGATTTCCTTTGTGTTGGGCAAATGTGATTATTATTGATTCCTTATAATGCTGTATGTATCAACTTCTACTGTTTTATGTGTTAACATCTTCCATTACCTTTGTTCAAGATGCCAAGATACTCATACTATCAAATGAGTCTAGTGGATTGGAAACTATGCTGCTTCACCATTTTTATTCCATATAGCCTTCAAACCTCTATCTTCAGGCCATTACAATGCTCCACACTCTAGTGAAACTTCATGGTTCTTACATCCAGATGTCTTTTAGTTGTCTGTTGATTTACCATAGCACTTTGGTTGGCAATACCAATTACACGGACCATTCTACACCCTGCATTATATATATATATAATATATAATAAAATATAATATATTTGCATATTACTATCATTGATGCCATGGAAGCATCAGTCTAAAGATCAAGTGACATATTGCATCGGGAAAATCTACTGCAGATATACCTCTTTTAAGTGTTAAAATGCAAAGGTGCCACTTTGAGGCCCAAGATGCACCTGACCCCAGCCATGGTATTTTCAAACCCTTAGTGTGCCGGTGAAAGCTGAGCAATGAAAAGGGAACACGGAAGAAGCCGAGATGTATTGGAATTGTGTTGGTGAAGAATATTGACACAATAGACTGCCAGACGAGTGAACAGAACTATCCCGGAAAATGGACCCCCAGGACATTCCTTAGAAAGAAGGATGGCAAGACTTCATTCCACTTACTTTGAACATGTTATCAGAAGAAGGACATCAGGCTTGCTAAAGTAGAGCCTCAGCAAATAGAGGAAGATCCTCAGTGGAATGACGTGGCACAGTGGCTGCAGTAATGACCTCACAGCAGAGCAACGGTTGTGAGGATGGGACAGGGCGGACCATGTTTTTGTTCTGTTGTATTTATAAGGTTGGCGGTTCTACCCACCAGCTCTCTCAGGGGAGGGAGTTGCGGTTTCTGAATCCCGTGAGGTAGAGTGTTGGAAACCCTGTATTGAGTACAAATTGAATCCATCGCCATGTGTTTGGTTTTGTTTGTTTGGTTAACAACAACAACGGTGCTCACATTCATATAAGCCTCGTTTTCTCTACATCGTAAGAGAAAACTTCTGTCAGACATTTTCCTTGCCTATCTCAGTCCCTGTAGTGCTCATAGTCCCAAATTCATGATCCTAAGAGATTACTGAATTATAAGAAATAGGTGTTGCTTGTTTCTGCTCTATGATCACTATCTTTATTCTGACGGTAGCAGAGCCATTATTCAAATGTAATATTATGCGGAAACACCATGTGTAAAAGAGGAAACAGCTCAGTCCACTTAGATGTGGGACAATAACATCTTCCCAAATATCCTCTTCTCGCCTCTCCCTTAATGTCTACAGAGCACCTTGCCTGAAAACTGCACCTTGATATTTTCCAGGATGTTAATATATGTCACACTCAAGCAGGAATAATTCTTTGACGTCCTACTATCGCTGGCTTAGCTGACGTATCTCATTCGTGCCTGGTAAGACTCATCATCTTTACGTGTGGGGGCTAGTGGTGCATGTTCATTTTAGACAACTGTCAATTCCTTGACAGATCTCCCTCCAGCCAATACTCTCCTCTCTGTAGGAACGATTTAGGAATGGGAGATTAATAAGCAAGTTGGAAACACAGTGGAATGGCATGTTTTCAGTAATAAAATGCATATAGATCCCTCCACCACCCCCACCCCATATCTCTTGCTTCTTCAGTGAATAAGGCTGAAAGGTGAGAAAGCTGATATTTTACCTGAATCTGGAAGGAAGCGGTCGGTGGAGAGCTTGGTATGGTCTAGACAATCTACCAAAATTGTTGCTGAAAGATTTTTGAGTTCCAGTGATGCAAAGGGTAAGCACTTTGTTATGGATCGAACCCACTAGCAGTTAGAACCCCTTAACCACTCCCTAGGAAAGAGGAGACCTAGTGATCGGCTTCTGCCCTGGAAATCCACTGGGGCATTTCTGCACTGTCCTGTCATATTGCTTGGAGTAGGAGCTTACTCTAAGACACACAAGAACGACAGACTAATGTAAGTAAAGGTAAGGCCAGTACCCCATTATTTGTTTCATTCACAATACTTCTAAAGGTTTTTTAAAATTTATTTCATGGAAGTGGAAAATTGCTTTGGTTTCTGTTCTGAAGAGGGGCAACTTTAGCTCACTGGTGGGTCTATAATCATTGGTAACGGTACAAAAAAAGAATGCCTGGTGGCACAGAGGGTTACATGTTTGGCTGATAACCAAAAGGTCACCAGTTTGAATCTGTCCTCTGCTTTGTAGGATAAAGATGAGGCTCTCTGGTGCTGTTAAGATTTACATCATTGGGAACCTGTGGGGGGAGGTCTACTCTGCTCTCTCTCTAGGGTCACTATGAGTCAGAATTGACTACATGGCAGTTCAGTTGTTTTGTATTTTTGTCTGTTTTTTAAGGACAGGTAATACTCCCATGCAAACTGAAATTCAGGAAAGAAAGAAAAAAGGAAAAGAACATGAGGTGCTATTTGCTTTTCCACTATGAAAACGGAAGTAATAGGTCTAGGTCTTCACCAAACTCAGCCCTCGTCAAGCTTCTTGTCAAGGGACTTCTTCCTTTTCCTTATCCTTTCCTTCACCACCATAACCACCTTTTCTATTTACTGTGTGTCAGCATGGTGAATGGGTTGTTTCCTATTATCTGCCGTATAGGAAGTTTTGCTAAAGCCCTAACACTTCTGTCAACCGTGGCTGGCTATGCCTCTGCCTGACGGAATGGCCTTCATCCTAGGAGATCAGTCTTGGTTTTGGCAATAGACAATTGACCTGCTTGGGCTGCTCTCATCCATTTCCTTTTACCCAGAAGTCTCTGAAGCCAAAGAAAACATTGTGAGCCATTAGCCTATAGGGTTGCTAGTGATGTTTGTAGATTGAACTGATAAGGAAGCCGAATGTCTGCATATGAATCCAGATTTCCAATCTCCTCTTGATGCGAATAGGAAGAGAAGAGAACTGAGGAAAGAGCAGGAAAGGATACACGATGATCCAGCATGATGGTGACTGGAGTGGGTAGGACACATATGTTTCCTGTGGGCCAGTCGGCAGATAGATGCATTTCAGCTAGTATCTCCAGTAGAGCACATGCTGGGTAATGGGAACATTGTCTGTAGAGAATTCCGCAGATGGCAGAACCAGGGGCTAAACAGAAGACCAAAGCCAGCATGTATCTATGGTGTGGTGAGTTGGGTACCATGGCTTTT
>NW_022109767.1:5906603-5922978 GCF_000313985.2 Echinops telfairi | reverse complement strand
GACTGGTTATTTTTAGAATCACTAGAACTCCACAGAATGGTTCAAGATGATGCTAAGAACATGGAACATTAGCAGAGCATTTTGGAAGATAGTTATTAGAAAGGCACAAAATTGTTTCACGATTGTATCCTACTACTTTTAGATGGTTCAATAAACCACAAACTATTTGGGTTCATCACAGTTCAATAGTATTTCTATTGCCCGTCACACACTGTGAAAGGTAGCTGATAATATGTGGTTGGTTTTGTAAAGAATTCTGATGATTTACTCTTCTTTGAAGCAAGGCTAGCATGATTAGTAGTTAGCTAGATCTTTGATTCCAATAACTTGACCAATAATAATTTACCGTGATTCTAAAGAAAGTTGTTAATTGTCTTGTTTTCAAGGTCAGCTTCTGTTATTTGTGAATTTTTTTTTCTCTAGGCGCTTCTCAACGGTAGCAATACATTGTCTCTTGATTTCTTATTATGTGCAGACAGGAAACTTGGACAAATGGGGCTTTTAGATTTTAGAGACAGATTTTATTTTATAAGAAGAGACCCACTACACCCAAACATGCAGGAAGATGCTATCATACTACAAGAAGCTTATGATGGGATTGGTTGTTAAGAATCATTTCAGACCTTAATGGGACGAATATGGGCTCAGCAGTTGCTGTCATAGACGATTCGGCACTTGAGGAGCTTAAGGTAGTTGTCAATCTTGTGTGAATCCCTGCGGAGGCAGTGCAGCAGGTTATAAAAAGCAAATAGACGAGAGTCTTCGTCCGCCATCTGCAGAGATGGAAGTCCTGACCAGACAGAATAGACCTCGTTTTCTTTGACTCCCGGATGAACCTAGTGGCCAGAAAGACAGTGACGGAGCATTAGCAATATTAGTGCGAATTGACCTTTGTTCTTTGTAGTTGCTGAATTTAGCTTGGGTGAAAAAGATATCCATCAATAGCTGAAGGGATAAATGAACGCGGTGTATCCATACAATGGAATGTTACTCAGCTATCAAAAGGAGCTATTCTGATATGCATATGTGCTAGGACATGGAGGGAGCTCTAGACATCTCTCTAAACCACAGAGTCAGCAGTTTGAAATCGTTAGCTGCTTCACAAGAGACCGATGAGTCCTTATATGCCTGTCAATATTGACTCCCTTGGAAACCCACAGTGGCAGCTCTGTGGGACTCACCCTGTCCTTTAGGGTCACTGTGAATTGGAATCCACACGAAGGCAGTGAGTTGGGTTTGTGTTGATTCCATGTGCAAGCCTAGAATCTCGGGGGGGGGGTGTGGTGGTGGGGAGGTTGGGGGAGGTTTAGGGACTGGGCAAGCAGCTTAGCAACTTTAGGAATGAAAAGGAATTTGGAATGTACTTATGTATGAACTGTGGTTGACCTGCTTTACTGTTTCCTACAGAGTAAGAATCTCTCTCTCTCTCTCTCTCTCACTCTCGTTCTTGCTCTCTCTCTAATCTAGGATCCCCTACTAGAATTCAAAGGCTATTTATGTAGCTATTTGGCAGTTATTCATTTGCCTGTGTGTGTGTGTGTGTGTATATATATATATATATATATATATATTCAAAGGACATCAAAGGATACACTATCCAAGCACTACAGATATTGTTGGTTTGCTTTCTGCTTCTTTGTATTGGGTGCTCGAGCATTAAGATAAAAATTGACTGAGCATTGGAAATGATATAAACAGGAATAAACAAATAAATGGTGGTAAAACAGAACAGAAAATGAAGCATGATAGAAGAAATTTTAAATTGTGACCTCAGAAAACAGGCCAACTGTAATGAAGAAAATAACTTGAAAACTTATTTTAGCTCAGACTTGCCAAGGTTAAAATGTGCTTTGTGTTTGTGGTGAATATATTCCTCACCCATGAAAATGACAAAAAATGATACATGATAACATGTACTTAGAACACAATAAGAAACATCAAATTGCCCCTGTTATTATTCCTGTAATCATATATTTTTCTTTAGATGATGCATTATTTCTGAACTTCAGAGAGCGTTTCTCTCACTAATATTAAAATCATCCCAACTGAATAGAAACATATGCTACAAATACGAGCTCAGTTTAAATATGACAAATTATTGTAGAGTTAAAGATGTTTGATACCAGGACCTCAAGAAAAAAATTACAACGAGACACTTTCTATCAATTACGAAACAAAAGAAAACAATCCTCCAAAAATAGACAGAGGAACTTTCTTCTTTCCTGGTGACCTTTCGAAACCTAGCCCTGTGGGGAATTGTCCATGTGATTTTGAAGTTCTTGTGTCCTGTCTAACTCACAATTTTTGGTGTTTAGAGAAAAGGAAATTCTTTGAGGAACCGTTTATCTTGCTGATTCTGGTCTCTAGTGCTCTCTCCCTGAAGTGTTCAAACCACCTGACCTCGGGAAGAGACAGTTCTTTGGGAAGGTAATCCTTTAGTGCTTCTTGTGCAACATAGGGAATGCTGTCCCTAGTAGGTATGACAGCAGGATTGTAGCATTCAATGGCCATAGACTCTACTATAGGTAATTCACAACTTACAATAGGGTTCTGTAATTTCCATGAAGGTTAGGTAACTGTTTAAAAATTTTGTATTATTACTGCCTTTGGTTATCAGTATCTTTAGAAAGAAGATCTTTATTTGCCTTTTGGGGTTAGAAATGTCACACATAAACGTACAGATATATTTTTAGCATATACATAACATTAATAAGATGTATTAAAAAAGAAAATTTTTAAAAAGGACAGTCCTGTGTGCCGTTTGTCATGACTTGAATATGCCCTCAACTACCTTGGACATGCCCAGGGCCCACCTGTACGATGAATATGCCCTACCTGTACCTGAACATGCCCAAGGCCTACCTGTACTATGGATTACTCTGATTTCACTTTATTTAATAGCAATCAGATTTATAGTGCTAACATTTCATTGTTGCACAGTGCGATCTGGAGAAGCCCATTACTCATCACAGATAGCAACGTTTCCACTGATGAGAAAATGAAGGAAGGTGCTCGCTCACCTGGCCAACTATCTTTTCCATCCCCTCTAGAAGTCGTTTATTTTGCTCCTCAATTTCAATGGCTCTGGACAGGATCGCGTCGGGGGCTTCTTCCATGCCACGCACTTCGGAGACCAAATGATACAGAGGGTCGTTCCAGGAACGCAGCACTTTTACAACCAGATTCAAAAGGTCTTCATGCTACACAGCCATAAAATAAAATCAATCAGTGGGAAACTACCTGCTTACCTAGATGTGACTTTTGCTGAGAGAGACAGACCTTACATGTATCTTTGTTACGTCAATGTGCATGCAAACATACTTCTGTGGGTAAAACGAGATGTATACCTGGGAAATTTAAGCTATTGGACTACATTGTGGTTGTAGGCTGTCGAGTTGCTTCCAACTCACTGTGGCTCTATGTGAGATGGTACAATTGCCCCCATGTCGTATTATATGCTGTAAGTTTTATTGGTACTGACCGCCAGGTCTGTTCACCTGCAGAGCAGCGATGCATTGGGTTTGAACTGCCAACCTTTTGGTTAGCAGCCTGATGTGTAAACCCTGCACCACTAGGGCTCTGTTATTGTCCTATCATTTATTAAAGTAGTAACAAAATAAGAATCTGACTTTTAAAGTGATTATATCTTCTAAGGAGGGTTCTGATTCATAACACGAAGAATTGTGTTTTCCCACTGAAATTCTCCCATCTGCCCATTCCGAACGTTTGTTTCCACCTAAGTAGCTTGTCCAGGAGGAGAAACCAACGAGTTTGTTGGTACAGAGCATGTGTCTGAACTACCTGATTCAGGGGAGATCGATTCCATCAATGTCCCTGAAAATGGGTCCAGGTAATTTATATGAATCATCCTATGACGATTCAGTCACAGGAAATGAATAAAATCATCTACACAGTGCATGCTAGACTGATGTCGAAGGAGGCCTGGTGGAGTTGTGAGTCATGAGTTGGGCTAAAACTGCAAGGTCAAGAGTTCTAAACCAGCGGCTGTTCCTCAGGAGAAGGATGAGGCTTTCTAGACCCACGAAGACTGACAGTCTTGCAAGCGCACAGTTCTGCTCTGTCCTCTCGAGGTGCTATGAGCAGGCATCACCTGGCAATGAGTTGAGAGATGCTGATCCCTTGCACTGGTCTAGTGGTTGTGGAAACAAATGTAGAGAAGAATTGGATTGACATTGCACAGGAAACATGTCCAGGCGCTGAGTAAGAAAGAACGGAGCTAGAAAAAGGTGCCGGGCAGATAGTGAGTGGTTTCTCTAGGAGGATTCTTGTATAATAACTATGAAGGCTTTGTCTTGGATGAAGCCTGGCTTCACGGTTGACCAACCACGGGAGTGGTGGTGCAAATTCCATGACCTCTTGGAAGCCCTGTTTCCTTATCTCCGCAAGAAAATGGTCCCTCACGATTTAGGGTGACTATGATGCCCAATCGCAGTAATGCACACAGGCTCCTTTGTAATGTGTCTGAAAATGTAGTAGCTCTCAATCAATGTTGGGTTTCTTCTTGGTCTTTTTCAGTTTTCCTGTTCCGTCTTCATCTTACCTCTACCCTGATGATAATTAATGGGATTAGCAAACAGAATAAATTCTGGTGCTGTTAATGAAATGTTTCAAGAGAGAACAGTGTGAATGTGTGGGATCTGTAAGCAAAATGTTTGTTTTAGATCATGTTAAAACCATGGCTATTGCACCGAATCAGAAAGAAATGGATTGCAAAGATTATGAAAAATGAAGCTTAGATAAATGATCAGGGTTTGATAGGTAGAATTTGTTGTCATCAGCACAGAGGCAATATTTCCAGCTGTGAGAAGCAATATACAGCATGGCGCAGGATAATTTTAGAGGTGTCTTATAATTTAGTGGACAGAGGCAGAGGAGTGAGAAGAATAATGAAGTAAGGTTTCAGAGAAGTAAGCAGAACTAGATGAGAGTTTGAAGTCTAGAAGGACATGGCTCAGGGTTTCACGGTCAGTGAAGTTAAATGTCGTCTACGTGGGATTCATTAGTTATATGTAATGCATGCAACTGCACTTGAATTTCTACTGCATTCACATTTCTAACCCTGTATACATTTTACAAACCCTGCATTTTGATGTCGACTCCAATTCATATTAAGTGTTCATGCAATCGACTATCTGCAATTCATCTATAAAGCTTTGGTTCCGCCAAGGTTGGCTCTGTAGATAGCATAGAGATACGCTGTTATTGTCATGCTAGCACTTGATTTTCCCTATTGTCTCCACTTCACGAGGCGACTTGTCTTCCATTGCCCATTTGTGCTTCGCTTTGCTCGGCATACGCGATTGCCATGGCCTGTTAGAGCGACCTTAGTAACACAGGACCTGGATGAACAGATGGACAAGAGACTCACATGGATCTGCTGGGCTTGCTCTTTGTCCTCCGGAGTCGCAAGGGAAGAGGTATGGCAGCTGTTGATGGCCTTGGTAATGAACCCACGGCCCTGGGCATACCGTCTATCCTAGAAATGACCAACGAGATGCAAGAATGGTGGTTGTTTAAGCATGAGTAAGTGAACCCACTAAGACAACGTTAGTACATTTGATAGCCATATTTTTAATTAAATGAGAGCTTCATAAACATTTAAACTAAACATTTAAAAAATAGCCCATTCCTCTACTTCTTTTTCTCTGGCCTCTATACACTCATTTTTGTTTTCATCAAATTTTTCTGAACTCTAACGCTTCCATCAAATTCTCTTGTTTCATGTCACCTCTTTACTATTTGGAGAGGAAACACTAAAACTAGGGGGGGGGGCAGAAGGAAGCCGTGAATGCTTTAATTTAGTATTTAATATTTGAGCCAAATGTCATAGTGCATATAGATAGCCCTGTTTCGCTACCACTATCTCTTGTTTGCGGTGGGTCAGAGTTGACACGCTTATCTTAACAGGCATTACACAATTATAACTTTCCTTTGATTGAGCTCTGAATCCACACACTGTGTACTGTCCCATGCTCATCCTAGGTGCTGAATACAGCTTTGTTGACTGTGATGATAAGTCAGAGGAAAGAGGGTATATGATTTTAGCAGCTGACAGGAAAAGAAAAAGAAAAACAATGAGCTAATATATTGGCGAAGAACAAAATAACCTTTAGCCAACGCTTGTGAAATTTTGAATGATTCCTGGGGAGCTCTGGAAGACAAGCGATGGCCATTGAAGAAGGAACGACAAGAGAACAATCTCTAAGCGTATCAAAATAACTGTGTGCGAACTCTGCTTTCGGCCCTCTGCGGACGCCTTTTGGTTTCCTGGAGAAGAAGCGATCTATGGCCTGCATCTCCGTTGAGTGAAAAGGACTTCCAAGACATGTTCAAAAGTTCCTCAGTTCGAAAGAGAATAACTGTTCCTACTTCTAAAGCACTTTCTGCTGCAATTCGAGACCAGTATGCTGGAACTATGAAAACGATTCCTTTGGGATGCGTACATAAGGCTCGTGTTCCTGACAAGGAATGCTGCTTAATTTACTGGCGTTCGATCAGCCCAAACGTACTGTCGTGCAGTTAGCGTCTGTCGGGTGCCCACAATGAGCTTGGCCAAACATGTAACAGAAACTTGCAAGCAACGGAAATCAACAGGCTTCTGTGTTCTTAGCACTGCCTCACATGACTCTATGCTAAATGCTGAATATCTACTTAAGTTTTTTTAAACCGAGTGAAGTAGAGAACGATTATTTTAAGCTGACGCTCTTTAGGAAAATACTGGAACACTGAGATGTCACGGACCTGTCCCATTCATTTTACTGAGCCTTTAATGGGTGCCTCCTGCCCTCCCCAAAGCAAACCAGCTGCCACCTAGTTGATTCGGAGGCACGGCAACCCCCTGTGTGTCAGCGGGTTTGTCATGTTCTGGACTTAGACTATCAGGTGCTATCAGGTAGACTATCCAAAATGCTCCTGGGTAGACTCGAATCCCCAACTTTCACTTAACAGCTCAGCGCATTCAGTGTCCCCACCACCCGTGGCCTCCTCTTTCCCCTATTGAGGAGCAAGTATCCTTTGGAATGTGACCCCCGAAGTTGTCTGGTCTAAGCTTGAAGCCCTTCTCATTCAGGAGCAGGTTCCTAATGGGAGGAAGTGAGAAGCGCAGGACTTACGAATTCGTTGAACATTTCTGAGGAGAGATTATGGATGTAGTGAGACAGGATGACTGCTCGGTCAAACAGGTCCCGGAGAGACACCTGGCAGTTGACAGCCCCTCTGGGACAAATGGGCAGAGAGGCCACCCCCTGGCACAGGAGCAGGTTGGACAGCAGCAGCAGCAGCAGCAGGAGCGACCCTGCTCAAATGAAAACACGAGCCCTGCTGAGATGATCTATTCACCGACGAGCTCAAAAGCAGTCCTGTGGAAGGAAGCCTGATTGCTCCCATGGTCCCCAGCTGCATTTTGGGGCACTGTAATAGCCGAGTAGGGCGGGTGGGGTGGGGGGAGAGGATCGACACCTTCCACTGTGTAAATTTAGAGATATAATTATATTTGCACAGATATATAGTTTGAGAAGTAGGTGACTCCGTGCATTTTGGTATTGCTCCCAGAAGTGCTTCCGGACTTTGCAAACATTTGGAACTTAAATTAATTTTGAGCCCGGGGTCCAAGTCACTCTTTTCAGGTAGTAGAAAGCCCTGGGAATTTCTGCAGCATTGGCAGCGCCGGGGCACGCCAGGAGTTTGCAATTTTTTTTAACTCTATGTTGCCCAAACCTTGAATGTTAGAAATCGAAATGTGCAGAAGAGCACCATTAGTCAGTTGATTGTCATCCTCAAGGCGGACAAAGATAATTGTGCGATAGATGCCTTGTTCACAGTGAATGTGGATTGAATTCTATCTTGTAAAGAACGCTCGAGTCAGGACCTGCTATTTTACCATAATAATCCCACGCATTCGATTGAGCACTTTACCAAAGGTTCCAGAGATTTTCGCATTTGATTTAGCAATAATGCTGTGAGGTTCTCTGGGCCTGCCTTAGTACCCTCACGTTCTATTGATGAAACAGAGAGCTTCCAGAGGTTCCTGATGTCCCATTATCGTAAGCAGGTGTCAAGGAGGCAGGAAGGCAACGCTACGGCCTTTTCCCTCTGCCTTGTCCCATTCAACAGACCCCTGGGCTCCAGATCTATACAAGGGACTAGTGTTTGCAGAGGTCCCTGCCATTGCTGATCCAGAACAAGACTGCCTTTGAAGAGGCCTTAGGAAACTTGATTTTGCTGGTTTTTTTCCTGCTATAGTTATAAACATCCATTTTCATATGATACTAAGATATCAATTATTTCACATCTAAGATATCAATAATTTGTAGCTTTAAACAGAAAGAAAGCCTATGTAGTACACAGGTTAAAATACAATTTTACTTTCATTGTAGCTACTGCAAAAGGATATCTGATGTAAATCTGCATTTATCAGAAATGAAATCTCTAACATTTGGCATCAGAATAAAAAGTTTTCATTAATAAATACAGTTGGGAATGTCCAAGATAAACTGTTAAGCTAAAAATGTATGTATGAAAAAATGTCTAAAGACAAATTGGACATAGAGTGTAACTAAATAGCCCTTTGATTGCTTAATGAAAAAATTTTAAATTTAGTGAGATTATCCACAACACACCCATTAAATTTTCCTCAAACATGATACTTCTGAAAAATTTATTTCACATATGTTCTAGTCCTGTGCTGTAGCTGGATGTGTCCTTTAGAAGAAGAAAGCTTTATAGATAGAGAACTTAGAATGGTGACTCCAGGAGATTAATATAATGGATCGATATTTAAAAAATTCTGAGTGCTTTTGTCTGCACATTTTTCATTTAAAGGACTGGCACAATAAAAGATGAGAAAAATAGGAAACTATTTTTGTTTTTGATTCAGAACATACATTTTCTGATTGATACTAATGTTCTCTCCTCACCAAGGTCCCCCAAGAAAGGAAAGGCAATTAGCTATTACCAACCTGGTTTTTGTACTGAGATGTCATTTGGGTTCAACCAATTGACGGACTAGTATTAGAGACATGTCTGCTATCCTTTTGCATATCCTGATTTTACAATTGAACATGTTTTAATCAGATTGATTTGACTTTGCCAAACCACATAAAAACTTGGGCACCGAATTCTATCTTCTGGAAGGGTAAACCAGTGGTCCTGTGGGCTCATCCGGTCCTTTTCTAGCCAAAGGGTTGTTCCCCAACGTCAGCATGTGGGCCTGTGCCAGTGTAACCCCGTCTTATGGAGGGCTGCTATGTGCCTTGTCTGAAGAATATCTGCGACCCTTGCTCCTACCCACCAGATGCCCATTATCCCAATGGGAAACTTCTGCAAACTTTGTCAAATGTCCTCTGGGGTGGAGAACTCACCCTTGGTTGAGAACCATGCTTCTTTCCCACCGTGTTCCTGTACATCTGCTTACCCCAAACTTCTAACAACTGTACACCCAATAACTTTAGCCAGCAACCAGATCATTAGGTAAAATTTCAAAGCAGTATTCACCCAAGCAGTATTGCTAAAGCCAATGATTGGATTCATGGTTACACATACCTTTCGGCGAGGACCCTTTGTTGGCCATTGTGGTGATGTTTGCAGGAAGGACCCGTCACCAGAGAAGATCTGGAACTTCTACAGCCTTCTTGTCCCCAGGTATGGGCTTTATAAGTCTTTGACATCTTCATGAATCTATTCATCGGAGATTCCTCCCCTTAACCTGGTCATCCATTTCCGTCACTGAGATTACCCCCATAATTTCAAACATCAAATGATATTTTATTGTAATTCATATTCAGGAAGATGTACTGCCTAGGAATGAACATTCTAGGAAGCATTTTGACTAATTAGATCAAAGGGAAATGAAAGAAATGATGAAATGATGATGGTGCGACCTGGAGACGCGTTTAGGTTGGGGGATCTACCATAAACCTACAAAAAAAGGCAGTACTTTGACATTTATCTTTTTTCTCTGCAGGTTTTAGACTACAGAGCATTAGATTTCACGTATATGGTAGTTTTGTGCATCAATCAAGGGTTAATCAAGATTCCTAAGTGAAGTTAAGATTTCAAAATGGATACCCTACAACTAGGCATAGAAGAAGTAGTTAGCCCAGTTAGACACCGAAGGGATTATTGCCTTGAGAGAAATGGGGAAGGATATGAGGAAGGTTGGAAAATAAACCATTGATTAAATATTCTCGTGCACCTATACTTGTTCTAGAATGAACGGGATGCCACCTCTGACTATAGAGTTTATTTTGGGCAAGTGACATAGTGATTTTCAAAGGCGAACACACATACACACAGCAAATTCATACTCATCCTGCCATATGATGTAGTAGACCAAACCTCAAGCCAATCATTCCAGCTGTCCTAAAGGAGAAGGAGGGATAACTTGTTATTAACTTTTGATCCTTTGCCTTCTCTGACTCAGAGCCACTCTGGGCTAAAGTGACAAAAATTCATTTTTCATGGGCTGAAAAGTTCCATTCACCTTTGAAAGATTTCCTACCAGAAATGTTTATAATGAATAAGGATTGAGTTATTGACGACTTTTTCTCATTTAGAGTCCAACTGGCGGTCATGAAAATCAGCCAATGACCTTTAATTCTGATGTCATCTAGTGTTTCCTAGAGCAAACTGTGGCCCATCTGATCATTAAAAACCAATCACTTCTTATGCCATTTAATTTCTCTAGAATGCAGAAATTATCAAACACTATGAATTCATGTTGCAGCAAGTAAACTTTTGATGAAGATAAGTTAAACAAAAAGAGGACAGAAATTAAAACAACAACCGTCACAGTAGTACATGACCAGAGAGCTGCCAGAAATTCAAGCGGGGTTTAAAAGAAGATGTGGAAAGAGAGATGCATTAACTGATGACAGATGGATCTTGGCTGAAATCAAAGAATACTAGAGAGATGCTTACCTATGTTTTGTGGACTATGCAAAGGTAATCACCTGTGCTGACCATAATAAACCATAAATGGCCTTGAGAAGAATGAGGATTCCAGAATGCATACTTGTGTTCATGTAGAATGTTTACATTAACTAAGAATTAATTAAGAATCAGTTCTTCTAATTAAAAAAGAGTTGTTTAAAATCAGGAAATGAGTTGTGTCCTTTCACTATAGTTATTCAATCAGTAGGTTGAGAAAATAATCTGAGAAGTTGGGATATAAAAGAACATGGGCATCAAGATGGAGAAAGAGTCATTAACAACCTGAGATATGCAGATGATGCCTGGCTTGCTGAAATCAAAGAGGACTACAGCCTTCAGGAGGGATTACACCTCAACATAAGCAAAAAGAAAAAGATTACAACCGGATCAATAGGCAAAATCACAATACATTGAAAACATATTGAATGTATCAAGTAGGTGTTTTTGTTCCCCTGGATTCAAAATCAACACCTGTGACACAACAATCAATAAATCAAATGATTGGTTACATAGGGCAACTCTGCTTCACAAAACCTCCTTCAAATAATAATCATCAAAGACATCACGTCAAGTACTAAGGTATAACTGAAACCAACCAGGATATTTTCAATTGCCAATATTTTCCATGTATGCAAAAGCTAGAAAATGAACGACAAAGACGGAAGAATTAGTGTGTTTGAATTATGATGTTGGCGAACAATATTGAGATGCTGTGAACTGCCAGAAGACCACACATGTCTTTCTTGGAAGAAGTAGAGCCAGAATATGCCTTAGAATTGAAAAGAGCAACACCTAGTTTCACTTACGTTCGACATGCTCTCAGGAGTGATCAGTCCCTGAAGAAGGACATCATCTTTGGTACGGTAGAGGGGCAGAGGCAAACAGGGAGCCCCTCAGAGAGATACAGCTGCACAGTGGTTGTAACCATGGACTTGAAAATAAGAACAATTGTGAGGATGGTACCAGCCTGGGCAGTGTTTGGTTCCAATGTACATAGGGACATTGTGAGTCAGAACTGCCTCCCTAACACCTAAGGACAACAAAATGATTGTTTAGACCACCTATGCGCTTCAACATCTATCTGACCAAATCCACATACCTTACAAACACTGAATTTAGTGACTAAAATCCTCTTCCTTAGTGCTTGGTTTAAAGAAGCCTGGATTTTGAGTTACAAGCATAATGGTTTAGAATCCATCACTCTAAAAACTGGGTCAGGATTCCACACATATACTCGCTCTACATTTTTATGTCTAGATTGCAAGAATCTGAATTATTAATAGAGCAGAGCAGCGTGGCAGAAAACTTAATGCTGCCCTACATTCCCCGCTTTCCTAGAAACACGAGAATTAGATAGTCTGCCGCCAGAACTGACAACTTCATCTTCAAATTTAAGGATTTTGCAACTTTTGTTAATAGGATAAGAATAAACGAAAAAGATCTGAGCTGTGCTTATTTAGTAAAGGCCAATAGACGAAAGGAGGATCCTACTGCAAAATTGATTGTGCACTTCCCTGCTGATCCATGCCCCTTACTATATTGTAATTACTATACTGTAATTTCTAAATTTTGACCACCTAACAGACAGGGCTACTCTGTCTTGTACCAGTCCCTATGAGTTAGAATGGACTTGACATCTGTGTTTTTAAGATTTTTATTTTAACTTAATGCATATTAAATCATACATTTTATTGCACCTAAACCTCATGTTTGATGTTTGTTTCTGGTTGAGACTTTACAGATCATCAGCTTTCCTAAGAGAATCCAGAACCCAAATTCTTAATCCTTTGGCAGTGTGTTCCAGGCATTCAGTCCTTAAAGGAAGGATTTTCTTCCACAATTTAAATAATGGAAAGGGCATATTTTATGCAAAACATTGGAGCTTTCTCTCTCTTGTCTAACTGGTATGCATGCCACTTTCGTGTTACTCATAGAGTCAAACCTTCGACCTATAAAAGGTAGAAGAAACCTGGAACCTGTATAAGGTAGAACCTGCCAGAGAACTAAAATGCACACAAGTTCCTGAATGAGCGATAGAAAAGTATTGGGCTCCACCCTATCAAAGGTGGAAAAAGTTGTGCTACCTGGAAAAGTCTTGTCAAGTGACAACTTTCATTGTCATCTATTTCAGTGTGCTCTTTTGTAGGCCTCCTTCCTTCTTTATCAAAGTGAAAAAAGGGATAAGAATGATCTAGTTTAATTTTAGTCAAATCTACATTTCTATGGAGTTCAGAATAACAAAGACACTCACTGAGAATGGCCTTGTCTGATTTGTTTCATATATATATATATATATATACACACACACACACACATATATATGTAGATATACACCTTGTGATTGTTGGAAGTCTTGTGAGTCAGTGATGGCTCCCTGGAGTAATGGAGTAAATAGCTCATAGGACGCTTAAGTTCCCACGCTCTTTTCAAAACCAATACATCATTTTATTATCTTTTTGACATAATTCTATTAGTTCATATTGAATGATATTAGGTTCATTTTTATTCCTATTTAGGAACAGAGTTTGTATTTTCTTTACGTTCTACCTACTTACAAGTTTGTAATCAGTTAGTCTTTTCTTTCATAATTAATACACACACACAAAATCAATGTGCTTCAAATAACTTGAAAGGAGTCTACTACAAGATTTAATGAAGAATACCAAGGGATCGCGGGAACTAAGGGGGTTAACAATTCTTCAGAATGAATGTCTAGTTGTTATTGGATACATCAAGTTGGCTTCGACTCATGCTGTGCACCACAGAACTGAACACTGTTCAATCATGCTCCATCTTCAGCTCCTGGCCATATTTAAGCCCCTTGTTGCAATTCCTGTGTTAATCCATCTTGTGGAGGGTCTTCCCCTATTTTTTGCTGGCCCTCTATTTTCTCAAACAGGACATCCTTCTCCAGGGTCGGTTCCTGGGGGAAGAAACACATCAGAAAATCATTTCAATATAACAAGTAATACATCATCTCTAAGAAAATTTATAAAATATGTAATGTTTATCGATTAAATTTTTTCAAATAGTTATTTTCCAAACCGTAAATGAAAAGATAAGATAGGATACGTGTTGCTTTCAATGTAAAGTAAGAAGAGTCTGGAAGGGTCACATTAGAGAAAGGATCCATCACAATGCTGTTCCTTGAACAGCTTAATTTACGATGGGCAAATGCAACGGCTCTCAAGACATTCAGGGAAAGGAAGATGAGGCGGGCTGTTTCTGTAATATATTATATTGTAAAATGATATTATCTGTTATAATAACATAATATTATAACCTGAGGAGCCCTAGGAGGCGGTCTCCTTTGTCCTTTACAGCCGCGTTGAGTTAGAATGCCCTGGGCCAACAGTGTGTGGGTGCTTGTATGTGCATTTTAACTTTTAACTTAAGTCAACTTAATGCATGTTCAGCATACATTTTAGTTCCCCTAAATTCCATGTTTAATATTTGTTTTGGGTTGAGACTTTACAGATTGTCAACTTCTCTGAGTGCTTCCAGAACTCAAATTCTTACTCCTTTGGCAGTGTGTTGAAGGCATTCAATCCTTAAAGACCAACAAACAAAAACCCTTGTGGAAGCATTTGGAAATTTCCCTTGTGATGGTTATGCTGTTGCTACTTGTGGACGCATAACTAAAGTAGCAGCTATCTCCTCTGAACACGTTCTGGCTTTTGTGTGTTCGCTTGTCCTGTGTGTTTCTTGCCAGAGACTTGTTTTGAACCATCAATACCTTTGGGCACATTGAGGGACCCAGTGTAAGGCAATGCCAAATTTTAAGATGATGTGTCCTGAGACTTTACAGACTTAACTCTTTGAGATAAATTTATTTTGGTAGAAGTCACCAAATATTTAACTGTAGGCTATCTTTGATACTACATGCAGGATAGGAGTTTGAAGAATTCATAGATAATTAGGACTGAAAGACAATGGAGTTTTTTCCAGGAAATTTTGTAGCACTCTTCTTATGTATATATCTGATTGTATGTATGCACAAAGAATACTTTACTTAGCTCACTTTACTTAACTCCAGGATATCAAAGACTATATTAAACTAGTGTGGTGAAGTGCAATTTCTGAGCATGATTTTGCTATCCATGCCTCTACAATCCCCACCAAATGATTGGGTGGGCCCATAAAAATAGACTACGTAAGAAACACTCACAGAGGGGATTGCTCGTTTTACTTGTTGTCCCCATGGCTATACAAATTAGCCATCTTTGAAGCAAAACCAGAAAGAATTCATAGGACCATCAAGGAAAAAGACCCACCAGTAAAATGTATTGGAGATCTCTGGTGTAGAGGGTATAGGTTGGGCTGCCATCCACATGGTTGGCAGTACAAAGCCACCAGCATCTCACGAGAGAAAGACTGAGCTTTTTACACCTGTAAATAGTGCATAGTCAAAGAAGCCCCCAGAGGGGTCGCCATGAGTCAACACTGACTCAATGGCAGTGGGATTGGTTTTGGGTTTGGTCCAATGTCGAAGTCAAGACCAGAGGCACAAGAGAAAGCAGCAAAGAGACCATAAGACACATCAGCGGAGAGCCGAGAGTGAGACAGTGCAACAGAACAGCAGCGGATGGGTTATCCTGGAGCCAGACGTCACGGGATCAAGTGACTGAGGGGCTGAGGACCAGAGCAGTGGTTCTCAACCTTCCTAAGGCCGCGACCCTGTAATAGACTTTCTCATGTTGTGGTAACCTCCAACCATAACATTATTTTCGTTGTTACTTCATAACTGTAATTTTGCTACTGTTATGAATCTTCATGTAAACCTCTGATATGCAGGATATATTTTCATTGCTATAAATTGAACATAATTAAAGCATAGTGATTAATCACAAAACAATATGTAATGATATATTATGAAATATTTATATGTTTTCTGATTATCTTAGGTGACCCCTGTGAAAGGGTTGTTCAGCCCCCAAAGGGGTCACAGCCCACAGGTTGAGAACCGCTGGCCTAGAGGGAGAGGCAGCTGCTATCTGAGGAGAGGTGTGGGTGTGGTACAATAAGTCTATCCTTAAGGTTTTCTGATCTTGTTAACTTCCCTGATAAATCTCCTTAATCCTGAGGAATGTCTGTGTGGTCATTGCAACAGATTATGGGCAACAGTGGGAGGAATGAAGGATGGATGGTGGTCGCGTGTCTGACCTCTGCCTCTGCCTCATGGCGATAGACCTTGGGCTGGTGAGGAGTTGGATTCTCCTTCTCCTTAGTGTAGCCAGAGGCGATCAGATATACCCTCCCTGATATTTCCAGAACTAGTAAGAAACTTTGAACACTATGAATAAATAAGAAAGAGGATATATATTTTTATATGTATGTGTATAGGGTCAATGTAAGTTGGAGTCTACTCAATGGGCCATGAGTTTGGATTTGAGTTTTTATATAAAATCTTTGTATTATTTATATA
>NW_022109767.1:5896752-5901220 GCF_000313985.2 Echinops telfairi | reverse complement strand
TTTTGTGCCCATTCAAAACCAGGTTACCCAACAGAGTCCTCACACTATAGAACAATATCATTGATAACACGTGCAAGTCAACTTTTGCTGAAGATCATCCGACCACGTTTAAAGCAATACGTTGACAGGGAACTGTCAGGCATTCCAATTGAATTCAGAAGAGGGCATGAAGTAAGGGATATCATTGTTGATGCCAGATGGATCGTTAGTGAAAACAGAGAATGCCAAAAAGATGTTTCCCTGCGTTTTATTGAGTATGCAAAGGTATTCAACTGTGTGGACCATAATAAAGTCTAGATAGCCTTGAGAAGAATGGGAATTCCAGAACACTTCATTGTGCTCTGGAGGAACTTGTATATGGATCAAGAGACTGTTGTGGGACTACAAAAAGGAACACTGAATAGTTTAAAACTACGAAAGACGCATGTATCCTCTCACCCATATTTGTTCAAGATGCTGAGCAAATAATTGAAGAAGCTGGCTTCTTCGAAGAAGAATATGGTATGAAGATTGGAAGAAGCTTATTAACAACGTGCAACATGCAGATGACACCACCTTGGTTGCTGAAAGTAAAGAGCACTTAAAGCCCTTGCTGACGAAGATCCAGGACTGCAGCCCGCAGTATGAATTATGAGACTCCTTGTGAAGTAGACCAAAATCCTCACCACGGGACCAATATGCAACATCAGGATAAGTGGAGAAAGATTTAATTAATTGAAGGTCTTGTCTCACTTGGATCCATGATCAACTGTCATGGAAGCAGCATTCAAGACATTAGGTAAATCTACTGCACAAGACCTCTTTGGAATATTTGAAAAGCAAGGCTATTACTTTGTATGAAGGTGTTCCTGACCCAAAGCATGGAACTTTCAATTGACTGACATGTATGTGAAGTTGGCACGGAATGAGGATGACCAAAGAAGAACCGGAACATGGGAATTGTATTCTTTGGTAGCAAAGAATATTGAAAGCACCGTGCGCTGCCTCAAGGACAAACTGATCGGTCTTGTGCGAAGTCAGGCCCAAGTACGCCTTACAGGCAAGGATGGCAAGACATCGTCTTCCACATTTTAGACATGTTGTGAGAAGAGACCATTCCCTGCAGAAGGACATCATGCTTGGTAAGGTGGAGTGGCTACAACATTGGACTTAGTCATAGGCCTATGGTGAGGCTGATGCATGACTGGGCAGTGTTTCATTCTGTTGTGCATGGGGTCACTATGAGTGGAAACTTGATGGCATCTAACAAGAATGTAACAATGGCCACCTATGATATCATTGTTGATACTTACCATACCTGGGGTCCTTATAAATGCTACATTATTTCAGCAACCAGCTCTTTTCTTTCCTATTGACGCTCTTATTCAGTGTTATGGCTTTAAGTGTCTTCTCCATAGAGATAATTCTAATTTTATTTTTCTTGCCCTCATTTATCTTAGGAGCTGCCATCTACCTAGTAAGACTTCCAATGTATATGTTCCAGGATATGTTATGAACATAAAATCCTTGTTTGTCATTTCTCTCAAAGTAGCATCCTCTACCACTCACCCCTACCATCTCAGTGGGATGCTTACAGTATTTCTGAATCTTCTGCCTCTCTTGCATCCCTCTCAGCCAGCTCATCTGTCCCAGCAATTCTGCCTCTATTACCTCCATAAAAGTCTCCTTTCTCTCCTCTCTAGGTTATCTTGACCTGGATTTTTACAATAACCTCTCTTCTATTTTCTTCTGCCTGTGCCCACTTCAATTTTAATTTGTCTTTAAGCCAATCAGGAAGCTTAGTCATCTGGAAGGACAATTTCAGAGCAATCTCTAATTTATCTAAATTATAGCATTTGAGAGTCAAAGGAATTAGGAAGCTAATCTAACAAAATATCACATTGTACAGGTGAAGGAAATGAGGCAAACATATGTTATTATTGTTGGAACTGCCAGTAGAACTTCAGATCGATTGACTGCCAAACTAATACCATTTCTTCTTGTCTCATCTGCTCTGACACACATGCCAATGGGACTTTGTGTGCACGATGGGAAGTCCTTCTGAGGAGACATAGATGTATTTGAGGACACATTGAGAAGTCTTATAATGGGAAGAGGAAACGTCAAGGTCATTCAGATCTCAACAAGAGAGAAAAGAGAAATGAAATATTTTAAACACTTTGGGACCTTCCAGGAAACACTGCTGCTCTGAAAGATAATTTAAGTATGGTTCTAAATCATGCTATAAAAACAATACGTTTGTTCAAATGCTTCTTAATGAGTTATGTAGATAAGGGATGAAAAGCTATTAGCAACTTTTTTATTCCCTCCTTCAAATTGGTCTTTGATTTATCTGCCATTTTGATCTCTAAGAACACTTTCACTAAAATGTGTCTTGCATATGTCATAAAATCTTCATTTACTTTCTCACTTGTCACTTCCACATCATTAGTCGAGTGAAATTCAGAGAGTTCTTGTGGATTAAAAAAAAAAAAGCTAAAGGTTATCTGTCGACCACTTTAGACAAGCAGTATTACTATTATCATTATAGGTGATGTGGCATTTGAATGTCCTTACTTCTATAGGCCATTTAGTGCTCATATCTTGGGTATCTTCCAGAAATGGGAGTCAATTTCAGTGTGAAAGAGAAGAAATATAAGCTATTACCCCTGGTCATAATTTCAGAATAAGAGGAAGTATTTACTGTTGTTTTTCACAGTCATCCAGTTAACCGTGACTCTTATCAAAGACCTGTGATAGAGTAGAACTGCCCCAGAGGGTTTTCTTGGCTATCCTCGTGTAGGGAGTAGATCCCCATGTCTTCCTCTTCCAGTATTGCCGAGTGGGTTTAGACCACCATTTTTTTTCCCGTAACAGCTGAGAACCTCACCAGTGCTTCACCAGGGCTGCGAGGCAAAAGCAATTCCAATACTTGTGTCCTTAGCTTCACTCAAAACAAAATCAGACAACAGAGAAGATGTTAATTCAGACCAATGAAAACCATGGGTACAGGCATTGCAAACAGCTCTAAAACTGTGAGAATGTTCTCCCATTTGGTTGAAAGAATGATTTCTCATTGCTTTAAGGTCACGTTGAATAATGGGAAACACCTATTCATTAAAATATATTTTTTAAGTTAAGTGTGTGATGCCGCTCTGTCTTCGAAACACGCCACTGAATAAAGTTAAAAAATGCAACAGATCTCATCTGATCCAGTGCAAAGAGAATTTCCAGTTTTAAAGATAAGACTCTCCCACCATCTTTTCCCAAGAAATAAACACATATTAATTGGATTTTGCATGTATACATCTATCTGGGCCCTGTTGCTTTTTCTTAGAACCTTTGAAATTTTGGTTGATATTATTAGCCCATCAGATATCACACTAGTTGCTGACTGGTGAACTCCAGCATTTACTGAGCCTAAACATGTCAGGGTACAGCGGTGCTGCTGAGGGTTTTCCATGGCTGCTCCTTTGAAAGTACGTGAGCAGATGTTTCTGAAAGCACATCTTTCTGAAAGCAGACCTTCCTGAAAAGCACATCTTTCTGAAAGCAGATCTTCCTGAAAGCACACCTTCCTGAAAGCACATCTTTCGGAAAGCAGATCTTTCTGAAAGCAGATCCTCCTGAAAGCAGATCCTCCTGAAAGCAGATTTCAGCGGTGTCTTGGAGTGGATGAGAACATTAATTTTTGGAGTGCATTAGGTATTAAAGCAACAACAACAACAACCAGAAAAAAACCCGCAACTATAAGTATAAAAAACTTAGGAGCTCTAGAAAATTAAATAGCTACGTACAACCCAATTAATTGCTTGGCAGGCTTATGTAGACTCTAGGCAACAATTACAATCAATGATTTTTATTTTTGAAGTGTCTCAATAGTCCAAATGATAATGTTGAAAAGAACGAAAATCTGGTTTTAAAGCTTTGCTCAGAATCTCAGCACACACACCTAGGGCTGAGATTTTATCAATGCGACCTGCCTGATTCTTTTACTCGGTATGTGACCAAGAGCTGCAGTAGCTGCACAGGAAGCTTGTTATAAATTACTCAAAAAATTGTCACAACTACCACAAAAATTATCCTGCAAAAAATGGATGTTAGTCCCTTGTCATGATTTAAAAATTTTCTAGAATATTTCTTTAAAATTACATGTGGTATTTCCATTAGATGGGTTATTTCTTCAAATATAAAATTCTCAAAATAAAATCCCATGAAATCATGACATGAGACCTTTCTTTTCTTTTCTTTTTGTTTTTATGACATGGGACGTTTCTGTGGCTCAACACGAAGGTCAAGGGTATGAAAGTGGAAATGAGGCAGCGTTTAATGAATTTAAAATGTTATGTTAGCTGTGTATAAACTGAAATGTGAAAAAGTAAGATATGGATCACATCTTATTACTTAGACCCATTTTGACTGATGACTAACTCTTCAAAGGCTAATTAAATTAAAAAGGTACCCCAGGAGAATATTTGTGTGCTTAAAA
>NW_022109767.1:5885924-5895488 GCF_000313985.2 Echinops telfairi | reverse complement strand
AAAGTGTTCCATTGTAGTTTACTTCAGTATCATTCCAACCATAATAAACTTTGTCTTCCAAAAATCAAACTAAAAGTGTTATCTATAAGGTTATGAACAACTTTCTTAGATATATTCTCCTTTTTGACAGGCAGAATGAAGCACACAGATGACATTAAACGATTTCATTGTCATTGTAGTTCCAGTGAGCATGTTTATATCATAAGCCTTATCTTTTCAGATGGGATTATGTGGGAGTAAACTCCTGGTATTTTGGATGAAAGGATACATATGCTTACTCCTCAGGACAAATTGTCTTTCATTATTTCCTAAGGAGTTATACATAGATCATAGAATAAGGAAAATAAGTTTTGAATCATATACTTTGCTCAATTTCTTGTTTATTGGGGATGTACCTGTACAATATTTGCAAAATAGTCACTCTATTACCAAATTTCAGAAGATTATTTGCCATATTTTGTAAATTCCTAATATTTCTACTTCCCTTGTTGCTCACAATCCTCTATAAACCCTTTATGCCCAGCAACTTCCACTTATTCCCAGTCCTTCCAAAGTATCATGAAATCAGATAGGCCAATCAACTAATTTCCAACAGTGACCTATCTGTGCAGGACTTGATCTCATGATATATTGATATGACGTTTAGAACATATGTTGAATCTTCAGCAAAACAGGCAATAGAGAGCTGGTTATCTATCACCGAGAACAACAAAAACTTTAGCCCAGGGTGGGTTGGCTTAAAACAGCAAGAATCAATTTATCATTTTTTCTTAATGGTTGTGCCTTGCAGGTGATAGTTGGATGCTCATAGGGCTACAGGCATTTCGAAGGCTTCATCACTCTGGTGTGGTAGTCCACGTTGACATCACAGGGCAATACAACTCTCCAATGTCCTTTGGGCTTTATCAGAGCATGGAATCTTGTTTCCAATATTAACGGACTCAGGAAAACTAGGCAAAAAATGTATTGCATTTTATGATCTAGCCTTTGAAGATACAATGTGACTTCTTCCATAGCTATAAGTATGCCCAGATTCAAGGGAAGAGAATAGATTCTATTTTTTTTCAGGTGAAGTGAGTCAGTATCACTTTGTAAGAATGGTTTATAGAATCTAAGCTTCTGTAATATCTATCTTGGAAAATGTCTCTGCTCTAATAATCTTTGGACACAGCTGTTATTAAACTTATTATTCTGCAAATGATCTTGGATGCCTACTCTCTAGAGACTATTATTTACTTAACACATAGCATATTTCCCCACATTTTATTGCAAGGATTGCTGTAGACTGACCGGTTCCTCTTTTTTGGCCCGCCTGTTTCTCTATTCATTCATCAATTCATTTGGAACACAACTGTTTCAAAAGAAAAATATCAGAAATATTTATTTTTGTCTTGCCAGTCTATGTCCTTGAAGTTTCAAATAGTCTTGTCTGATAAAGAAGAAGAATGGAGGTAATCATATGACCATTTAAAATAATGGTTCATCATTGGCCAATGCAGAAAAATCTGCATTGGCCAGAATTTGCAAAATATACCCTGTTTCCCCGAAAACAAGACAGTGTCTTATATTAATTTTTGTTCCCAAAGATGCGCTAGGTCTTATTTTCAGGGGATGTCTTATTTTTCCATGAAGAAGAATACGGTACACATTTATTATTTTATTAAAAGAGACCTTGCACTTCCTGTCTGCTCCAGCTGCGCTGTGGCCAACAGGAAGCTGCGCAGCAGTGCCTGCCGTTATGGTCCAGAGTCCAGAGTTATAGTAGCTTCGGGCGGCCTTATTTTCGGGGGGATGCCTTATATTTCAGCAAGAGGCAAAACTGTAAGTAGGTCTTATTTTCGGGGGATGTCTTACTTTTGGGGAAACAGGGTAGTTGTCTTGGAAAGATGAGTGGAACAAGGGAAATCATGGATTGGAATCCTGGAATGGGAGATTTGGAAGCGGTACAGTGAATCCTTTCAGGAGCTTGATATGAGAGATTAGATTATTGTTCAACACGTGGAGAAGAACCTACTTTCAAAGCAACTTGGTTAGCTGCCATCTCTGAGCTGGGCATTATTTTCAACTTTGACAGATTAGAGATTTGATTGCTTTGCAACATGTATGCTGTCCATGCTTTCTATAAAAAGGTTGAAGTTTCTAGCATGGCACCAATTTTTTCCCATTTCAGATATTATTCTGTAATACATTTTACAAATTCTATCACCCCCAGTTTCACCTAATCAGTTATAATGAAACTAGAAAGAACTGGTTTGAAACCCTGTTTAAAATGCAGCCATTAAAAAAAAAAGTAAATATCATTTTAGCCTAGACCCAAACCAAACTAGCCAAATCACAGCCACGACAGATAGTCCTATATCGTTCATGGTAACTGTATACAGGGCCTCCTGGGCTTTGTCACCTTTCTTCTACACAAAAGCTGATGGCTTTGAACTGCCAGCCTTTCAGTTAGCAGTCAAGCACTCACCCCACAGTCTTAGCTATAGGTTCTTCAAAAACAAGTAGTGGGATGTATTGGGCTTGCAAGCTTTAGTTTTCCAATATCTGGTCTAAATAATTAGACAATCTTTAACAGCCCTTGAATTCATTTCATTTGGTTTTAGAGACACATCTGTTGAAAATCTGACTCTATATCTACATTGGGCACTAAACCTACCTGCTGATATTCTCCCTTTTCATTTCAAGGGTCCACCCCAACCTAAGGAAGGCTGGTGGCCTAGATGGGCTGCAAACCATCAGGCAGAACGTCTAACACACCAGTGGCTTTCTGCTCTTATAACTTCAAAGGAGAAGTTTATTCTGTTCTACGGGGTCGTTATTAGTCAGAATGAACTTCCTGACAGTGGTTCTTTAAGACCTAGAGATGGAATCATGGCTGTTCATAAAAAACTAATGATAATGTGATGTCATAAAATCAATATGAAAATGAATCCTAGATCCCTGGAGCAGGTAAAGAAAGGAAGGGAGGAGGGAAAGAAGGAAGGAAGGAATAAACAGCATAAAGTTACTTAGAATGTTCAGAGAAGCCAAGTCCTTTTCTTGTTTGGAAGGATTTCAGGTAAAGATAGTAAAGTATGCATGCTCTTTATTTCATAGTATATTTTTATTATTTTCTGTGTGTAGCACGCACATTTTCCATTTTTTACTGCTTTATATATGTATATCTATCTACTTTTATATGTCTATCTTTATCAATTATTACCCTTTCATCTATCTATCTATCTATCTATCTATCTATCATCTATCTATCTATCATCTATCTATCTATCATCTATCTATCATCTATGTCAAACATCTCTTCATACCACCTTCACATCTTTTACATTCCTTGATAAGCAACCCCTTGTATATATTTCTTGAATTCATTTTTCTTTGTATATGTTCCTGTGAGATGGCTATGCTTTCTAAAAGTGGATTTCTTTTTAAATTTAGCTCAAAGGTGTTAGATATATTCTGGCCCTTGTCCTTTCTTCCAGTTCAAGCATAGGGTGAACTCATGTTGCTACATGTGCAGCTAGACTGTAGTGTCCAACTTCATGTTAACAATTTATTGTGAGCATCCCCATGTTACCTATTCATTCCTCCAGATTTCAGCCACGCTTCCCTTCTCTGTGAGAAACACTGTAATGAGAAATTTTGTACATGTCTTTACATGAAAGAATGACAGAAGATTCTCCTCACAATTGAATTGAAATTGTGGTCCTATTGTGATGAAATTGTGACTAAGTGCTTCACAGTTCCACTTGAGCACCCTTTAATTCCCCGTATATAAGATAGTGAACACATGGGGAAGGACCGGTGCATTTGAATGGTGGTGTAGAAGTACATTGACAGAACCGTGGGTGGCCAGAAAAACAAAATCAATCCATCTTAGAGGACGTACAGACAGCTTTCTCCTGGAATCTAGGAAGAGTTACTTTAGGACCAAGCTATACTGTATTCACACATATGTTGGACATGATTTTAGAAGACCATGCCCTGGAAAAGACATCATGTTTGGTAAAGTGGAAGGACAGCAAAAAGGAGGAAGACCTTCAATGGCATGGATGGATAAACACTAGGGCAGAAACGGGCTCAAACCAACACCCATTGTAAATAAGGCACGGACTGGGCAGTGCTTCTTCTGTTGTACAGAGGGTCTCTGTGCGTCTGAACTGACTCACGTGCACCTAATAAAATAGTGTGACACTGACAAATACCAAAAATAATGCAGAATAAGTTTCAGTACGGGGAACATGTGAGTGGTTATGTTGCTGTAACTAACGTTGATGAAAAAGGTCTTGTGGAGCAGATTTATCTAACGCAATGCACCCTTTGATCTCTTGACTGCTGCTTCCATGAACACTGACTGTGGATTCCAGCAAGACAAAATTCTTGACTTCTGAAATCCTTTCTCGATTGGTCATGTTATCGGTCACGTGGTGCGGCTTTTGGTTTATTTACATTGAGTTATAATCCACACTAAAGGCTGTGATCCTTAATCTTCATCAGCAAAGGCTTCAAGTCCTCCTCACTTTCAGTAGGCGTGGTGATGTTAAGCCTTCCTCCAATCCAGATGCTGCATTCATTTTATAATCCAGCTTCTCTGATGGTTTGCTCAGCATACTGATTTAACAAGTCTGGTGAGAGGCTACAACCCTGAGACATTCTTCTTGATTCAAAGCCTCTTCAAAATGTTGAAAAGCCAAGATATTACTTTAAAGACTAAGGCAGCGGTTCTCCACCTGTGGGTCATGACCCTTTTAAGGATCGGACGACCCTTTCACAGAGGTCACCCGATTCAGTAGCAAAATCCCACTTAAGAAGCAGCAACGAAAATAATGTTATGGTTGGGGTCACTACATGAGGAACTTTATTAAAGGATCACGGCATTAGGAAGGTTGAGAACCACTGGTCTAAGGTTTGCCTGACCCAAACCATGGCGTTTTTAATTGCCTCAGGTGCACGTGACAATTGGGCTTGGAATCAGGAAGACAGAATATTTGATGCAATTAAATTCTGGAGCTGGCATCATTCCTTTGAAAATAGCAGGGACTGCCAAAAGAACAAACCTTTGTCTTGAAGGACAGCCCGAATGCTCCTTGGGAACAAGGTTGGGGAGACTTTATCTCACGTACTTTGGACATGGTATCAGGAGAGACCAGTCCTGAGAAAGGACCTACTGTTTGGTAAAAGACAGGAGTAGTAAAAAAGAGGAAGGCCTAGACAAGATGGATTGACACAATGGCTGCAATACTCAACTCAGACAGAACAAGCGTGAGAATTGGGCAGGAGGTGGGGGTGTTTTATTACATTGTGGAGGGTCATTCTGGCGTGGAACTGACTTCATGGTATCTAATAACAATGAAAACATCTTCATTAAGGCTTGTAATGGGCAATACCTTGAGTTGCTCACTGCAAGACCAGCAGTTCTAAACCAGCAGATGGCTCTGGGTTCTACTCCCGTAAAGATTTGTCTTTTTGGAAGCACATGGAGCAGTTCTATCCTGTCCTATTGGGTCACCATGATTCAGAATTGCCTGGATGGCAGGGAGTGAAAACTTATTCATTAAAAAAAAATGAAAGTATAATTGCTTTGACAATGTTATTCATTATAATTACTGTATTTGAATTCATGTAAAAATTTTAGTAGTGACGTTAGAGATGACAATATTGATAACTTTCCATGTGATGGCGTTAATAGTGTTTCACTTTATATCAAATGTGGAAGACTTGCACTCACAGGGGTCCACTTTCTCTCCTCAAATCCTACTCTTTAAGCTGTACTGCTCACATGTATTGCACTTACATTCACCATACACTTCAACAGTGTGTTATATATATATTTATTTGAGACAGTTATACATATTATGTAGAAATTAAGAGAACATTTTATTTTGCATTTACACATTTAAAAAAATCATTTTAGTGGGGCTCATACAACTCTTATCACAATCCATACATACATCAATTGTGTAAACCACACTTATACATTCGTTGCCCTCATCATTTTCAAAATTCGCTTTCCACTTAGGTTCCTGGAATTAGTTCCTCATTTTCCTTTTTCCCCTCTCCCTCCCTCCTCGCTCCCCCTCCCTCATGAATGCTGAATAATTTATAAATTATTATTTTATCTTATCTTACACTGCCCGGCATCTCCCTTCACCCACTCTCTATTGTCCATCCCCCAAGGAGGAGGTTATATGTAGATCCTTGCATTCGGTTCCCTGTTTCTACCCCACCCTCCCTCCACCCTCCTGGTATCGCCACTGTCACCACCGGTACTGAAGGGATCATCTGTCCTGGATTCCCTGTGTTTCCAGTTCCTATCTGTGCCAATTTACATCCTCTGGTCTAGCCAAATTTGTAAGGTAGAATTGGGATCATGATAGCGGGGATGGGGTGGGGGGTGGTTAGGAAGCATTTAGGAACTGGAGGAAAGTTGTATGTTTCATTGTTGCTACACTACATCCTGACTGACTCATCTCCTCCCCGTGACCCTTCTGTAAGGGGCTGTCCAGTTCCCTACAGATGGGCTTTGGTTTCCCACTCCACACTCCCCCTCATTCACAATCATATGATTTTTTGTTCTTTGATGCCTGATACCTCATGCCTTCAACACCTCATGATCAAACAGGCTGGTGCGATTCTTCCATGTGGGCTTTGTTGCTTCTGAGCTAGATGGCCATGTGTTTACCTTCAAGTCTTTAAGACCCCTAGATGCTATATCTTTTGATAGCCGGGCACCATCAGCTTTCTTCACCGCATTTGCTTATGCATCCATGTTAGCTGATTTTTTAAAGATAGGAGTGGCATTGACTGATATCTGCAGTAAAGTTAAGAATAATATTCAGAGAAAGCACCTAAGTAGTTACAATTTAGGGAGAGCATTCATTCAGGTTAAAGTTGAATAAATATACTCACACAAAGCTACTGAACCACTATTTTTGTTTAATTAGAAAAAGTTAATGTGGTTTATCCAGATTTTCATAGTTCTGTCCGTATCAAAATCAGCTGTACAATTCTTTTCATTTAAAAAATATTCTGATCAAATGATCTTTCATGGGAGAGACAACCTAGCCTAAAGTCTACAACAAAGACAAAAGGGAAATGACTGCTTCTCTGCTTCATTGTCATGCTTTGGACCATCACAAGTTGTGTGCTCCCTCCCAGAGAGCAGCACCCTTAAGCTGTCTGCGCCAAGAACTTCATTGTCTCTGAGCATCAAAATGGTCGGCAGGCCGATTGTAGTTTGGTTCGCCAACAAATAGCCACATATTTCTTTTCATCCAGAGTGAAATGGTAATAAATTCTTGCAGAAAATGTGATCATGTCTCCTTTCTCCATGAAAATCCGGATCTATTTGTCCACTTTATCTCTTACATCAAAACAGCCACTCCCAACCAGATATATGTAGAATTTCATCATCCAAAGGTAAATAAATATTCCTCAAAAAATGTTGAATCTTTTCATCATAATTTGGTAGTTTATCTTTGCATCTGGTTCTCATTTCCATCTAGGAGCAGTTTCTCTCTTTTTGGATCTTTTCTAATTCTGGAGTGTTCTCACAATTGTTGGTATCCATCTTCCAGTAAAATACACCAAGCTGATGCAGTTGAGTTCCGGTCAGTGTGGCTTCCTCCGGTCATCCTGGGGATCCATTCCTATACTGCACTTCCAGCATCTTTCCACCTGGATGCAGCCCAAAGTCCAGAGACAGTGCTGCAGAGCAGCCGGAGCTAGAGTTTCAGCTGCTTCTGAACCCTCATCCTTGCTTTAAAGATCTTTAGTTTTTTTTTCTATCTTACTTTTTAAATATCCCAGAGCAGAGAATTTAGAGAGAGATGACTACGAAGACTGTCACAAGCCATTCTAATTGTCATGCTATCATCACATTTTAATACACCTTGGTATATATCTCCCCAAGAAACGACTTTAAAAATGTACTGTGAACTTGATTTTAGGGGGAAAGAATAATGTAGCTACTTAACATGTACATAAGTATAATTCAAGCCTGAAATGGGCAAGGACTGATGAATGAGAGAGATGGCATCATGTTGAATGAGATGTGAACATTATTGTTTTTCCAGCTTATTAGAAGAATAGTAATTGAATTAACAATGAGGTATCAGTACGTGCCAGGTTTTTTTTGTTTTGTTTTTTTTTTTCACTTCTAGTCAATTGGAAATTGACATGGTATCTCAGAATACAACTGTTTTATATAATTAGGTAATGGAAATAGAGATGTGGTCCTCAAAAAAACTAAAATCCCCAAATGAGCTAAAGAAACTGACTATATCTAGCAATATATTACAAGCATTCTGTGGAGGGTAAAATGGTGAGACCCTTAATGGCTTACTTTTCACTCTCCTTTGTAGCTGTTTTCCTGACTCTTATTTACACAATTTGTTTCAGATCTCCACCTCTGCTGCTGCATTTCAACACCTACATATACCTACTTAGTTCTAATGTTTTTTTTCTTTTGGACTTATCATATTCTTTAGTAACTTAGTTTTCTTTCTTTTACAATTTCTAGTATTCAACCTACACTGGCTCTTCCATTCTAATTTGTTCATATCCCCCACGCAACCATTTCTGCATTGTTCCTCTGCCTTAGTGACTCTCATCTTCATCCCTTGCTGACTTCCTATCATTTGATTTTTTCCACCTCATACTCCACATTTGTCTTTCTCTAGCCACTAGGATTCAGCACCAAATGTTTTACCTTGCTATTTACGTTAACTATCTAACATTAATCTAGTGTGTCATAGAGTTAAAGGAATTTTTACTAACAATAATAACCCCTTCTAAATTACACATTCCAAGGACGCTACCACACTTTTCTCTCCATGTACTCCTGTGGTTATCTAATTTATTTTTCCTGAGTCTGGGGTTTGATTTTGGAAGGGATTCTAAAGAACAGTGCATTGTTAAACTGTTGAAATTGCCTTTTTATTAAGAAAATGTTCATTAATAAATATGACTGTTAGACTTTGCCCAGTTGAAGGCTACTCAAGGGCCAATTCTATAACTCACTGTAGAGTGATTGGTATTTAATGAAGGGCATATACCTTGATCTTCAGTTACCAAACAGAATAAAGCATGAGCTAAAAGCCTCAAATTTCATAAAAAATCAATTACTCCTCGTCATGTCTTAATGACTCTAGTGAGATTAGATTGGGTTAGGGAGCTTTGAAATAGTCAAATTATGGATTAATTTACAATGCGTAAGATGAGGCACTATAGATCGTATTACTTACTAAATGATTCAAAGACACTTGCTTTGGTGAGATAATAACTTTTATTCCCCGAAAGCCATGTTTTCTCTAACTACCCATAATTATTCATATTATTTTAATCAGCAATATATTTTAATTGTCATAAAATTTTTAACATCTGTCGGTGCTGACAGACATGTTTAAATTTTCCTTGTATTTGATTTTCAAACATCAGATATTTTTAAGCAGATTCAATCAACCTTTTAAAATGCTAGTGCCTGTCCCCAGTTTAAAGTCTTAGGCTAGCATTTGTCTAGTCTTCTGAAAAGAATGATAGACTAAGCTCTAATTTTAAATTTACAAAGAG
>NW_022109767.1:5883046-5884604 GCF_000313985.2 Echinops telfairi | reverse complement strand
ATCCTCTAATCCTGATGTCGCGTTCCTCTTAATATAATCCAACTTCTCTGATTAGTTGCCCAGCATACGTATTGAATAAGTGTGGCGAGTCGATAAAACTCTGCTGCACACCTTTCCCAATTTTAAAGCATGCTGTATTCCCTTGTTCTGTTCACACAACTGCCTCTCGATCCATGTACAAGTTCTGAGGAGCAAAATGAATTTTTCTGGAATTCCCATTCTTCGCAAGGTTACCCATGGTTTGTTCTGGTACATAAAATGGATTATCTTTGCGTATTCAATAAAACACAAAACATAAGTAAACATCTTTCTGGCCGTCTCTGCTTCGAGCCAAGATCCATCTGGCCTTCGCAATGGTATCACGAGTTCCACTGTCCTCTTGTGAATCTAGCCTGAAATTCTGCCAGCTCCCTGGCTGCTGCAATCATTTTTTTATGATCTTCAGCACGATTTTACCTTCATGTGATCTGAATGAGCATTCTGTTGGGTCACTTTTCTTTGGAAGGGCGACAAATACAGAACTCTTCCATCAGTTAGCCAAGGGGCTCTCTTCCGAAAATTATTGTTGATAGAAGGTTGAGTGCTCCCAGCGCTTCATCAGCTTGCTAGAACATTTCAGTTTATGGAGGCTTGTTTGTGACTAATGTCTTCAGTGCAGTTTGAACTTCTTTCAGCACCATTGGTTCTTGCTCATATGCTACCTCTTGCAATGGTGGACTGACGCCTAATTCTTTTTGGTACCGTGACACTGAGTATTCTTTTTATCTTTTTTGAGGCTTCCTGATTCTTTCAATATTTTCCCCATAGACTGTTCAATAGTTAACGGGAGGGTTGAACTTTTTCTTGAGTTTCTACAGTTTAAGGTAGGCTGAATGTGTTCCCCTCCCCCCCAACTTTTTTTTCTCTTTCTCACTCTAGGTCTTCGCTCACGCCATTATAATATTTTACGGCGTCTTCTCAAGCTGTGCTTCGAATTTTTTATTCATCTCCTACTTTGTCACTTCTTCCATTTGCCATAACTACTCTATAATTAAGAACGTGTTTCAAAGTCTCTACTAATATCCACTTGGATCTTTTATTTCTCTATTTTTAATGACCTCTTGCTTTCTGAATGATGTTCTTGATGTTATCCCACAACTCATCAGGGCTTCTATTATTAGTGTTCAATGGAGGCTCTTGAAATTCCAGTGGGAGGCACTCAGGGTTATATGTTGTGTCTCCTAGATTTGTTTTCATTTTCTTTAACTTCGACCTGAAGTTACATGGGAACAATTGAAGGTCCACTCCACAGTCAATCCCTGGTCTTGTTTCAGCGGCTGTGTGTGAGCTTTCCCATCATCTTTTCACACCTATAGAGCCCATTTTATTCCTATGTATTCCATCTGTTAGTCAACCTGCCTGGCTGCCATTTGTGTTGTTGAAACACGGTATTTTTATTCAAAAAGTCATTGCTCTTGCCCCATTCGGTCATGCAATCTCCAGCTTCATTTTTGTCACCAAGGCCTTATTTTTCAACTACTGTTTCTTCCTCTTTGTTTTCATCTTTTGCTTTCTAAGC
>NW_022109767.1:5879796-5881748 GCF_000313985.2 Echinops telfairi | reverse complement strand
GACTCACATGAGTGCATACAGTTATGTACATTTACATGTGTCTTGTTGTTAATATCAGATCCCACAATAAAGTTATGCATAGTTATTAGCACACAACTTAAATTTAGGACTCCACTTTTACTGCACAAATTTTTGACTCTTAATATGTTAAAAAATATTCAGGTGAAATGTACATAACATGGATTTAAAAGTGAACATTTCAGTGATACATAGTTCCTTTGAAATGTGCTGCCCCCACCTCTATCCCATTTCAAAACCTCTCCATAACTTTAAATAAAAACTACTACTAATTCTTTTAGCATTTTCTCTCGATTATCACCTCCCGTCTCCTAGCCCTGGTTCACTATTCATCTTTGTAGTGTCTACATGATTTTGTGTAAGTGGGTTGGCTCAATATCTAATCTTTTGTTTATGTTTCTTACTCTTCACCTGATGTTTTTGACATTCTGCCATATTTAGCACATGTGGTACTTGAGTCCTTTTTTGTGGCTGGAAAATATGTCACCATATGTCTGATCACAGTTTGTTCACAGGTTGTTTATGCCTCCATCCATTGATAGGAGAGGGAGTGCTTCCAACTTTTGACTGCTGTGGAGCACATATCATGAACATGTGTATACATGTATGTGTTTGATTACCTATTTTCAAATCATTTGGGGATATTTCTGGAATTTCTGGGACATGTGTTAACACAAAGTTTAGCTTTTTGAGCTACTACAAAAGTACTTCAGTTCATTTTGGTTGCTGTCTGAACCCCTTCTTTGAAGGGTAGACTCTGAATAAGAGCAGTGAAGTCCCACAGAACAACAATCTTGATGTCAGAGGAGAACGTCGACTTTCCCTTCATTCTCTGAGAAACAGAAAGAGAAAGGGAATCAGAGATGCATATTTACAAATGCACCTGTAAAACACACAGACACCTGTAGTCAGGGTGTAGCTGAAGGTCTCAACGCAAATGCCATCGTCGCCATCTGACAGACCTGGGACAGTGATGGTGATAACTAGCCACAGAAAGGATAGAACTTTTAGATTTGATGGAAAGATTTTTTTTTCCTGGAACACCTCAGATTTTAAAGGCATTGTGGTTTACAAATAAAAGCTGATAAACTTGCTATGGTGTTAATATCACCTCTTCTGGTAAATACCTTCCAGCCCTTTGGAGTATTATTTTAAATGGAAGTCTCATCTGAGGTGGCTGTTGCTAAAGTGTCATGCTACTGTATGTAGTTTATACCATGGATACACTTTTACAATGAACAGTTATTTTAAAAAATGCATGATTAATTGTCAGGTAATACATGTTTCGTATCATTCCATAGTTCAATACATCAAACACAATTGTACAATCGCGATCTCAATCAGTTTCCAAACATTCTCTTTGTCCTGGACTCCTTGTCATCCTCTCCCCTCCACTTCCCCTCACTGTATCCCCCACCTGCAGGGAACAAGTGGTACTTAACAGAGTGACTGGGAGAGACGAGTATAGAAGAACAAGGCAGAAATCTGATCCCCCTTCTGATGCACTCCGGATCCGATCTTGTTGTCAACATTTTCTCTATTTTGTTTGTTCCTAGGACAGTGCCTCTCAGAGGTGTTATGTCACTGAAAGTACACCCTCTTGAAGTCATATGTTTTTGGTGTGTTTGGGTATTGATGAACGTATAAGGACAGCAAGTAAAATGGAATTTTCTGTTAGCAGATTTCCCTCCCTCTTTGAATACATGGAAGCGTATGTGCTCTTGTACAACAGTCACAGAAACATCACTTGAAGTTTTTAAAAATGACCACATTGACTAGTCTTGAATTGGAAAATGGACTTGGGGTGACCCCATCACTCTCAGTCTTTGCCTTGGAACTGAGGCCATGTACCACATCGAAGATGACTATTGTGAGCTTTACACAATTCCTTGGAAAACTCAGGCACAGTTTTATTTTCAATGATTTGCTCATTC
>NW_022109767.1:5873733-5878433 GCF_000313985.2 Echinops telfairi | reverse complement strand
GTTTAGAAACAGTGGAAGGGGAATAGTCAGGGGTGGAATGGCAAATTCATCCTCACTAGACTGATGTTACCTCCAGCCAGGTGGACCTCAGAGAAATCATTTCTCCTTGTTGCTTGGGCATTACTGGACAATAGTTCAAAGGCTATAAGTCTCGCACTGTATTTTGTAAGTATTATTTGCAAAGGCCCCGACTAAAGGATAAATGGATAAACCAGTCTCTGAGGCTTAAACCATTAGGAATTCTTTAAACTGTGACGAGACAGTCTAGGTGGAAAAACAGAAGCTCACTTCTCTCCACAGTGACTTAGCTGGTGGGTGACGTGGTTCTTGGAGCTTCGTGGTCACCGATCGGACTGTTTCCAGCTTATAGAGCAAGAAAACTTAAAAGGCTCTTAGGGTTTGGGGGTCAGATAACCCAGGGAAAAAATGTCACCCATTCCCCAAACCCACAAAGCAAACAACCTTTTTTGAAATGGGAAACTTTAGAGGAAAATTTATGAACCTTCTGGTTTAGGAAAGCAGCTGGCGCTTCAGAGTCTGCAGGACAGTTGCTCTTACAGTTGAAAAGTTAGGCTGGTCCCCTACACTCTCCCGTCCAGAGTAACTTCGTTAATTCCCTACCTCGATACCTAAAAGGCTTGTCTTTGACACTGATGGAACAACATGTAAACATCTGCTGGGTTTGCAAGAATAGACCGGCTCCTTTTGAACGGCAGCTTTACTGCTCGCTGCATGCCGTCTTCAGCAGTCCAGTGGTGAACTCCTAGCATCCACTCTGCTTAAGCTTCCTTGCAAGAGCAGGGTGTAATTTTGGTTTTGTTTTGACAGTTGGTGACCTTTGACCCTTCTCAGTAAAATGTTTAGGCTGGAGGAGGACTGCAAAGAGCTTGCAGATGGGATATTTCCAACCCCTTTCAAGCGAGAGAGCCGTCTTCCTCTTAGCAGAGAAAACCCTTATATAGAAATGGTTTTTCAGCCCTGAACAGGGTTCTGGTGGAACAAATCAGATCAAAGGCTGGCTTAATATGTTTGAAAAATGCACATCCGCATTGCAGAGCACAAACATGTTATGGAAATCAATAAGATCATATTCAGGCAACCCCTCACTTCAAAGTGACTCCTATGTGTGTTCTCAATTTCAAAAGAAAATGGGGAAAATGAGAACAGGGTGCATACGGGGTTTTTTTTGCTGTTTAATTCTATTTGTTACTGAGCTGCGATCTCAAATGTCACTTGACTGCTTTTTGACGGGTCCCCGAGGACTCTGGGCACAGGGCAATCTTCTTATTAATTGCCTGCACCTGTGATCATCTTGCACACAACGGGCAGCAGAGTGGCAAACTTTCTCCACCCATGTTTTTGGAATGCAAATGGTGGACAGTGCGTTGGAGCCAGCGGATCATTGGGGCGGATATAAAATGAGAAGCCTCAAGAGAATGTGGCTTAACCCTTAGGTTGCTGAATTCCCCAACAAGTACTTGCCTTGTGTGTGTTTTTTGCTATTTTTCGCCATCGATAGTACATAGAACATTTTTTAAAGGACTTCTCATGTGACTGTCAATGATTTAAGGACTAGGCGATTATATTTTTAGTTTAAATGATGTGAATGTTTGGGATCAGACAGGTTTCTGTAGTTGCCTTGCTTTGTGAATTATTGAACCTTCTGCCCCACATTCACATCGATGCACACAAGCTTTTGACTTCTAATATACAGACTTAGTTGATGCCTGTATTGTGCATACTTAATCTAATCTGCTGGAAAATAAGTATTATGGACCATAGCGTAAAAGCAGGATTGCATAAAAGTTGCTCATCAGTCAACATTTCCCTTGATTCTCTGGACTTTTTTCCCTTAAAGGGCCATTGTCAATGTTACTAACTCGGCATTGTGAGGGTCCATGGGCTCAGGAGGGCAAAGCCAGAAAGGGAGATCTAGGAATTGTGTCCTGAGATCTGAGCCGTTTCTTCACTTCGCCTTAGCCTGTGGAATATCACATTCAAGGTTCAGCAAGGCGGCATTGACCCTTCCTTATCATTAGCTATTAATTTCCCCCTCGATAGCCGATACATTTATTTAGCTAACAGAGTTTTCCAACCCAGGGTTAACATGCCAAACTTCAGCTGTTTGACTGGTATATTTGAAATGATACTACCCTATCTTTTTATTTTTAGAAAACTAGAAGTCTCCTCATTAACCAGACACAGTCCTCAGGTAGGTTTCCAGATTGGTCCTGGGTCTAGACCAAATCAGATTTGAATCTGGGTTACTAAAACTGCATCCCATGTCAATTTAGTCTCCCCAAATGCCGCAAAACATGTGCTCAGTTTCCTTTGACTTGCCTTCTGGATCTTTCTCCCAAATGTAACCTGTAGCTCAGGGTATCCCTCTCTTAACAAACTGAAGTAGCATGCACTCTCTACTACTGAGCAGATCCTGACTCAGCAGGGCCCCATAGGACTGAATCGCATTCAGTATGGACAATGCTTCCACAGAAGAAGAACAAAACCCTGTATTTTCACTCTTCGCAGTATTTTCACTTTTCTCTCTTGTCAAATGCCTTCACAAGGAAGAATGTTTTCATGTTACCAGACTCATTCACTTTGGTTTTGCTAACTGCTAAATAAATAATAATAATAGCATTCATAAAGAAACCCACTGCTGTCTAGTGGATTCCACGTGAGAGCAATCCAGGATAGGGTTTCCAAGGGTCAATTGTAAGGGAAGAGATCCCCTTCCCTGGTGGGTTTGAACAGCCCAACTTAAGGTTACCAGCTTCACACTCACCTGGCCATTACAATAGGGTTCCTAATCTGATCACTGCTCTATGTGTGCGGATGGACTTTGGACCGTGAACCTGGTCACTTTTCACTCAGCACATTTCTTTTTCAATCATGTGATCTGACTCTTATTCCAGGTCGGTGACCCCTTACTGCTTCTACTTCTACTTCAAGTCTGAGTGTGAGAAAGAAATTGTAAATAGCCAACGGCTGTCCTAGTTCAGATATATTTTGTAAAGCCCTTAGAATTAAATATATATATAGATGATATATAAAATATGTGAAAAAATCTTTGGATATTCACAAAGTTGGTGTTCAGTATTTTTAATTTTTATTATGGAGTGATGAAAACAGATTCTACTCATAATTTACTCTTTCATCCTAACCCCGCGAATCAAGTTCTAATTTTCCCTGAAAGCTTAATGAGATCCAGATGGAGTTTATTGTATCCTGCCTTATTAAAGCTTCGTCCTGGTGGCGCTGGGTAGAGGGGTACTTTGTGTGCATTTGGACCACTGAACTCTCCCAGGTTTTGTTTTTTTTTGCAAAGTAACATGACTTTCCCAGTTTTGACCTCTTCAGCATTTTGTTTGACATTTTTTTAATAACCACACCAAGTAAGTGAGAACACATACCCCGTGCTTTTCAGCAACAATGTGGTGAATGTCTCGGTCAAGTTGTTTTCAAAGGAGGAGGGAAGCTGTATTTTTAGTATGAAAATGACCCCTGGGTCCTGGGTAAAATGCAGACTGCAGAAAAGAAGACATGACCAGCAGAGGAACTTTAGCCTTTGGCCCAGAAATAGATCTTGTTGGGTCTCTGGCTAAATTTCCACAGAGATTGTTAGCACCGTAAAACTGGTAACTATGAGCTCTCCTCAATTGTTCACGCTCTATGTTCTTAACAACATGTGAACATAACAGGAACATTTAATAACACGTTATCGGTGTCTTGAAGTTCACAAATAGGTGGCTGATGGTTATAGGCTAGGAATCTGGAGTTTCTAATTGATAATAACTCAATTAAATGAGAGAATGAATGTGAAAGTGCTCTGTGAATTTTAACCGCCAGGCAGATGTCAGTAATTGATATTTACAAGTGGATCATTTTCTCTTGCTTCCATGAAATATGATTCAGGCTAGGTAAATGTTATTGGGTTTATTATGTGTCCTGGTGAGCATAAAGTGACCTGGGTTCAACATAATTGATTCCATTCACTAGATATCTGTTGGTTATACTTTTTTCAGAATTCCTTTATGCCTACATCTGGGGCATATCCCTTATTTTTTTAACTGTTTTTGTACAGGAATCATGGATCCCTCCTGTCTTTTGAATGGAGATGACTCTATAGTCCCAAGAAATTGCCAATCTGCCTGATCAAAATTCATGGACTTGTTCATCAGTTAACGTACAATTAATGCTGAGTCAATTATAATCATGTATGGGACTTCTTGGACCCCTGGAGACCTGGTGGATTATGTATTGGGCTGCTAACTGTAAAGGTGGAGGTTCAAAGCCACCACATGCTCCTTGGGAGAAAGATGAGGCTGTCTGCTTCCATAAAAACTTACAGCCCTGCTGCCTCTACCCATATTCAGGTCAGTTTATCCCCTGGACTTCCCAGATATGTGAACCAATTCATTTCCAAGAGATTTCTGTTGTGCCGGCCATGGAGTTTTCTGGGATACCCCCACTCTTTGATTCATTGACAGAGTTCCTTAAGCAGTTGCCTTTCCCTTGACATGCACTAAACATTTCTTCCATTTAATTTATATCTATAAAATTCCATTGATCTAGTTAGGTTTCAAATGGACAACATGTGAAACACTCCAGCTAGATTATCTCAAGAATAGTTTATAAAGAAATGGGACTTGGGGCGTCATGCCTGTGGCCACTCTAGGTCCAGAGGAATGATAGGAAAG
>NW_022109767.1:5872299-5873264 GCF_000313985.2 Echinops telfairi | reverse complement strand
CGCACACATTTCACATTTCAGCTCCCAGTTCATTAAGAACACAATTTGTTTGTTTAATGCTACTTTTTTTGTTTCTAATGACATGGAAAAAATAATGGCTAGCTAATTTACTAATTAAATTAGACATTGCAGTGGCTCAACTTGTTTTCCAAAATCTCTTTCAAGCATCAGAGAGGCACTTTTTTGGGTTTCAATTGTGAAGATGAAATAAGAGAGTGATTTTCTTTTTCAGGCAGCAGAATCGTATGGATTGGCCATATTCAGCTATAGTGTTTGAAGAACAGAAAATAAGTAAAACTATATATATTTACAGCATTGCAGCTAAATGTTGTCCTGAGATTTCATCTGGTTTCTCAGATGGAGACCCAGCTGGAAGGAAGGATGGTTGTAAGACAGTAGGAAAGTATGCACAGACCATGTATACCACAATTCATGGGCGATTACAAGAATGTTCAAGAGTAATTTTTCCTTTGCGTAATTTTCCCCCCACTGCCTTAATTACTGAATAAGATGTGACTTAAATGTGTGCTGCAATAGAATGCTCAGAGAAAAGTAATAATTTTACATAATGACAACCAGGTCTTATATATTTGTTAAATAGTTGTTCAATTCTTCCATTATGGTGAGGTGTTATAATGTGAAATCTAAATGCATGCATGTGAATATTAGTAATGGGCTGGTTCCTGGACAAACAGAGCAGGCTCCTCTTGTGGCATGCTACTCTTGTCTAGTGCCTGGCCCTCTAGGATGTCCACTTGTGGACAACAGCAAAAGTTCCTACTCAATCTGCACCTGGTGTCCATGCCTGACCACAGTCCTGCAGCCTGTCCCCTTCCCCCGGATTTTGTCTTGGCTAGCATTGGGGTGCACTGCACAAAGCCTGAAGTTTTCTCTCGGACGCGAAGAATTACAATACAAGAATTTCAGCTCATAGCAGTAATGGAATTTAAAGTATCGAGTCCATT
>NW_022109767.1:5870706-5871906 GCF_000313985.2 Echinops telfairi | reverse complement strand
CCTTCAATTAACCCCATATGTGTTTATCGGCCAGGTTGGCACAATAAACTAACTACCTCACTTGGTGAACTTAAACGGGAAACATTACCAATTTGATTCAGGAAGTGCCTCAACTAAAATAGTTTTATTGGTTGTTCAAGGAACATCTGCTGGCACATAAAGGCTGACGCTCCATTATCTAGATGATTGCATTTAGGGTTTTATTTTATTTTTTTTCTACTTAGTGACAGACTCGTGTAACACTGGAAAAAGTCCACTTTCCTTTTGTATTGGTGAGTTTCAGCCCTTTGCAAGCAATGGAAGATTTCACAGATAAGAGATTCAACTCCAGAAAAAAAAAATCCAACTTCCTTCGTTTATAAGAAGCATCATGTTTGGTGTCCCTACATCCTAGCCTCCTTCTTCCTCCTCCTCATTCTCCCCCTGCTTTAGAATATTTTGCATACGGAATCACTCTGAGTTGGAACCAGCTCAAGGGCGCTTAACCACAAGGACATCACGTGCCAGGCATCCTGTTGTTGTTGCCATCGACTTGGCTTCCAATGCATGGCAACCTCATTCGAAAAAAAATGTTGCCCAGTTGTTCAAGATCATGGGCACATTAAATCATCGTTGCGGTTAGTGTGCCAATCCATCTTATTAAGGGTGTGCTTCATTTGTTGACTGTCCTGTGTTATCATCCATGGGGTTCTTTTCTAGTGATTGGTCCCATCTGGAAACATCGTCAAAGGAAGTGAGTTGAAATGTTGCCATTTCTACTTCAAAGCAGCTTCTCAGGTGTATTTCTTCTAAATTGTGCCTACTTCTGGAAGTCCATGGTGTTACCAATATTCTTCACCAACACCACAGTTCACATGCAACCATCGGTCTATCTTTTCTCTTTTTACCGTCGTTCACAGGCACAGGAGGTGATTGAAAAGCGATAACTGAGTCATCCACCTGACATATTTGCTTTTGGAAACTTTAAGGAGGTCCTTTGTAGTTGATTTGCTCAATACAAAGTGCCATTTTATTTCTTGATTGCTGCTTCCATGAAATCTTGGACAATATCAATGTCTCCTCCCAGCAGACACTTCGATGCCACTAACCCACCATTATCTAGTAAAATACGACTCATAGTGATGTGGTAGGACAGGGTGAAACAGCTCCACAGGGTTCCTGAGACTGTAATTCTTTACAGAGGAAGACCGGAGAATCCTG
>NW_022109767.1:5868407-5870076 GCF_000313985.2 Echinops telfairi | reverse complement strand
CCACAGGAACTGTTGTGATGTTGAACACAACTTACAAGGATAGTAATATGGGTAAAACTCGTGTATGAGTGGTTTTCTCATTTCAAAAAATGGGAAATGTCAATTGATGACAAACCTCATTATAGACATCTGCCAACTTTCTGAACAGACCAAAAAGTCCACTTGTAGTGCATTTGGGGATTGCTCCACCAGGTCAGCTTTCTACTTAGAGGTTCTGAAAAGATAGTGTAGCAGTGTGAGACCAAAAAAAAGGGCTGTTTTGTGGCCGACGGGGAACTAGTTTTGCCCTCATGACAATGCACCCACTCACGCAGCCATCTCAGGCACCAGGTTTTGACATGAAACAGCATGCCTTTATTGCCCCACGTACCTTACTCACCTGACTTTGGTCAGTGCAATTTCTGTTTGTTTCCTCAAATGCAGAGGGACATGAAAGATCAGCTATTTGATGACATAGACGATGTGAAGAAAAGCATAAGGGAGGTGTTGTCAGCCATCCAAGCAGATGAGTTTCAAAATGCTTCCAATCATGGAGTCACCGATTTGACAAATGTATTAAGTGTAATGGAGAGTACTTTGGAGGTGATTAGGTTGTTTTGTAAGAAGAGGGAAGACATACATAGATTTGAAAATGATTCCGTGGGTTTTTTTATATCCCCTTGTATGTGATCACTATTGTAAGAAGTCAAGCAAAAGTTGTAACACTAAAAGGAACTGTTCTTGATGGTTTCCAGTGGAAGGGAAAGGAGGGAAATCACTGGCTAGAAGGCAGATAGTTGTTAATTTGGGTGAAGCTAAAAAAAAATTTAAATAACTCTACCCTGATTTTATATATATATACATACATACATATATACATGTGTGTATATATATGTATGTGTATATATATATACCTACCTACATACATATATATATAATATCAAATGAGTGATATATTAGATTGCATTATGGAAGTTGATTACATTTGATTATGTAATCATAGGGGTTATAATTCAACATCTTTTAAGGGAACTCTAATCGGTCTATGGGACGTCTTTAGTCCTTAACGATGTGGACTTCATCAGTTCCATGAACATATTCTGGTTCTGTCTGATTCGCTCTTGAGAATTCCCTTTTACTTAGCATGCCTTTTCCTTTCTTCTCCTCAGCTGCTTCTCACTACTTCGTTGGGTTTGGGCTTACATGTCAGTTCCTTGGACAGTGGTTCCTAAACTTTCAGAAGCCTTACTTTCCTCTGCTGTCTACTTCATTAGTGACCCCTCCTTCCCTTTCAGGGTCTTTCCCATGAGGTCAGGTGTCATCACGTTGTCTCCTGCACAGAGTCGCCCCAGGAAGGGTAGAAGGACAAGCCTCTGGGTGTTTACTCGTCGTTGTTCTTATGAGGGAGCCCATTGGGATGCCACTGTGTTAATGTGTCTCAACCAGGCGCTTCCTCTTCTCACGCGACATCTACCAAGGATGATGGTCTTTTCCAGGGTGTGGAATGGTTTATGGAACCATCTGATGTTCTTCTGTGATATGATTTTAATTAAAGCAATGGTTTTATCTCTCTTGCTTATCCAGATACATCTCCTCCTCACTTACCAAAATGCAGAATATACTACATTTAGTACAATAATACAAAATCGATTATCTGACTATTTTCTGCATTAACAGCGTATGTCTGGCT
>NW_022109767.1:5846225-5867532 GCF_000313985.2 Echinops telfairi | reverse complement strand
CAGTTCCCAGAGACCCTCACTCTTGTACAAAAGGCTCATGACATGAAGAAAGTGTCATCAGGCTAGGACTTGCTTGACAGGTTTGATTACCCCTGGCCGGAAGTGTGTGGTTGACCTGATCCCTAACTACCTCACACTATGTGGCAGTAACGGAATCAGAACCTGTGTTTCACAACGAAGGCCTAGCTCTGTCTGTGCATTTCACTGCTGCTCAGAGGAAAAACCTTACTTGACCCGGAAGATTCCCTGACATTGTCTGTATTTCTTACTTAAGAGAAAAGTGGTGAAAATCAGTGGCTGTGTTGTACTATCTGGTTCATGTTATCGCCACATGCTCCACAAGGCTATCAATAGCTAGAGCAGCGGTTCTCAACCTGTGGGTTGTGACCCCTTTGAGGGTCGAACCACCCTTTCACAGGGGTCTCCTGATTCATAACAGTAACAACATTACAGTTAAGAAGGAGCAACAAAAATAATTTTATGGTTGGGGTGGGGTCACCACAACTTGAGGAACTGTATTAAAGGGTCGTGGCATTAAGCAGGTTGAGAACCTTCTTATAGCACATTGGCCTCCACTGTGGGCTGCTAACTGGAAGGTCACCAGTTCAAAGCCATCAGCCTCTCTACGGGGAAAAAGAGGCGGCTTTTGCCTCCCACGAAGATTTACAATCTCAGAAACCCACAGGAGCAGTTCTGTTCTGTCCTTTAAAGTGGCTGTGAGCTGTTAGAATTAAGTAAGCACTTAATTCTATTCTTTTTGAGATCACCAGACCTTTCTTCCAAGGTACTGCCCAGTAGCTCAAACTCTTATCTTTCCACGAGCAGCTGAGTAGTATAACAATTGGAAACTGACACTCCTCTCTTCCTTAGCATCAAAAATCTCGGGTTCAGTTTTACACAGTGAAGCCCAAGCTTGGCCTGTGTTAACCTAGCTTCTGTTGACCATGGGAGGGCACATTCCAAATACACTGGCATTGGCTGTTACTATATTCTTAGTGATGGTCAGACAAGCATTTTGAAATTGTATTTTGAACAATACACTTGATCGCTTCGTGATACATCTGCATGTTCTGCAACAGACCAAGTACAGCCAGCCGCCTTTCCTGTGACAGTTACCTTCACTGATTTCTAATTTTCTCAGTAATTTTGTGTCAATAATTTAAGTAATGAAATTATTTCCTAGAATCTCTTTATCTTTCTTGAGTAATAATGTAAGTAGAAAGATCGTTTTAATTTTAAGTATTACTTGGGTATTTACTTTTGCATGTGCAGGAACAGGAAGAAGAAGGCCAAGTCATGCCATATCATGGTTGGTTTATGTCACTGGGGAAAAGAGGATAAATCGATTTTTTTGTGCAAAAAGCATTTGGCAAGTAGAAGGTCAGTCTGCTGTATGTGTGTCAGTAGTTCATCTGAGAAGTTTACAATTTCCAATCCGAATGCTGATGATTCATAGAAGTGCAAATGTGGCCCCTGGTTTGGTTGAACTGATGATGACTAAGATTTATAAGCACCTCTTTCGTTGTTGGCCATGTATGAAGAGTTCACATTGCTTAAAAGGAGAGGGAGGGAGGAGGATGCGGCTTTCATTGCTCTTTGCAAACCCTATCGTTTGAAAGCTTTTCTAATGAGGTCAGAGAGATGGGAGGCATAGGAAGAAATCGCTGCGGCTGGCTGGTGGTGGTCAAACTGCTCTGTGATGGGTGCTGCTTGGCAGCTCCCAGCCCCTGCAAGCTGACATTTCAACCCCAGACGAAAACTTTGCGCCAGACAGTCTTTCTGAAATCCAATAAAACTAGGTTTTCTACTATCGTGAGGCCTGAAAAACAGAACCCAAGGCGGGCTATTGAAATACTAGTGGAATTATCTTTTTTTTCCCCAGGTACCTTGTTACCAGGAGCCCCAAGGTTGTAGTGGTTCTGAACTGGGCTGGTAACTGCAAGTTGAGTAGTTCAGAACCACCAGTTGCTCTGATGGAGCATGATGAGGCTTTCTACTCTCATTTAAGTGGTACAGTCTTAGAAACACACAGGGGCATTGCTGCCCTGTTCTGTAGGGTTGATAGGAGTCAAAATGGACTCATTGAGAGTGAGGGCTTTTGTTGTTGTTGTTAATTTGTTTTTGCTTTACCTGATGAGGTAGTTAGTTTATTGTGTCAACCTGGCCAATAAACATGTGAGATTCATTGAAGGGTGGAAGGATAAATGGCTCTGTGAGCCTCACCTTTCTAGCTCTCAGGTATCTTGCTTTCTGATGGTCAGACCAGGGTGCAGCTGCCTTAGCCAGTTCCCTGCTTCAGCTAGCAAAGCTCACTTCCTGTGAGACATCCCTGAGGAGAAGCCAAATGGACCTGCCCCGATGCAGCCCTGGGTGCTGAAGCAGCCGTGCGGAGACCCCTGCCAGCACCGGGAAGTTTACACATTCACTGACTCGGCTTTCCTCCTGAAGTTGGCATCATTGTGTCTGTTTTGTGAGATGGAGGAGGACTTTGTGGATTGGTGTTGGACATATGGGTTAACGTTGGACTTGTGGGCTTGGATAGCACTGGGTTGGGATGCTTTCTTGATGTGCACTTAACCTTTATATAAAACTCTCTCTTATACATGAGTTTCTGTGGATTTAGTTCTCTAACATCCCAGACTCACACACCTGACGTAAAGAGCATGGGTGGCATTTTGGATGATGAGTTTGGCTACAACCGCAGGTCAGCCGTTCAGTACCCCTACCCACTCCGCAGGAAAAAGACGACGCTTCTTACTCCCATAGTCAAGATGTGCAGCTGCAACCCCAAAGGGGCAGTTCTCTGTACCCTACATGGTCACTATGAGCTGGAATCAACTTGACAATGAATTTATTTATTTTCAATCATTTTACTGGGGGCTCATATAACTCTTATCACAATCCATACATACATCAATTGTGTCAAGCACATTGGTACATTTTTGCCCTCATCATTCTCAAAATATTTGCTCTCCACTTAAGCACTTGGTATCAGCTCCTCATTCCCGCCCCCTCTCCCGCTCCCCTCCCTCATGAACCCTTGATACTTTACAAATTATTATTATTTTGTCATATCTTACACTGTCCAGCATCTCCCTTCACCCACTTTTCTGTTGTCCGTCCCTCAGAGAGGAGGTTCTATGTAAAGCCTTATAATTGGTTTCCCCCTTTCTACCTCACCTTCCCTCCATCCTCCCTGTATCACCACCCTCACCACTTGTCCTTAAGGGATCATCTGTCCTGGATTCCCTGTGTTTCTGGTTCCTATGTGCACCCGTGTACATCCTCTTCTCTAGCCGGATTTTTAAGGTAGAATTGGGATCATGATAGTGGTGGCGTGGAAGCATTTAAGAATTAGAGGAAAGTTGTATGTTTCATTGTTGCTACACTGCACGCTGACTGGCTCATCTCCTCCCTGTGACCCTTCTGTAAGGGGGTGTCCTGTTACCTACACATGGGCTTTGGGTCTCCACTCCGCATTCCCCTCTTTCACAATGATATGCTTTTTTGTTCTTTGATGCCTGATACCTGATCCCTTTGACACCTTGTGGTCACAAGCTGGCGTGCTCCTTCCATGTGGGCTTTGTTGCTTCTGAGCTAGGTGGCTGCTTGTTTACCTTCAAGCCTTTAAGGCCCCAGACACTATATCTTTTGATAGCTGGACACCATCAGCTTCTTCACCACATTTGCTTATGCACACATTTGTCTTCAGCAATCGTGTCAGGAAGGTGTGCATCATGGAAAGTCCATTTAATAGAACAAAGTGTTCTTGCATTGAGTAAGTACTTGAGTGGAGGTCCAATGTCCATCCGCTGCCTTAATACTAAACCTAGACATATATGCACATAGACCTGTTTCCCCTCATCCTCTATAAATATATTTACATATGTACATGCCTGTATTTAGATCTCTATAAATGCCCTTTGCCTCCTAGTTCTTTCCTCTATTTCCTTTAACTTTCCACTTGACCCCGTATCATGCTCAACCTTCATTTGAATTTAGTTTTTGACCTTGATAACTCCAGACATTTTGTAATCTTCAAAAAACATCTTTGTAAAAAGTTCTCAATGGAATTATGATGTGTGCTTTATTTTATGATGCAAACAGTGAAGCACTCACCTATTAACTGAAAGCTTTGTGTTTCAAATTCATCGAGGGGTACCAGAGAAGAAAAATTTGGTGTTTTGGTTAATTGCAACACAATTGCAATTAACATTCGGTTATCTACTTTTGAAAGATCCCCCTCTACTGCCATCAAGCTTTCCATCGCTGGGGACACTCACCCATCTATATCAGGAAGTCTGGAAGATTGCTACTGGGCCAACTGCCTGGAAGAGATCCATGTTTGTACCCATTCCAAAAAAAGGTGATCCAACAGAATGATCAAATATAGAACTCTATCACTGATACCACAATCAAGTAATTTTTGCTGAATATAACCCAACAATGTTTGCTGTAGTACCTAGACAGGGAGCTGCCAGAGGTTCAAGCCAGATTCAGAGGAGGATATGGAACAAGGAATATTTATCATTGCTGAGGTCAGATGGATCTTGATTCAAAGCAGAGGATACCCAAAAGATATTTCCTTTTTTTTTTTTTTTTACTGTGAAAAGGCATTCAACTCTGTAGATCATTAAAAAAAAAAAGAACTATAGGCATCCTTGAGAAGAATGGGGAATCCAGAACACTTTATTATGCTCACGTGTATCTTATGCATAGGTCAATAGGCAGTTGTGTGAATAGAACAAGGAAATACGGCACGGTTTAAAATCATAAAAGGGGGGCAATAGGGTTGTATTTTCTCACCATACTTACTCCATCCGTGTGCTGAGCAAATAAGAAAGGTTGGCTCACATGAAGAAGAATGTGGCATCCAGGTTGGAGGAAAGCTTCTGAACAACATGCATCACGCAGAGGATACAACCTTGCTTGCCGAAAGTAAGGAGCACGTAACGCACTTGCTGATGAAGATCAAAGAGAGCAGCCTTCAGGATGGATTACAACTCAGTGTCAAGAAGACCCAAATCCTCACAACTGGACCAATAGGCAACATCATGATACCTGGAAAAAAGATTAAAGTTGTCAAGGGTTTTACCTTGCTTGGATCCACAATCAGTGTTCATGGGAGCAGCAGTCAAGAGATCAAAAGACCAATTCTATTAGGTAAATCAGCTTCACATTATCTCTTTAGAATATGTAACAGCAAGGATGCTACTTTAAGGACTAAGATGTACCTGACCCAAGCCATGCTATTTTCAATTGCTTCGCATGCACGTGAATGTTGTTCATGGAATACAAGAGACTGAAGAAGAATCTATGCTTTTGAATTATGGTACTGGAGGAGAATATGGAAAGTTGCATGGACTACTCAAAGGATAGACTGATCTCTCTTGGAAGAAGTAAGGACAGAGTGCTCCTTGGAGGGAAGGATCGCAGAACTCCAGCTTATATCTTATCAAGAAATATCAGTCCCTGGAGAAGGATATCATGCTTGATAGGTGGAGGGCCAGTGAGAAACAGGAAGCCCTCGAGCAGATGGATTAACAGAGTAGCTGTGTCAATGGCCTCAGGCCTCGGGACATTTGTGAAGATGGTGTTCTTTCCTGTGGTGCACGGGGCACTATGGCTTGAAATAGAATTGATGGCATCTAACAAAAACAAAAGCTATAGTGTGTACCCTGCTCATATATAGTCTCTGTATAGGGTTTCCGAGTCTTTCCATCTTTATGGAATCAAACAGCCTCATCGTCCACCTATGGAGTGGGTGGTGAGCTTGAACCACAAACCTTGCAGTTAGCAGCCTAAGACCTAACCCTCAAAAATGATATCTATTGAGAATCAGCAGCTCTATTCTGCAACACACGGAGTGCCCATGAATCAGAATTGACTGCATCAAACAGCTTGTTTTGGTTTTTATTGTATAATAGTAAATGTGACACCTTTGTGACAGTAGTTTGTTGTTTGAGAGTTAAGAATATTCATACCGATCAGGTGACTCCCTGGTTTGCTTATGTAACTGGCCAGTTGGGGTTGCCTTTAGTCTGTAAACACGTTTAACCTAAAGTCGTCTTCAATCTGCCCCCGGGTCTTGTGAAAGAGTTACTTGGGTAATGACTAAAGACGTAGGCATATGGGAAAGAGCAATAATGATTTAAATGACTCATAGATGGAGACTAGAATCCTCTGTTGTAGTTCACTGGGAAGATGAACTTGGCTTTGAACATTAATAATATAATATCTAGCTTCTATCTATGAGGTGTTTATGATAAAGCTTTCTAGGAGTTAGAGAGTTTTTCCTTTATGTTCTTTTGCAACTTTAGAACCAGAAGAATATATGTGTTGGACAGGAAAAAACACATTGGAAGTGACATTTTAACTAAGAACTCAAGAATTGCTGTTTGCTTTCAAATAAATAAAAATCTTGCACATGTTGCTCTTCACAGCCATGCTTGCTATGCTTCTAAATCAGTTCTCAAAAAGAAAAAAAAAAGTTTTGTCTCATGGTGAATAAAGTGAAAGTAGCATATTATACATCTTGATTTTCTACAACAATCTCCAACTATGGATCTATCGCATGGAGATTCTTGACATCCTGGATTTGTTTTATGGAGAACATTGATTGTGCTGATAGTGAGGATTAGATAAATCTTACCAGTTGCAGACAACTTTATATTTTAATCAGGTCTGCCTTGTGCAAAGTTGGAAATAAAGAGGTAGAAGAACAAGTTGAGAACTTGACTCAAAAGAGAAGAATATGATTAGAATAATACAATTTTTCAGTTTTTCATCTTCTTACAGCTACTACAAGTGCTTTTCTCAGTCTCCTTTGCCATGAGGAAAATGAGGGATTTGCAGTTACCTTACCTTGGAACAAACCTTAGTGTTTGGTACCAACATTAGAAGACTAAAGTTTATTGATCTTGCACTAGACTGGCACGAAAGTCACCCCTAGAATCCGGAGGATCATAGTGATGGGGCCAAGGCCAAGATCATAGTGATGGGGTCCCCTAGTGACTACATAGGGATGGGGCCAAGGGGGTGGTGGTTTAATGATAGAGAACTCACTTTCCATGAAGGGACTAGGAGTGCACTGTTCCTGGCCAGCGCTCAGCTAGGTATCAACCCATCTGCTGGTGCAGGCTTGTGTATTGCTATGATGCTGAACAGGGTTCAATGTAGCATCTAGACTAAGACACTAGAGAGAAAGGTCTGGTGATCTGAGTCTAAAAATCCGCCAGTGAAAATCCTACAGATCACAATGGCCCGATCCACAGCTGATTGAGGGGCTGGTGTAGGGATGGCAGCATTTTGTCCCTTTGTGGGGTCACCATTAGCTTGGGGCAACCTCAATGGGAGCGAACAGTAACAACAACGTTGTCATCAACAACAATTAGATAACCAGGTTTCTGGAATAGCTCTTTAAATGCCCATCGGCTGAAAATCTATCTTACATTTAAGGTGAAATACCTTATCAGGAAGCCCTTTATTATTACTTACCTGCTTTGGATGACATATCAGAAGGGGCCCCTTATGGGTAAATGGCAAGCAGTCCTCTAAGCAAATCCTCTATTCAACTGTAAACGGGGCAGCACTGTGAATTTTACCAAGGCTTTCTACAACATCTTAATTGTTAAATGAATCAGGATACGGATACCTGAGGGAGACCTTTGGACAACTCAGGCAGACAGTGAGAAAATTGCAATGCGTGGCCAGGATTATTTTTATTGAAGATATTTTTGAACTCCCTGATGCTGGACACATTAAGAATTAAAATGTAAATGTTCATTATATTATCATCTTTTAAAAGGTATATTGTAAATACCCTCCCTTGGTAGAGCATTGTGTTTACTCCATGGGGTATAAAATAAGTAGAAGGCATATTTTCTTCCCAAAAGGGTTTTGTAGTCATTTGGGGAAGGGAGGTGATAGGATGAGAAGAATGTTTAACAAAGTATCTTTTTAATGATCACAGGTGATTTCATATTTGAGAGAGATTTATAAGCTCTCATGTCAAGATCTAGTGCAGCGTGTTTTCTGAAACAGTAGAGTGAAGTAAATATTTATGTAAGTATTTCCCACTTAATTCACTCTCCGCTCCACTGTTTCCCATGAGTCAGTTGGTAGCTCACCTATGCACTGCTCCTTCCAGGTGAATTTATGCTCGCCAAAAGACAGTGTTATTGTACCATATCAGTTTATGCCCATTGTGGTTATCGTTGGAATGATGTAAACTAATGACATCCTGGGCAAACTTGTGACATATGAGTATGAATAAAGAGATGTTTTAATAAAGCTGCTATCGAATGCTTTAGTGAGATACAGCAATGCTTTCGAAAGACTGTTGAGTCTAAAAAGTGACTTAGGATTGATCAACTATAAACAATTTTTAAAAATCAAAGCCTAGGATTTGACAAAATTCTTTTTCCTTGTCTATATATTATTTTGGAGCGCTGGTGGTGCAGTGGCTAGGCTTCAGGCTTTGATCCTCATGGCAGGTATGTGAAAAGCACCAGCAGTGCCTGAGGAGAAAGACTGGGCTTTCTACTCCCCTAAACAGTGACAGTCTTGGAAACCCCCAGCCGGTCACTAGGAGTCAGCATCGTTTCCATGGCTGAGAGTCTGGGTTTCTCTTTTGGGGGCATATATGATTTCACTTCCAGAGACTGAGTCTAGAAACCATAGCTGGTTTTAGTGTGTGTGTGTGTGTGTGTGTGTGTTGAAAAAAGAGGGAAGTGTTAGAAACTCCAGGTCTCAGGGTGGGACAAAAGGTTTGCACTCAATTACTGACTGTAACGTTAGCACTTTGAATCCATCTGAGCTTTCCATAGAAATAAGCCTGATAGCCGACACACATCCTTGCAAGTACAACTGAGAAAACCCTCTAGAGCTCCTCTACTGCGAAAGGTGTGGAGTCATGATGAGGTCTGGAATCCTGTCCGTGGCAACTGGCTGGTGTGGGTTTTGTTAGAAACTCCACTTGCTGAAAAAGCATGTGAAGCCGAGAATGGAGCCACCTGGCTAGGGAAGCTGTTTTATTTTGGCTTTTTTGGTTGGAGTTTCTAGCATCGATGAACTTTTTTTCAATTAACAAAGCAACTTCTAATAATCAATATTTTGGAAAAGGGAGGAGTTTATAATTGATTACGACTCCTTATACACACAATACTCATTGTTTACTTAAGGTTTTGATAACTTCTGAATGAAAGAAACTAACTTAACTTAGAGCAGTGCTTCCCCAACACTGTGGGTTGGAGGAGGTTGCATAGGAGTGGAGATGAAATGGTCCACAAAGTGGGTGGGCTGCAGAAGCAGAGACCTCTAGTTTACCCTGGATTATAAACTATATAGTACAAAAGTCTTAATTGCCAGAGGAGCATAATTCTTCTGCTGCTCCCCCCTAAAAGCAGGCAGAAGCCAAATAAGATTTGGAACCTATGACTTAGACTCAGTGATCCCTAGTTCTTAGACTTCAGGACTCTTTCTGATCCATGTTTTGAGGGATTGTAATTTAAAAGTAAGGATTCCAGTTGTGTACTGTTTTACACTACTTATAAATTATCAACAATGTTAAACCTATGCTATGGCCTCTGACGAAGATAAAGATGATTATTTAAACTCTCAAGGAATTTACTCCCTACTGTGGGAAAATGTGCATATGTAATTGTAATATGCCTATGGTGATACTAGACCCTGTTGAGTCTCTTCCAACCCATCGTGACCCTATGTGCAACAGAACAAAACAACGCATGGTCCTCTGTAATCTTTGCCCTTGTTCCTGTGCCTGAGCTCCTCCTTGAAGTCACCCCAAAGTCAATCCATCTGGTGAGCCTTCCCAATTTTCACTGTCCCTTCCCTTTTTACAATCATGATGTCCTTTTCAAGGGATTGCTCCATCCTGACCATATGCCCAAATGATATAGGATGACGTCTTGCCATCCTTGCCTCTTAGCTTCTTAGCACTTGTGCTTCTCAGCACTGTGGCCGCACTTCTTCCAAGCCAGATGGATTTGCCCTTTTAGCATTCCATAGTACTTTCAATATTCTTCAAATGCATAAATTCTTGTTCAGTTTTCCTTGTTCAATGCCCAACCTTTACATGCATACGAAACAATGGAAAATACCATTGCTTGGGTCAGGAACACCTTAGTCTTAAAAGTAACATCCTTGCTTTTCAATCCTCTAAAGAGGTCTTGTGCACCAGATTTTTCTAATGCAATGCATCACATGATCTCTTGACCCCTGCTTTCATGAGTACTAATTGTAGACCCAAACAAGACAAAATCTTTGACAACTTCAACCCTGCTCTCTTTATCATGATGTTGCCTATTAGGTACTCTTTACATTGAGTTGTAATCCATATCCATCAAGGCTGCAGTCCTTGAACTTCATCAGCAAGGGCTTCAAGTCCTCCTCACTTTCACCAAGCAAGGTTATGTCATGTTGCAGGTCCTTCATAAGCCTTCCTTCGATCTTGATACCACGTTCTTCTTCACATAAGCTAGTGTCTCTGATTATTTGTCAGCATGCAGATTGAACACATATGATGGGAGGGTACCAGCCTGTCACACTTCTGACATGATTTTGAATCGTGCAATAACCCTTTGTTCTAATTGGACAAGTGCTTCTTGATCCACATACAATTTCATCATAAGCACAATGAGGTGTTATGGAATCGACATTCTTCTCAAGGCTCTCCATAGTTTATTGTGGTCCACGCAGTCAATCCCTTTGCATCGTCAATAAAGACACATGTAATCATCTCTCTGTTATTCTCTGTTTTGAGTCAAGATCCACCTGGCATCAGCAATGATATTCCTTGTTCCACATCCGCTCCTGAATCTGGCTTGAACCTCTGGCTGTTCCCTGTCAATGTACTTCTGCCATTGTTGTTGGATGGTCCTCAAGTAAATGGTCCTCAACTAATTTTACTTGGGTGCAATATCACTGATATTGCTCTACACTCCGAGCACTCAGTTGGGTTGCCAATCTTTGGAGTGGGCACAGATATGGATCTCTTCCAGTCAGCTGGTCAAGTAGCTCTCTTCCAAATTTCTTGGCACAGCAGAATGATTGCTTCCAGTGCTTAATCGGCTTGCTCAAACATTTCCATTGGTATTCTATCAATTCCTGGAGCCTTGTCTTTGGATAATGGCTTCAGAACAGTATGATTTTTCTTCTTTCGTCACCATTAGTTCTTGCTGATATGCTACACCCTGACATGGTGGCCTGTCAACGAGTTCTTTTGGGTACAAAGCCTCTGTGTATTCTTTCCACCCTTTCTTGATGTTTCCTTCATCATTCGATATATTGCCCATAGACTCTTTCAATATTTCAACTGGAGATTTGTAATTTTTCATGAATACTTTCAATTTCACGTATGTTGAGAATGTTCTTCCCTTCAGGTTTTTCTAATTCGAGGGCTTTGCACAGTAGTATACCTGTCAAACATAACAGGTGGACATAGTATACCTGTGAAACATAACAGGTGGACACCAAAATGTTTAATTTAATGTCAGAAAACTGAAGACAGGGATGTTTAAGTATTTTATGCAAAGTTGGGCAAGATAGCATGGACTAATACTTCTGATATTTCCAGTTCTTTGCTTTTATGTTCTATATAGTTTAACCTAAAAACACATACATATGCAGTTTAATACATGTGTAGCAAAAACACATTCTATGTAGTTTAACCTAAAAAGTACATCCATAAAGTATGAGAATTATTAGGCAAGTTTCCATAGTTTGTAATTAAGTTTATTTTAACTCTAAATTGAATTATAAAAATAAATATATTGTTGACTGAAATATTATATACTTTTACTGAATATGGACTAATAATACAGAAAATGTTGTGAACCATTTTTAAGTATGTGTCAATTTTAATGTATTTTCTTTCAATATTGCTCTTCAATGAGCCAATCAAGCTCTTTGCCAAAAATACTGGAATTATATATGCATATATATATATATTATACATAAATCAGAGATAGCTAGTTTATATTGACATCTTACTGAAATATACAGATAATGCATAGGAGCTTTTTCAATTCAATTCTCTCCTCTACCACTCTGGGTTCTAATATCCATTACAATGGCTACATAGCACTTACAGTCAGAATTCATGATTCAAAGGTTTATTAAGAAAGTTAACAGGTTGTGACGTCAGAGAGAAATCAGCATTATCGGGGTGTGTTGCAAACATCTTTCAAGTCTGCTGATAAACCCCCAAAGGGCTTATCTTCCAGCTGCAAGCCTCAACCCAGAGGCATGAGCTCCAGCTCTATGGGCCAGCAATCCCAGTTCACTGATTTAAGGGTCAGAGCCACCCAATTCCAGCAAGCTTCAGGCAAAGTCCCTGGGCCTCACTTCTGTGGGTCAGCAAGCCCATCTTCCCTGGTTAAGTGCCTAGAGACACCCCATTCTGCAAGCCAGCCTCCTGTATAAAGGCACTCGGCTTTACTTGTTCCATGGGTTGGGGAGTCCACTACTCTTTTCTATTCTCTGGCTCTTGCCAGATGAGATAGCTATCTTCAGGATCTAGGAGGTTCACTACTCTGGAATCAAGGGACCAGAGAATACATTCTCTTTCTGGCTTCTGCTGGTAATGAACTCCTTCCTCCAGCTTCTCAGAGAGCTCGTTTTATATCCAGCAGGACAGCATTTCAGGGAATCCTGTTCACAGTTACTCATTGGTAAATGTTATCAGTATCAACCCCACCTTCTTACCAGACCCATGCAGGGAAAAGTCATTTGGTAGGAGTTAGAGCCTTTGGCTAGAAGACACACATTAAATAAATCACTGGCCCTGCAGTAGGTGTGTTAGCCCAGGTGGACTAGAGAAATAAATTCATAGACACACTCAAATGTGTATAAGAAAGAGGTTTATATACAAGAGCAATTGAATATTGAGAAAACATCCCAGCCCAGACTATATCAAGTCCGCAAGTCCAAAATTAGCCCATATGTCTGATACCAATCTATGAAGTCCTCTGCAGACTCGGGAAACACAGGCAAGGATGCAGAATACAGGAAGATCACAGGCCAGTGGATTGGAAGTTTTCTGGATCCAGTGGCTTTGTAAGCATCTCAGTGCTGGCAGGGTCTCTATGTGGCTTCTCTGGCTCCAGAGGTGTGGTTGCATCCAAGTAGGTCCAAGTGACTTCTCCAGCTCCCAAGGCGTAGCGCCATGTGTCTTGTCAGTAGAGCATCATCTCAGGGAGTGAGCAGAGAGAGGTGTCTTCATCTTCCAAGGAGGAAAATATAGGAATACCTAGAATCCTCGGGGGAAGGCCATGCCCACACAGAGGCCTCATTGGCTATACCCTGATTGACAGACTAGATTCCACCCCTTCACTCTTAATCCTCTCAAGTGCCAAATTGACACCAGATGATGTAACTACCACAGTAGGTAACTACAGTCTCATCTTCTATGAGGCTTGTTGCTGCTGCATGGTAGAAATCGACTGCTGGTGCTTCTATGAGTTACACATTGGTCAGTGGCTCAAACTTACACTGCTGCTCATTAGGGGAAAATGAGGCTGTCTACTCCTGAAAGGATTTACAGTCCTGGAAACATTACATAGAGTTTTCATGAGTTGGAATCAATTAGATGGAAGTGAGTTTGGTTTGGGATATGTGTGTGTGTGTTATATGTATATAAGTATAGGTAGCACAAGTAGTTTTCATTGCAAAAAATATATACTTCTAGAGAGTCTCTAATAGTTTGTTCCAATTTACTAGATTGAAAAGTACAGAGAACTTCCTTTTAGTCTCATAGTTTAGAGAATATACATTACTGAAATTATTATTCTTGGGCAATAAACTTAAAGTGGTCATTTGTTGAAATAGTTATTCTTAAAAATGAGTTTATGGCATCATGACAATGTCTCCTTTTTCTTTTCAGGGTGAAAAGTCTTCATTTGAAATATAAAAATAGGATAAAAATAAATAAAAATACCCCAAATCTTCTTTTCAGCGCACATTCATAACATTTTCTTTGTAAAATTCAATATATGTGCTTAAAGGGCAAACAGATAAAAACGTTCACTTGAAATCAATAATTCCATTTTACAAAATTGGAGAACACAAAGTGCCTTTATTATTTTGAAATGACACACTTGAAATTTTCATTATTTCATGACTTTTAACTCCCCCCCACCCAACACCCCCTTGTCCTTATGTATCTGACATGGTTATTTCAATTTGCTGATCTATTTGGTATTAGAAGGCTTTACCAGAATCTTAAGCATTTCTCCTATTTCCAGAAAACAGAGTCTGAGTGAGGAATGCTGGAACAATTGGCCGCTTAGGGAATTAGAAGAAATATCATTGCTACAACAGAGAGCCCTGTTTGAGAGAAAGACTTGTCCAGGGAGCAGCTGAGGGTTGACTGATCCTGATAAGGCTTTGTTACCTGGACCATTGGATCTGTGCTTGGGGTGTGGAAAGAACTTTCGGGGAGATCATGAAGGGACTTGTGTGACCTGGTGACATGGTGATGTGTTTGGATCGTATCCCTCAAAATGGGTGAACTTTGAAGGAAGATTGAATTTAAAGAGAGAAATCTTTAAAGAAAAAAATAAAAATTTTGCAAAATAAATCGGACTGCAGAAGTCTTTTGTTATCTACTATATCTGAGAGGCCCTCACAACCTTCCATAGTAGCTTCAGAGTATATCTTTTCTTATTATTATTATTTGTGATAGATATATACTGGTTTGTCAATTTGAGGATTAAGAGTTTAGGTAGTTAGTTTATTATGCCAACCTGGCCGATACACACATGTGGGGTTAATTAAAGGGCAGAGAGATAAATGGCTCAGTGAGCCTCACCTTTCAAGTTCCCTGGTCTCTTGCTTTCTGATGGTCGGACCAGGGTGTAGCTGCCTTAGCCAGTTCCCTGCTGTAGCTGGCAAGGCTCACTTCCTGCAAGACATCCCTGAGGAGAAGCTGCATGGACCTAACCTGATGCAGTCCTGGGTGTTGAAGCAGCCACGTGGAGACCCCTGTCACTGAGATGTGTACACATTGACTGACTCAGCTTTCCTCCTGCAGTTGGCATCATTGTGCGTGTTTTGTGAGACGGAGGATTACTTTGTGGACTGGTCTTGGACATATGGGTTAATGGGTTAATGTTGGACTTGTGGGTTTGGGCAGCACTGGGTTGGGATGTTTTCTTGATGTGCACTTACCCTTTATATAAAACTCTCTTATACATATGTGTTTCTGTAGATTTGTGTCTCTCAAGTAGCCAGACTAATACAAGAATGTAGGGGTGGGGTCTAGCTTGTCAATCAGATCATGGCTAATGAGGCCTCTGTGTGGGCGTGACCTTCTCCTGAGAATTCTGGGAAATCGGGTACTTCCTCATTGGGGTTGGGAGACATTTCTCTCTCTGCCACTCCCTGGGAGACATAGCAGCTGACAAGCCACATGGACCTACCCTGATGCAGGCAGACCTCAAGCCAGAGAAGCCATTTAGAGACCCCTGCCAGCACTGAGATGCTTACAATGCCACTGGATCCAAAGACTTTCTACCCACTGGCCTGTGATCACCCTGCGTTTGGCATCATTGCATGTGTTTTGTGGTCTGAGGAGGACTTTATAGATTGATATCAGACATATAGGCTAATATCAGACTTATGGACTTGATCTGGACTAGGCTGGGATGTTTTCTCAATTTTCAATTCCTCTTCTATATAAATCGCTTTCTGATACACATATGTATGCCCATGGATGTGTTTCTTTCCTCTACCCAGACTAACACATTATTATTGTAAACCCCACATTCAAAGTACAATTGCCTCAGGTATAACTACTGCACCAGCAATGAATAAGAAGACCAAAACAAAGGGATTCTACTTTATAGTGACCTTATAAGGCAGGGTAGACTTGTCCGTGTCGGTTTCTGTGGCTCTGCGTGGTTATGGAAGCAGAAAGTCTCATCTTTTTCCTAGAGAGAAGCACGTGGGTTTGAACTGCCGACCTGTGATTAGCAGCCCAGTGAGTAACACACAATGGCACAAGGGTTTTTTTAGTGACTAGCAGTATTAAAATGCATATAATAATGAATTGGTATATTCTATTCTTAACAAAGAAAATGACTATATATCTGATTCTGTCTTTATTATAAGAAAACTCCTATTTCTCACTATAAGAAATGTTTGTCTGGAGGAGATTGAAGACATATTGGCATTGGTCGTGAGTAATATAAAGAGCCCTGCTAGTGCAGTGGCTTAGCCCTCAGCTGCTCACCAAACAGTCTGTAAGGAAAAGGTCTGGCATTCTGCTTCCATGGAGATGATGGCTCTAGAATGTGGTTTGAGGTGAGGTTACCAGGCCCCCACCATTAACCATGGGTTCAGTAAGCACAATTATATGGTTGAGATATATAAATATTATAGTAAAGTCATAGCGAGCATGAGAGGTAGAGGAGAGATTGGAATAATGGAGTCAGACACAATTCATGGTAGCATGCTCACCTCAGCCCCGCTTGGTGGTCCTCCTGGGGATAGCCCGGGAGCGAGAGCAGGAGAGCCCCCACTTTATTGCTAACCAAGGGTTATATCTCATTAGGGGGGCATGATTACAGGTAACCACACGTCACAGGAAGGGGCAGTACAATAGGCATACACATTGTAGGAAGGGGATGTATGATAGGCATAAGCATGACAGGAAGGGGATGAGCTAGGGGTGTGCCCATAGGAATGGGAAGGTCTAGAGGTATACATGTGACAAGATGGGGAGGACCCTAGATTCGTGATGGCGCCCTAACCTTGATCATCCTTGGGCAGGTTTGACCTCTCTGGTGTCTCCTACAAAGAAACAGACAACTACTATACTTATCAGAAGGGAGTGGGCCCTACTTGTTGTGGGATAAACAGTGGTGTCTGCTTGCTCTAGATGGCTGATAGTTCTTAGGTCGAATGACCCCTGATCTACTCCTGATGACCTCCAAGTGTATAGTCATTCGCAAGCAGCTAAGTTTGGCATACATTTGGGGGAGACAACTTGGGAGAAATGCTTCTGTTTCCCACACTAGAAAGCCTATGGGTCAGTTCTGATCTAGCCTGTAGGGTCTCTATGAGTTTGGAGAGACTGCACAGCAATCGGCTTGGTTTCAGGCATTGTGAGTGATGTAAACATGAAGTTAATAAATCGCCATTGTATATTCTACCAGAAATTTGACGTTCATTGTAAATTGGATGCTATTATTATGCATCATCATTGAAATGAAATGAAACATATAAAAGGAATGAGTTATAGTTTATAAGACGAGACCACATTATGGGTGATGTATTTGCAACAGTGTTTTATATGTGTTTCCTGATGGGAAGGAAATGTAAATTGTGATGTAGAGTTCTGAGGTGACTGAGATTTCAGAAGGGTAAATGAAATGGAATTTTTGATTGAGATGAATACATTAAATTGGTTGGTTTTGCAGTTGAGTTTGTTTTATGAACAGACTCCATCATAAACTTTCCAGTACAGAAAAGGGAATTCATTCAATCAGCTAGAGTTAGAAAATTCATTTTAAATATTTAATGATTTAATTAAGTTTTATTAGTGTGATGTTCTTTGATTTGCCTATTAAAAATTGACAAGGGTCTCATCTGTTTTCCCCCCACATTTTTGGATTGCATCTTGGTGAGATATTTTCTGCATATTTTTATAAACAGTGATAAATGCTAAACCAAAACAAACAAACAAGCACACTGCCGTAGAGTGGATTCTGACGCATGATACCCCCAGAGAATTTTGAAGGCTGTAAATCTCTAGAGAGGCAGACGGCCTCCGACCTTCTTCCACAAAGTGGCTGGTGAGTTCAAACTCCCAACATTTGGAGAAGTAGCTAAGTGCTTTAATCACAGTGGTACCCGAGCTCATTCTGATAAAGCCTAATTTTTAAGCACACATTATTTCCTTCATATTTACTTGAATTTACAAGAAAAAATAGTAAAGAATTTTGAAGCACAAAAATCAACCGGATTCACTCATGGGATTCCCCTTGTGGTCAAAAGTGGATATTTAAGCCTATGTCTTCCGAAAAAGTTAAATTCACTTTTTCTCTCTATACTCCTGGTCTTTGCCAGGCTACTGAAACCTTGTGGCAGTGACCTGGCACTCAGATACTTCCTATGACCTGGCCATCAGGGCATGGCTGGGAGAGTGGCAGAATAGTGGTTAAGTCCATAGTGAGGAAGAGCATGCTCCGGTTCTTCGACACGCACTAGGCATGAGTGGAATGAAGAGTGAATTACCTCATCATCAGTGCTGGCTGTGAGCAGCCTGTGGAGAATAGAGGTATCTCAGAAATTTCCAAGTCATTTCTCAGTGTGTTGGTTATAGACATATCTTTACATGCAGAAGGAGAATTTGACCGTGTGAGTACCTGTGTTCGTTTATATCCAAATTCTGCCTATATTTTGCTATTCCTAGGTTGGTGTGGTTAGTTGTTTAGTATAGCCTATGAACAAAATGCTGCTTGGTTCTGCATTACCCCGGTGCAGAGTATAGATTGGACAGTTGTAATTCATGAGTTTTCATTGATTTCTGAAGTAGCTCACTAGACCATGTATCCCAGTCCATCTTAGTCCATCTTAGCATGGAAGCTCTGTTGAAACATGCTCAACACCATGGCAACACAAAGTCTCCGTGGACAAGTGTGTGATGACTGTACATGAGGTACGTTGAAACTGGATCCAGGGTTTTTGAATAAAACAATAATACTTCCACTGAATGACCGCTGTTCCTATGCCCATCTAGCACTGGTTAACTTGGTGGTTTGAGAAACCTTATTGCTGAGATGAAAAAGTGGAAAAGAGTATAGACTGAGATATCCATCCAACAGGCAGAGATTGACCCTGGGGAAGGCAAAGTATGAGTCTCCAGACATTTTGATGAAGATGTTGCCGTCTGCCCCAGCTGTAGTAGACTGTAAAAGTTACTGTCAAAGAGACCTCCAGGAAAGCAGAAGGGAGAGGATATGTGTCAATTTTAGACATAATAGATGAGGACAGTTAACTTTCATCTCAATTGGTGTACAAGAAAATATAATTAATCAAAATAACACCCACAGTCATCAATCTTCTCAGAAGTGAGGACTACATGCTTGCTGGTAGATAGGAAGTTCTCCTGAAGAAGAATCAAGAAGCCCAGCTAGTGCTGCCAGCTAAGTATCTACTAACTACAAGGTCAGTGGTTCAAAGACACTCTTCAGGAGAAAGATAAGGCTGCCTGTTCCTGAATGATTGACAGCCTTGGGAATTCTAAATAGGGTGAGACTGAGTTGAAATCCACTCAGTTTATTAGTTAACAAAAGTAACTTAACATCCCATAAAAGCAATTACTACTAGACGTGGTAATGAGCCAAACCAACCAACAAAAATATTATAACCTTTAGGTTCTGATGAGTCTTTCTCAATTATTAGTACTTTAATGTGGGTATTTGTGGCTGTCAGGAAGCTTTGATGTGGTGAGCACCCCAGAATTCTTCCTTCCCCAAGTCCTTGGAGTTCTGTGTTCAGCTGTTGGAAAAGGAGAGAAAAGGTCGAGGCATGACACCTGCCTGTTAACTACCATGGCCTGAAAGTGATAAACCACCTTCCTTATGGGCTCAAGGAGAAACCACTACACGAAAAAGTTTCAAAAAACAACTTTGCAATTGTCAGGAAGAAAAATCACTAGTATCCCGGGAATTGAGACATACTATAGAAAAGACGCTCAGAATCCATGGTTACTTTTGTTAGCTTTTAAACAAATTGAATTCCTTCATTATTAGTATAAATACTGTTGTTTCCTCCATTTTTGTGGTTTCACATATTAACTTGACAATATCTAGTAGCATTGTGGGCTAGGGGCTGGGCTTCTATTTATGTGGTTGGTGGTTCAAACCCACCAGCCGCCCCTTGGGAGAACAATAAGGCTGTTTGCTCTCCTAAAGTTTTACAATCTCAGAAGTTTTATATAGGGTTTGTATGAGTTGGAATCAACACAATGGAAATGATGGTTTATTTTTAAAGGTTTAGTTAATATAGTCACATTAATGTTTTTGAATTTTGAAGCTCCTTCAGTTTTACAAATTAAGAATAATGCATTAAGAGCCTCATTTCTACTCAGCCTTACAATGCAAAAGCAGAGACTTGTGGGAAATTTTAATAACTGTGATCATCTATTTGGTGTGGGTTGTGTGTAGCCACTGCAATGGATAGTAGATCCTAGAGGGGGGAAACAGAAGCCACGAAGACAGCACAAACTCCACAACCAAACTCACTGTCATTGAGTGGGTTCCAACCAATAGAGACCCTAGAGACAGGGAAGAATTGTCTCTGGAGGTTTCCAAAAACATAATTCTGTATGGTAGTAGAAATCCTGATCTTTCTTTCAATGCAACATAGTTGCCATTAAACAAACAAACAAACAATGTCTAATGAAAAGAGTTGCTTCTGGGGAGATCTACAGGATCCATGAAATTCCAAACAGAAAGGTCAGCTTGGAAAGTTAAGGCAACTGTTGTTCGAATTCCAAAGGAGTAATATTGGTAGATCTTTTTCCTGGAAGGGCACAGAATAATTTTTTTTAAATGACATACAGAATACTGTTTATTATGAAGAAGTTTTAGAAAAATTGATAATTGCAGAGATGAGAATAAGGCCAGGAAAGGCATGCCAAGGGAGTCCTACACCCCACCCTCAACGTGTCATGACAGTGCACCTACTCATTCTTCCAGGGTAGCAAGGGATGGTCTAAGAATTTCATGGGGAAACCTTACCCCAAGCAACCTACAGCTTTGACAACATTGCCTCTTCAGATGCCTTGTTCTCCCTAAACTCAGAGGACATTTTTCAAGGCGCAAAATGGAAGTCCCTTGATGATGCGGAGATAACTGCTGTCCTGAGGTGGTACGCATGGAAGAGCACAGGGTTACTTGGGAAAGATTAGAGAGCATCCCATGTTTATATTTTTGATCAAGCAATTCTAGGATCTTATGAAATTTCTTGACTCGCTTTGATATATTTTATATATATATATATATATATATATTTCCCTAATTTAAACGATAAGGCAAGACTGCCAGCAACGAAGATGCAAGCTATACAGAGTTCTTCATAATTAGTGGGGGGAAGTATGCTTGTTCTGTGACCTTTGCAATCTCTTGTCAAAACACCCCAAACTCTTCCTATCAGTGGTGCCGTGGTTCCAGTGCTAAACAAGATGTAGGAGGTTTGAAACCCTAGCTGCTCTGTGGGAGAGAGGTGTGGCACTCAACACCTTTACAGACCCTATGGGTCAGCTCTGGTGTCTCCCATA
>NW_022109767.1:5843549-5845484 GCF_000313985.2 Echinops telfairi | reverse complement strand
TTTGTGAGATGGAGGAGGACTTTGTGGATTGGGGTTGGACATATGGGTTAATGTTGGACTTGTGGGCTTGGGCAGCACTGGGTTGGGATGTTGTCTTGATGTGCACTTAATCTTTATATAAAATTCTCTCTTATACATGAGTTTCTGTGGATTTGTTTCTCTAAAGGACCCAGACTAACACAGTCAACAGAAACTTTCTCTGAGTGGTTTGCATTATGTTTCCTTCCTTCTTCTCATTGTATAACTTATGATAGAGTGGCATCTTTTACAATGATGAATAAAAATTATCATACCCCTTTCTGAATATTGATCACCTCCCAACATTGTATCATTTGTGCTTGCAATGTCATGAACTACTGGAGAGATTCTTTAATATGTGATTATGGGTGGAGTTCACTTGTCACTTCCTTCTTTACCTCAAAATGATTTCCCCCTTTCAGGTAGGTAAATTCATTTTCACTACATTTTCTTTGATTTCTGGCTGCATGTCTTTATTGATGTGGGGCCCCTGCCAATATTCCCGTGGTTGGTTGTGCACTACAGGTTAGGATTGCCCTCCCAGCATTCACAGCTTTCTGTTTCTTTGCTGCACTGTCATTTGCATCGGACAATCCCTCTGTAGATGAACAGTTTTGGTGCAATATTCTGGGGGTTTTCACTGGGAGACAGGAGGAAATCTAACTCCATGTTTCGCAGTCTCCATGTTTTCACTAAATAACAGAAGCACGTCACCAAGGAGCTTGAAAAGAAGTGATATGATTGGTCACTGAATTTGGGGCACATCTATACATGGTGACTTGTAGACTCAAGGCTCAGCCTGAACATTTGTTCTTCATGTCATTATTCAGAGTTAATACACAGTGGCATCTGAAATGTGAACCATGCTTTTGAGGACTGGTGTTATTTAACTGAATCATGGCACGAGAACTCTGTGTTTATTGGAACCATGCAAACAACATTTCTGTGTGTGTGTGCATATTTTCCCTCTATGGAAATGATATCTTTCTCGAGGTCTCCGATCATTTCCTGTTGTCTTCTATAATTTCTCCTACAATATCCCATATTAATTCAAGGTATACATCCAGACTTAGAAAAGCAAGCAAACCAACCAACAAACTCACTGTCATTGAATCCATTCCGACTCGTAGCACCCACGTAGGACAGAGTGGAGCTGCTTGATAGTTTCCAAGGCTGTCAATCATTATAGGAGCAGACTGCCTCATCTTTCTCCTGCAGAGCAGCTGTGGATTCAAATTGCTGACCTTGTGGATAGCAGCCCAACATGATCTTGACTGGGCGCAGGAGATACTAGGAGAATGTTTACTTGCGTTTTATTGAATATGCAAAGACATTCAATTAGGTAGATCACAGCAAACAAGACAGGAATAAGTATGCTACAACATTTAATTGTGCTCATGGGAGCTGTACATGGAATAAGAAGCTGTTTTAAGGAGACAACAATGAAATGCTACCTGGTTGAGCACCAGGAAAGGTGTGGTCTGGGTTGTATTCTTTCACCATACTAATTCTATCTGTATGCTGAGAAGTTGGATAGTTTGAAGAAGAATCTGGCATCAGAATTGGAGGAGGTCTTCTTAACCTGTGATCTACAGGTGGCAGGACCTCCCTTGCTGCAAGGGAGGAGGACTTAAAGCACTTCCTGATGAAAAGTCATTGCCTTCAGTATGGACGGCACACAATGTAAAGGAAATAAAAATTCTCACACCTGGTCTAAGGGACAGCATCCTGATGACAAGAGAAAATATTGATGTTGTCAAGGATTTCATCCTGCTTGGATCCACAATCAATGCTCTTGAACACAGCCATCCAGAAATCAAACAAGGTATTTAATTGGGCATATATGCTGCACAAGATTTCTTTGAAGTGTTGAAGGGCAAGAATGTCGCTTTGACCACTGGCGGGACTAACCCAAGC
>NW_022109767.1:5841623-5843130 GCF_000313985.2 Echinops telfairi | reverse complement strand
CCCCTTTATTTGCTGTCCTGTATCCTAACTATGACATCCGTTGACGCAAGTGTGTAAAAAATATACATTATCGTTGAGAGAATTCCTTAACATCTTTACCTTTGGTTATGTAATTTTAAAAGTAAACGCAAACATAAAAACTCAAACTCCATGTCGTTGAGTTGATTCCAAGTCATAGGAAACTGAAAGACAGACTATACCTGCTCCTTTGGGTTTACAAGACTGCAAAACTTTACAGGAGCAGACAGCATCATCCCTGTCTCAAGGTGTGGCTGGTGGGTTTGAACTGTTGACGTTGCAGTTAGTTGCCCAACTTGCAACCTACCACATCACCAGGGCTTCCGCACTGACATAGAGAATGTAGGTAGCTTTGCACACATTGCTGTATGGAAGGCCAGACTTGAGTAACCTATGCAAGCCATGGATGTGATCGCATTCTAATTTGAGTTAAACCTTCATTACTTGAGGTAGAAAGTATACCTTGAGACGAGTTAATGACTGGTTTTCAAGAAGAGCGATGCCAATTAATGCACACATAAATTAGATGGGACACTGCTGTGAAGAGACTGCAAAGGCAAACAAGTTTAAACCACACTTTCATGGGAAAGCAGAGCTTTTCAAACTGTACAAAGATATGAATCACCTGGAGGATTTTTCAGAAGCTCAGATGCTGGTTTAGTGGGTCTCAGGGGGGACCTGTCTTTCTAACTAGCTCCGAGGAGATGGTGATGCTGCTGACCAAACTCTGAGTGTCAAGGATGCGAGACAACCTCCAGGATGCAGGACAAAAGACACAGACAAATGCAACTGACCACTACTTAAAATGAGTTTATTTGATTATTTTCCATTCCCATAGAACAGCAAAACAAAACTCACTGCTATCCAGTCTACAGCAATTCCTAGTGACCCCCCGTGGGTTTCCGAGACGGCAACGGTTCTACAGGAATAGAAACCCCAGTCTTTCGCCCAAGGAACTGCTAGTGGTGGTTTCAAACTGCTGACTATGTGGATCGCTGGCCAACTCGTAACCACTACACCACCAGGACTCATTTCCATAAAAGTGGTGAGTATCTAGTTGTGAAAAGTAGCGTCTCCTTTCCACTCCATCTAAAGACTCTCCTCTTACGCCCACGTCTCGTCCTCCTGTGGACCACACTTACCAGCTCCTCAAACTTGGCTTTACCCTGAAATTAAACTCACTGAACAAAAACTTCCTTGATGCAAAATGTGCTGTTCCTAACTGTTTCCAGGCGATTCAGCTCATCCCAGCCGGTGTGCCACGGATGGGTACCCTGTCTGCTCCTGCTCCGTCTTCCGTTTAGTTCATCTGAGCACCTCTAAAACCTACCGGAGAAGATGAGCCAGTCAGGGTGCGATATAACAATGATGAAAAATACAACTTTCTTCTAGTTCCTAAATGTTTCCACCCCGCTCCCACTACCATGACTCGAATTCGACCTTGCAAGTCTGGCTAGACCAGAGGATGTACACTGGTACAGATAGGAAC
>NW_022109767.1:5837966-5840598 GCF_000313985.2 Echinops telfairi | reverse complement strand
CCCACCATCCCTTTACCCTCCTGGTATCACTACTCTCATTATTATTGGTCCTGAGGGGTTTATCTGCCCTGGATTCCCTGTTTTCAGCTCTTATCTGTACCACTGTACATCCTTTGGTCTAGCCAGATTTGTAAGATAGAATTGGGATCATGATAGTGGGGGGAATGGGAGGAAGCATTAGAGAACTAGAGGAAAGTTGTATGTTTCATCGGTGCTATACTGCACCCTGACTGACTTGTCTCCTCCCCACAACCCTTCTGTAAGGGCATCTCCAGTTGCCTACAGATGGGCTTTGGATCTCCATTCCGCACTCCCCCTCATTCACGATGATTTGGTTTTTTGCTCTAGGTCGTTGATGCCTGATACCTGATCCCATCAACACCTCATGATCACACAGGCTGGTGTGCTTCTTCCATGTGGGCTTTATTGCTTCTCAGCTAGATAACTGTTTGTTTATCTTTAAGCCTTTAAGACCCCAGATGCTATATCTTTATTTTTACATAGTTTAAATTAATTTTAATAACACATTTGATTTAATCCTTATGTCTAGAATATTACAATTTGTACATGGAACTTTAATAAAAAGTACTAATGAGATAATTTACAGTCTTTCCCCAAGTTGTAAACCATCATTATCTGTTGTGTGTTTTTTTTAAATTAAAATTTCATTTTATTGGGGGCTCTTAAAGCTCTCATAACAATCCATACATCAATTGTATCAAACATATTTGTATATATGTTGCCATCATACTTTTCTAAACATTTACTTTCTATTTGAGCCCTTGGTATCAGCTCCTCTTTTTTCCTTCTCCCACACCTGTAACCCCTTGATAAATTATAAATTATTATTATTTTCACATCTTTCGTGACATTCTTCCTACATTTACTTTCTAGAACATCAGTTCCCTTTTGTTTCTTTTCTGATGTCTCCATATTACGCGGCTTCCAAATGTTTTCCAAAGTGGAGTGATTCTAAGAATTCTATCAAATAAATGTAATTACTTGACATGTCATTCAGTCCTTGACAAAAATGGATAGTGATATTTAACCTGGCTTTAAATGGTCATATTTATTACAGACTTGCTCCAACTATTTTGTCTCCTGTAAGGGCCGTCTGCTTGTCCAGGTTCTAAAATATTGGTATCTTTAGGGATCCAATCTCCTTCCCTTTAACTAGCCAGGTGCTTCCTGCCAATTATATCCCCCACAGCTTCAGTGACCACATCTATTGTAGTGAGTCTTAGTTTTTAGCTTTTCTCCTCATGAGCATCATGCTTTGCTTCCCAGTATAGCTGTGTAACCTTGGGAAATGTTAACACTTCTAACACTCACTTCCAATGTTGCACTCTTGTTATGGGGATTAAACAAATTACCACTTGTAAACTACCTGGAAGAGGGCTTATCACCTGCTAAGTGTATACACAGCATTAGTTATTATGTAGATGCTGGAATTTTGTGCAATACAATGCTTTGTCTTTTTCTACACTTTATGCCCTCTAATCCAGGCATATACTTAAGTGCTTTAGATGATAATGACCATGAAATTGCTCTGATAATACATCCCATGGCATTGCACAGAAACAGCCTGTAATAAATATATCACTGCGCCTTTCTCAGGGATGGGACTGGCTGCGTTCATATCCAAATGCACTCAGTAACAACTGATTAAATGAATGTATCTAATCTATAAATAGAACACATTATTTGGTCATGTTTTTGATTATAGATATACCCTCTCCATTTAAAGGCAGGTTAAATATCACTATCCATTCTTGTCAAGGACTGAATTGCATATCAAGTGATTACATTTATTTGATAGAATTTTTAGAATCACTCCAATTTGGGAAACATGGTAAACTGATTTTAAGTTTGCCATGGTTTTCTTTATACTATGATCTTCATACTTTATACTATGACCTAGCCTAAAGAATTTTGGCATGAAAATTAGCATGATAGACAATTTATAAATAAATTACATATTTAGTTGGTTGAATTCAAGATCTTTATTAAAGATTTAAGAGGGGATACTATATAAAATTAAACCTCAAATTGCTTCTGAGGAGACAAGTGAAAAAATAATCATAATAATTTGTGTTAAATTCCATGTGCATCTTGTAATATATTTTACAGTAACCAAAGGCAAGACCAAGTAATATGCCTAGAGAAGTCATGGGAATCTTCCCGAAGGAAGTAGAATTGGATCTGGGAGACATCTCCAGGAGAGGAAGTAGGAGGAAACTGAAGGCTTAGAGAAGTGATGTGTAAAGGCATTTTCAAAAGAGTACTGTAGGTTTGTGAGAAGGTGATCGACTGTCGGGGCTCCTCTTCAAACGTTCATGGGCTTAAGCAAAAGCATGTGTGGATCCATGCCTCACTCTCTTTCTCTCTCTCTTTTCAGCTCTGACGCTCATGTATGTGATCCCCTGGTCAAATATGTCGACAACGTGAGCCTAAGAGTGGGCACCCCACTGCCCACCTGCTCCAGGGGTAAGCCTCTGAAAGAGTCTCATGGCTGCCTTTTGCGAGTTATTACTTCCTCCACTCGAAAACAATCACTCGTGCTAGGTCCTACCTTACAAATTAATAGGGACTGTCTTCAAGGCTTCCGTGTTTTCCTGAGACGCCAGACATC
>NW_022109767.1:5825242-5836964 GCF_000313985.2 Echinops telfairi | reverse complement strand
CCATGTGGAGACCCCTGCCAGCGCTGAGATGCTTACACATTCACTGATTTGGCTTTCCTCCTGCGGTCGGCATCATTGCGTGTTTTGTGAGATTGAGGAGGACTTTATAGATCACTGTTGGACATATGGGTTAATGTCGGACTTATGGGCTTGGACTGGACTGGGTTGGGATGCTTTCTTAATGTACACTTACCCTTTATATAAAATTCTCTCTTATAAAATATGAGTGTCTATGAATTTTGTTTCCCTAGTTTACCCAGAGTGACACAGGTCCTCAATGTCCCAAGGTTTGTGTCCCCTTCCTGAAACCAACCAGAAAGCACATCTGAGCATCAACATCCAGAATGTTTAGTGGGGTTTCCTTATGTAGTTATAACCGATGGAATCATTGCTCATGAAGTTAAGCTCGACCTCCAGCCTGTACCTATCCACCCAAAACGAAAGATTTAATGTGGTGGCTCCTTCTAACATAGCAGATCTTGCCTCAAAGTTACCAAGTAAACATATTCAGCATTCTCATCACTTAGGACATTCCAAAGATTTAGAGAGCCAAGGATGAAGACATGTTCTCTTGTGGAGTGGAGTTCATTGTACACCCTTATCACGTTATGCTTACTGTGGGAATGGTAGCCGGACACTTGAGGCAGGGTGCCGCATGACATGCCAGGGCTCTGGGTCTGGAATGGTAAGGGCATAGGTGCCTAGGAGAAGCATCCCATTGTTGCTGTGGAGGAAAGTCTGAGAAGGGATTTCTAAAGCCAGGCCCAGGGCAAGGACTTCAGGTCAGGGATGAAATTTAAGTCAGTATTTTTCATAGCTAATAAAGTGGTTGCTGGGAAAGGGTTGGCTAGGAACCATGATTCTGAACATTTTCTTTCACTTCAGAGCAAATTGTAATGAGTTTAGATGTTTAAGAACATAATGACCATTGTCTCTGACTGGACAATTGGTATAATTTTGTTTTACTGCATAGGATCAAAGAGTTCCACCCGAGCCTATACTTCTGGTATGGTATGATGGTGAATGAAAAATTCTGATGAATAGCATTACTCATTTTCCAATAATTAAAATGCTGAGAATGATATTTAAACCAAAAGTTATGTTGGCCATAATTAAATCTTTTCCTTTGTTGCCCCCCTCTAATTTTATTGTTGCTGGCCCCTTAAATCTTTCCATGATTCAAAGAAAGTAAGCATAAACCTGTTAGATGCTGGTTAACATCTGTAATAATCAACAAATTAAAGAATTACGGTTATGTTGGACCTTTTCATTGTGCCATGATGAGCCTTTATTATAATTCATAGACACTGATGTTCTCCCTCACTGCCATCAAGACCCCACTGACGCACAGCAATTCTCCCTGTGGGTTTCCGACACTGTAGCTGTGTACTGGAGCAGCAGGTTCATTCTTCCCCCATCTCCCCCCAACCCCCCTACCCCCCAGCTGCTGGTGGTTTCAATGGCCGACTATGCAGATCACAGCCCAATATGCAACCAACCAAAAGCATGTACTTAAATGTTGCCAATGTTTATATACCCTAAATGTTAAACTTCATAACCAAAATAGAGGCTTAGCAAATACTTGAGGATTAGTCTCCAGTAGGATAGACGGTTGTAGTTAAGCATCCATATAGCCTTAGGGCAGCAACATTCTGCGAGGGTTTTTTTTTCCTTTAAAACTTTGTTTTTAAACCAATTGTGCTAATTTAACCTACAATTCTGATTTCCGTCTAAATTATTCCTCTTTGGGGGGATAATGCTTTATGTTGTGTATGTGACTAGAGTGAACGTTTACAGAGCAAATTTCTTTTTTCTTCAACAATTCATGTCCGTGTCTACCCTATCCATGCCTACCTTTTGCGCTTTACCCCTGGGCATATGATGCCATTTAAATCTCCTGGCTGATTGTCCTAAGGAGTACCTACCTCCACAGTGGCATTGTTGAGCTCACAATTGAGCCTGGGGGTGAATTCAGATGCAGACCTACAGGCTGAGTAATGGCCACTGTCAGGGATTCCACCAGTCTCTCTCTGATCATTCCAATGATTCTTTATCATAGAATAGAAAACTCAAAGACTAACTACCATCTCCTCGATTCGGACACAGCGTGACCCTACATAGTACATTTAAATTGAGAATGAAGCTATCAAGATAGTAGATTTAAATTGAGAATGAAGCCATCAAGATAGTAGATTTAAATTGAGAATGAAGCTATCAAGTTTGCTAAGGTCTGTGGGTGCTAACGACATGGCTAGGAAATAAAAAGAAAACGTAAAACAAAAAATGACAAACCTGGCATTGTGGCAAAAGAAGAAAAGGAGAACAAAAAGGCCAAGGAAGTCGAGAATCAGTAGAGTCTATTTCGCTGGACGAACCATTGGGCATCGCCCTTGACTGTGCCCATTATCTCTGAAGGACCAGTCACTGTAGATGTGTGACTCTAATGTGAAGCTGCATTTTATCCACGGACAGACTGTTATTGAGCAGGATATGGATTTGGGGAGCACCTTTTGTTTCCTGGGAGTCATTGTATGCCCTTTATTAGGAAATTAAAAGTGAATGGTATATAAACCCAAACACAACCCACTGCTATCAATCAATTCGCTGAGACTGTACAGTTTTATGAGTGTGGACAGATTCTTCTTTCTCTCAACGAGCAGGTGGTGAGTTTCACCAGCAGACCTCACAGTTAGCTGTCCAACATGTGCCCTGCAGCATACAGACACAGAAAAATTACAAAAAAAACCCAAAAAAACTTCCCAAAATATGAGAACTAAACCCAAACCATTACTATTCCCTTCAACTCTGAGACTGAATTATGAACATGGTAATGAGTTCTAAACTCTATTTGGGAGCAACCAAACATTGAATTTTTTTAATCTCAGATAACAATGATATTGGAATACAAGACCAGGGGCCTCTTATTTCCCACGTCCTAAAGATTTAAAAAGTTGAAAGAAAAAAAGAAATGATGTTTCTAAGAATCTAGGGATTACCTCCTCCCTGGGGGAGGGACAGCAGAGAAGAGGGCAGGGGGAGACGTGGGACAGTGTAACTTACAACAAAACTATACTAAGTTGTGAATTATGAAGGGTTCATGAGGGAGGGGGAAAATGAGCAACTGATATTAAGGGCTGACGTAGAGGGCACATTTTTGAAAATGATGAGGGCAGTGAATGTACATATGTGCTTGACACAATGGATGTATGTATGGATTGTGATGAGAATTGTATGAGCCCCCAATAAAATAATTTAAAGAAAAAGAAAACATACTCAAAATGTTGTTCATTAACTTTATTTATTTATTTTTGGTTTCTTATAAGTGAAACTAATTGATTATGCTAGAAGAAATTTAATGTAGAAGAGATCGTTAGGGTAGGGCAGAAAAAGTCACTTTTCTCAGCAAAAGACATTGTAATCTCAAAGCATTTTCTAGAATAATCAAAGCGATTAAGAAGGAGGCAGTACTACTCAATCAAATCAAATCAAATAATCCAGTTAGTTAAGGTTCAAAATATTTAGCTATAATCGTTACCAAACCCAGTTGTGTTAAATTAGTCAGTTAGCATGGCATTATCATGTTGATAATATCTTATTTCTATAAGTGTTATGTCAGAACATATCAGGTTTTTTTATTTTTTGTGAAATTGATTAGTGCAAATTACAATGAATGGCTAAAATTTCAGGTAAAAGGTGAGGGAATGACTTAAAAAATATGCACAATGTGATAAGTTAATTTGTAATGGAGAAAATAAATGTGTTTCTAATTGATTGGTCGATGTGACACCAAAACTTAATATCCCTTGAGGAAAAATGTTATTCAGAGTGACAGTTTATATTTCTTTAGCAAAATAATACCTATGATTTTAGAGTACTCTATAGTTTTCAAAAGGTTTCATGTCTATTTTCCTATATAAAATATATCTTCCATATCAAAATTTTAATATATATTGATTTCTCTATCAACTGTGTTTATTTATTTATTTTTAGATGCAACGAAATTATTATTTTCTACTTAAATATGAAGAAAATGCATCCAGAGGAGTTAATAGATTAGCCGAAAGTGACTGACCGTCACCGTAAAGACCCCAAATTGTAAAGCTTCCCTGTATATACTCCTTTAAGTAGACTCCTCCCACACTGGCGCTAAGCTTGGTCATGTGACTGCTTTTGGCCAATGGGACAATAGACATCTAGTGCACTTGAGGATTTGAAAAGTGCTTGTGGACGGAGACTTGCCTTTCATTTCTGCGGTCACCACAGCAACAAGCCTTGGGTGGGGCTTGTGAGAGATAGTAAAGGTCAAGGCTTCATCAGGCCACGTTGGGGTTTGAGACATGTGAGTAAGGTCTTCCTGGACAAACAACCAGTCAAGCCAGCCAAGGTGGAAGAACCAACCCATCAACCTACAATCATGAACAGGTGTTAAATTATTTAAATCGACTAAGTTTAGGGGTGAGTTGTGAAGCAGGAAAATAATGGACTAAGAAATCTGTAGTCCTACACACAGAACTGAGACTCAGACCATCAGAATCTGACATCAGCCCACCGCTGTGCAGTCTACCAAGGCGTTGTAAAAAGAAAAAAAGTAAAATAGTTAAAAATGGAGAAATCAAATTCCTTTAGAGTGGTGGCAAAAACTTCCTTTTAAAAAAATCCCCTTCCAAAAATGGAACCTTTAACCAAAAAACCAATTCCCAAGGCCTAAATTGGTTTATATCCTCCTGAAGAACTATTGTTATGTGATGACGTTTATTTTTGAAATGCAAAATCTAATCAGCTTTAGTTCTTACTATTTTGACATTTACAGGTTAGGACACATATACCTTGGGACCATATGAGTCAGAATCGACTTGATAGCAGTAAGGGGGTGTTGTTTTTTTCATTTGGAGTTTTATAGTTGCCCCCGCTAGGCCTACAGATTTGAGTAAAATGACCAAAGTAGTATAAAGCAACATTTAAATATTTTTTTCAGATGACAAAAGCACTGTAAACTACAAACTACAAAAGTAAATTTCAAAGCACTGGGGTTTTACTTTCAAATCAGTAGTTAAAAATTGTGTAAAAACAAACAAACAAATAAATTCATGTCTTTGTTTTACAGGCCACCAAAATACTGTGCAAAGTATCCCAATGAAAACAAGCATTTTTTCTTCAATATTTCTCATCATAAATTTATCATCATTTTTTTTCTTCAGTATTTGTCGCTTCGGTGCATTTTCTCAACTCAGCAGATTTTCTTCTGGTTCTGAACCAGGATGGGTCATCTTCAGGCATAAAAGGATTAAGTAAATAAATATATAAGATTTAATTAGCATGGGCCTTGCGGTGGCGGTGGGTGTGAAGCAGAGGCCTTGTAAGCGAGGTTGGCAGCAAATTTGAAGTGCAGAGATGTAGCCATGGCTTCAAATGCCCCACTGGCATGGGGGTAGGAGTGGGGGGGGTGGGGATCCCAGAGAAAAGTAAACATTTTGACAAGGATCTAGACATCAATTGGAGCTTATCCAGTCATAAATAGAAACACATGCCTTGTTCAAGACGTTTGCAGAAACAAAACCATGCTGCTCTCGTTTATTTATTTATTTTTTCAAAAAGTTCAACCTTCCGCTTAGGCTATGTCAAGGCTAAAGTAGGCCATGGAGCTGGAAAGAAAGGCAAATTCCTTCCGATAAAAGCTGAACCATTTTCCCATTTTCCCCTTCCCTTCCCTTCCACCACCTCCAGGCTGCGTCTCCCTTCTCTGCCCCACCTTCCCACACCAGCTGCTAGCACATCACAGTCCTTTGGTCAAGTGTTCATTTTAAGCTAATGAAAGGAAGCCATTTCCAGAGCAGTAAGCCCTGTTTATGCTGTATTTATTTTTCACTTTCAATGTCATGAGAGGGTGCAAGGAGGGCAGACTGCACTGGGTGACGCTGTCAAAGAGAATGACACAAAAATGACTGTTTACACAATTTTTGTGCAGTGTTTCAACAGAAACATATCCTTTTTATATAAAAAGTGTTCCGGTTGTTAATTATGACAACAAAAACATTTTTTAGGGGTAAACGCTGTTTACATGTGCCAATTTACCTACAAGGCTAAAACTCTATGCTAATTTACTTTGTGAACCTTCTAATGTGCTCTGGTCAAAGCTGTCATTATTTCCCAATTACGGTGAGGCATGTGCTAAAAGGATGCTGTGCTAGGTCAGGTTGACTGAAGAAACAAATCCTGTGACACGCATATGTGTGTGAGAAAGAGCTTTTCTATCAAGAAGCAATTGTATATCTAGAAAACATCCCAGCCCAGTCCAACTCAAGTCCATAAGTACAAGCCCCAAAATCCCTCTTGAGACTCATGCAGCCACATGCAATGATGCAGGATGCAGGAAGATCACCAGCCATGGACGCAATGATGGGGACTCTGGCAGGCATCAGAGTGGTTCTCCAGTGTGAGGGTGAAGGCAGAGGGGGGCGGGAGGTTCCCTGTGACTTCCTTTTGCGAAGGCCACACCCATGAGCACCTTCACTCTGTGACCCAATTGACAGGTTGAATACCACTCTTACACTTTTATATCTTCAAGTTGACATGAAATTACATAACCACCATAGATGTGCTACCAGGACGCACTGCTGTGTTGCCAGGCACTTATGCTGTCAAACATCTTGGTATTTTAGCTACAATATAGTGTTAAGTAGTATTTGTGATTCTATGAGATCAATAACTCTTTTGATGATGAAGCAGTAATTGAAGTTAACGAAGGAGAAAAATAAAAGAGGCTTCTGCTCAGCTGTTAATAATGTAATTCAGCACAGAAATATATCACAAAACATTTTTTGTTAATAGTCATATGATCTAAGGAACACTATATTTTTAAAAAACTGCATTTGTAGCATTTTATATGATGATCAAAAGTGTTCATAAACATTACTAAGGAGTCTACATGGCTTGGTCCAGTAGGAGGTTCATGCAGGTGAGGTGACACCCCATTGAGTGACAACTCTGATCCCTTTATTTGAACTGCACCTCCTGGTAATCCAGGGGGTATCCCAAAGGCATCGAGTTGATGCTGATTCATGTTAACTGGGTAGAACTGGCCCCATGGGTTTCTGGGAATGGGAACTCTTTATGGGAATAGGAAAGCTCATCTTATTCCCTGTGGTGGTTTTGAACTGCTGACCTTGTGGTTAGCAGCCCAATAAATAGCCACCAGTGGAATGAGAATACTTTTTCCAAACTAAAAGTGTGAGAAGTTACTGTATGCTACAGTACTAGGACAGAATGCTTCCTCTGGAACCATTCACATTTTATTAATTGTGAAGAAGAGTGGAATAGAATCCTCATCTCCATTGCAAGAGACTCAAGTTTAATTCCTGGCCAATGAACTTCATGTGGAGACACCACCCTTGGTTATTGGTGGCTTGTGTGTATAACTGATGCTTAACAAATTTCAGTGGCACTTCCAGGCTAAGACAGACTAGAAGAAAGGGCTGATGAGAATGACATAAGGTGCCATAGAGTCAGTTTCTATTCATTGCAACTGCGTTTGCAACAGAATGAAACACTGCCCAGCCCTGTGCTAGCCTCACAACTGTAGTATATGTTAAGTTTGAGCATATTGTGGCAGCCACTGTATCGATGTATTACCCTGGCAGTCTTTCTCTTTTCCTCTGATCTTCCATATTACCAATCACGAAATCTTCTCCAAGGATAGGTTCCTCCTGAAACCATGTTCAAAGAACCTTCTAATGAGCATCCAGTCTGTATTTTTTTTCCAAGACAGATATATTTGTTTTTCTGGTGATGCATTGCACTTAAAAAATTCGTGGCTTACACCATAAACCAAATGTCTCAATTTTTCATTGTCCAGAGTTCAATGCATATGAGGCAATTGGATATATACCATGGCTTGGGCAAGGACATCATAGTCTTCCAAATGGACTCCTTGCTCTTCAACACTTTAAAGAAGCTTGTGCAAGAGATTTGTCCAGTTCAACATATGATTTTTTTCCCCTTGACTGGTGCTTCCATGAGCATTGACTAGAATCAAAGCAAAATGAAATCCTGGACAACTTCAATCTTATCTCGGTTTATCATAATGTTTTATATTGATCCAGTAAAGAGGATTTGGGGTGGTTTACACTGATATGGTTCACACTGAAGGTTGTAGTCTGTTATGTTCATCAGAAAGTGCTTCAAGTCCTCTCCACTTTCAGCAGTGTTATGTCATCTGCATGTCAAAGCTGGTTAAGAATCTTTCCTCCAATCATGATGCCAAATTCTTAAGCATACGGTCTACATTCTTGGAATATTTTCTCAGGATACCGATTAGATACCCTGTTTCCCAGAAAATAAGACCCACTTACAGTTTTGTTTCTCGCTGAAATATAAGGCATCTCCCCGAAAATAAGACCTCCCCAAAAATAAGGCCCCCCAAAGCTACCATAACTCTGGATTCTGGACCATCGCGGCGGGTGCCGCTGTGCAGCTCACTGTGGGCTGCAGCACAGCCAGAGCAGACAGGCAGTTCAAGGTCTCTTTTAATAAAACAATAAATGTGTACTGCATTCTTCTTCATGGAAAAATAAGACATCCTCTGAAAATAAGACCTAGCGCATCTTTGGGGGCAAAAATTAATATAAGACACTGTCTTATTTTGGAGGAAACAGGGTAGTATGATGAAAAGTTACTCCCCCAACACACATCATTCCATACTATAACTCATGAATATTCACTTGTTTTGTTTGTAGTACTGCCTCTTGGTCCATGGACAGGTTCCACCTGAATACAATGAAGTGTTCTGGAATTCTTATTCGTCTCAATGTTATCTATAGTTTGTTATAATCCTCAAAATGGAATAGCTTTGCATTGTCAATAAAACAAATGAATGCCTTTTTGGTATTCTCTGTTTTGGCCAAGATCCACCTGACTTGAGCAGCGATTCTCTTGGTCCACATCCTCTTTGGCATTGCCCTTGAATTTCTGGCAGCTCCTTGCCAAACAATCAGTGCAAAACTTGTTGAATTACCTGCTGCAAAAAAATTACTTGCATGTGATGTGAGTTATATTTTTTGATAAGTTGTGAATTCTCTTGAGTCACATTTCTTTAGAATGAGCACAAATGTGGATCTCTTCCAGTCAGCTGGCCAGGTAGCTGGCTTCCATACTAGTTGACATAGGTGAGTGAGGGAATCAGTGCTTCATCCGTTTGTGAAATATTTCAAGTGGTATCCCTTGATTCTTGGAGCCTTGCTTATGGCTAATGCCTTCAGTGTACCTTGGGCATCTTTCAGTAGTATTTGTTCTTGGACACGTGCTACCTCTTGAAATAGGTGAGTGTTGGCCAGCTCTTTTTGGTACAGTGACTTTGTGTATTCGTTCCATCATCCTTTGTTGCCTCCTGCGTAATTGAATATTTTGCTCACAGAATCCTTCAATATTTCAATTGGAGGGTTGGATTTTTTCTTCAGTTCTTTCAGCTTGAGGTCTGCTGAGTTGCATTCTTCCTTTGTGGCTTTCCAGCTCTATTATGTTTCATTCTAATACTTGACTTTGTCTTCCTGAGTGGCCCTTGGAAAATATCAATTCAGCTGTTTTGCTTCATCATGTCCTCATTTTCTTTAGCTCCTCTACAATTAAGACCAACCTTCAGTCTCCTCTGAAATCCAATTTGACCTTTTCTTTCTTTCTAAATATTTTAATGAACTTTTGCTCTCTTTATGTATGATGGTCTTGATGTTATCCCATACTCATCATGACCGTTCCTGAGATTTTCTTGAAATTAATGTAGGATAGACTCAAGGTCATATTTTATGTCTCACTGACTTGTTCTGATTTTCTTGAGCGTCAACCTGAACTTTCATATGAGCAATTGATGGTCTATTCCATGGTCTATTCCTTTTCAGGGCCACTATTTAGTTTCTCCAACATCTCTTCCCATAGATGGAGTCAATTTGGTTTCTGCATATTCCATATAGAGAAAGCTATGTGCCTAGTTGCCATTTGTGTGGTTGAAAAAGGACATTTGCAATGAATAAGCCATTGGTCTAGCAAAATTTTAACATAGAATCTCCAGCTTCATTTCTATCACCAAGTCCATATTTTCCAACTATTTTTCCTTCCTCATTGTTTCCAACTTTCAAATTCCAATCGCCAGCAATTATCAATGCATATTGATTGCATGCTTGATCAACTGCAGACTGAAGACGTTAGTAAGATTCTTCAATTTCTTTACTAGCTTTAGTGGTTGATGCGCAAATTTGAATAATAGTTGTCTTAACCGGACTTGCTTATAGCTTTGTAGATATTATTCTATTACCAGCAGCACTGCACTTCTAGATAGATCTCCAAATGTTCTTGTTGATGATGTAGCCAATGTCATTCCTCTGAAATTTATCATTCCTGGTGTAGTAAACCAGGGGTGGGATTCAAATAATCTAACACTTCTCACTTTGAGTCATGCCCCATCAGCAAAAGAAGGTGCTGAAAGCTTCACTCTATCCAAGTCACCATGGATGGCTCTATATTGAGGAGCCAGCTCTTTCCCAGCCATGTTTTAGCACTTTCTAACCTGAGGCGCTCATTTTTGACACTTTATCTGACCATATCCTGGAGCTGTTCCTAAGGATTTTAGTGGTTAATTCTCAGAACTGGATAGCATATTCCTTCTTCGTCTGTTCTTCGACCGTAAGCTCTGTTAAAACATACTCAACATACTAAAACATACTCAACATACTAAATATACTCAACATACTAAAACATACTCAAAATACTAAACATACTCAACATGGGTGACCCTGCTGGTCTGTGAAAATAGCAGTGATCTAGCTTCCAGAATCACAGCAGCATGCAAGCACCCCGGTATGACAAACAGACAGAAAAGTCGTAGAAAATCCCAAGAGTTGGAATCAACCTGACAGCAGTTACAAACAGCAACATAATATGCGAGTGTCATCCACAGCAGTTAATGCAAAACTGCGTGTCTACTAAATGTTGTAATCCAATGAGATAAGCCAACATCAGGTTGAATAAATGCTCCCACAATGCAACACAAATGTTCACTTGTCAACCCTTTATGTTGATTTGAACGTGGTGTCTTTCTGGTTCTGCTCAAAATACACAGTTGGAATAGTTTAAAAATATATAGGCTCTGTGAAATCCTGGAAATTTGGTGGGCGTGGGGGTGGAATTTCTTCTGAAATTATTTTCAAATCTTATTAAATATCTTCTGTAAAAAATCAATTTTACATATTAAAATTTTAAAGGTCTGTTTGGGATATTTAAAGACAGTTAAATGAAGGTATTCAATATTTTCTTGAAAAACACTCTTGTCATTGATTCCAAATCCACTGATCGGTGGAGTAGGAGTGGGTGCTATATACAATGTGGCCATAAAATTTACTCTGGACCCAAATAGTGATTTTATGGCTTATGTTCACCAATTGGCTTCCTGGGACTTGAGATTCCTTCTTCTAGGAATTTCTCTCTCAGAGATAACTGAGGAGGAGAGAAAGAGCACATCTATTCCCACAACACCCACTTTTTGTTGCCTCGATCTGATCCACATTGCTCATTGATAGGAGTCTCTGCTCATCTGTCTCATTTGCATTATGGAGTAGGTATCACCTGTAGGACACCACTCGGTACAGAGGAGATCTTGCCCTGTCATTCACTTAAAGAAGAACTGTGGGCTCCACCCTACCTGTGGCTGCTGATGTTGTCGGGTTGGGGCGCTGGGATT
>NW_022109767.1:5822500-5825098 GCF_000313985.2 Echinops telfairi | reverse complement strand
CCACAAAACAAAATCTCTGCCCAATCCTTCACCATCTTCCCACCGCTTGTCATATTTGAGACAATTGTTATGGCCATTATTTCAATCCATCTCATTGAGCGTCTTCCTCTTCTCTCTAACTCTCCTCTTTCTGAGCAGGATGTTCTTTTTGAAGGTGTGCTTCCTCTGAGTAACACCAAAAGTACCTGAGGCAACGTCTGAGGTTAGACTCATCGGAGGTTAGCCTACATCACGTCCTATGCGCAACTTTGATATGTATATCGAAGGGAGGGAAACTTCCTCACAGTGCCTCCAGGGCCACATCCCACCAATCATGAAAAAGTTAACTCTCACACATTGTCTCTCCCTGTGTGAAAACCCTTCCGTTGAACTTCAATTCCTCGCCTTCCTTATCCGATTTCAGATCTCCCAGTTTTATTTAATGATAAGTATGTCATTGATCCTACAGAAAACTTTACCCAAACTAAAAATGTGGGGAATGGAAATTTTATCAGAATATTACATAAAGAAGTGGAATCATTCCAGCCATTGCCAAACTGAGTTAGCTACACTGAGTTGTACTGAGGCAAATAGTGAATCCTTAGGGGTTCCCCTGTGTGAAGTTTTAAAGGCGTGGCTTTTCATACCTTCAATATCCGCACGCTCTCTTTTCTAAATCTTTCTTTCTGAGAGAGCATTTAGGCTCGAGGACTCAAGCAGATCTTTTCACCCCCTACTTCCCCTTTCAGAAATTGCCCTGGTCCCATTTTGATCAAGAAAGGCATGTCTTTCATTCATCCTGAGTCGGATTATTGTACGGTGTCCCAGGGTGCACAGGCCGCTGCGATGCCAAACAAAAAGGACCATTTGAAATGCCCTTCTTGCCTAAGCTTCCTTTGATCACGGCACCATGAACTCATGATACATCTTCACATCCTTTTGCTCTATATTTATTTCGGTGATGAGAGAAGAGGTGCATGTTGTGACATTCTGTGCGACAGTCTATAAAAATTGAATTAGAAAAATTTAACAACCTTGTCTTCCTGGCTAGACACATGCCTGTGAACGTGTCTTTGAGACGGCAGCGGCAGTATGCACGTACCAAAGGGTTCATGAGCATGGGCTCTGGGCTCATAGAAGCCTTGCTTATATCTCAATCCACCACCCACTCGTTCTGTAGCTTTAGGCAAGTCAGCATCCTCACCTTGGTGATACCCTTACTGTGAAGTTATAACAGGAGGGAAACTTCTGACAAACACAGTTTTTGCCTGACATAAAGCAACTCTTTCCATGACATTCTGTTTGTCTAATGGAACATGTGCTAATTTGTCTGAGAACTCATCCATTCTCTCTGACTTGGCAAATAGGGCACAAAAGCAGGCGCCTTGCTTCACTTGCCTGAGAACCACTACAGAATCTGGCAAGGCTCATATACGTTCTGAAGCGAAGCAAATAGGCCCCGAACTCAGAACAGTGCAACCAGTGCCTCCCAAGACTCGTGTCACTGCTTTAGAGAACGTTGGCTTCGAACCATCACCAGGGGACTGTCAGAGTGGAACAGGAACTGGCTTACCTTAGACAAGTCCATCTCCTGTTTGGCCCTGGGTAAGTCCTCTCCATAGAAGATCTTGGGTGATAACAATGCAAAGGATTGTTTTCCATTGACCTTATTTATCTCTGCCCTTTTATTTGTATGAAGATGGCTTACCAGAAGTTGGTTTTTTCAGAAGGATTTAATTTCAGAAGGATATAGTCTGACAATTGTATCCACTGAAGACAACGCATTAAGAAAACCTGGTGGGAACTTCTAACCCAAACTGAGCAACAAAACCAGAAAAGCTGCTATGAACACCTCCACTGTTATAAACATTATCAATGATTTTGTTGTCTTGTTCCCATTACCGCAGCACAACCCAAAACCAAACTCAATGGCATTGAGCTGGTCCCTATGTATAATGACCTCCCCTCCCCCCACGGGTTTCCGAGACTTTAACTGCTAATAGGAGTAGCAGGCCCGTATTTCTAGCTTGTAATACTTTACAAGTGAGGAAAATGAGGCTCAGAGAGCTAGGGAAACTATAGCATCTATGCAAATACTGCACGTAGAAGAAAGTGACAGCCAATGTGTGTGTGGGTGTGTGTATGCATGTTACCTATATATAGTGTCTCATATACAATGACACCAATATACTATATATGCCATGGACTGTGGATGCCATGTGCTAAGAGCAAGGCAGACAGCAGAAATGAAGATATTGCATTCTAGTAGGAGTTCTAAAAGTAACGTCTCTGAGCCCTGTGGGCACAGTGGGTTACAGGTTGGGCTGCCTACCCCTTGATCAGCGTTCCAAAGGAACAGAGAGTCCACAAGAGCAAGATGAGGCTTTCTACTGCCATCAAGTTTTAATTTCAAAAACCCACAGGGCCAGCTCTACTCTGCCCCACAAAGTCACTACAAGCCAAAATTAATTCGATGGCAGTTTGAGGCCTCTGTTTTCTCATCCTAAAATATTTGATTAGGAAATTCCTTACTTTTCCAAAAGTTGCGAACCTTTCTATCGTAAACATAACTCTGAGACGTTGAGTCTTCCTCAAACAGGGAGTACAGCTCTGTAGTTT
>NW_022109767.1:5820346-5821339 GCF_000313985.2 Echinops telfairi | reverse complement strand
TGTGGAGACCCCTGCCAGCGCTGAGATGCTTACACGTTCACTGACTCAGCTTTCCTCCTGCAGTCGGCGTCATTGCATGTGTTTTGTGAGATGGAGGAGAACTTTGTGGACTGGTGTTGGACATATGGGTTAATGGATTAATGGTGGGCTTGTGGGCTTGGGCACCACAGGGTTGGGATGTTTTCTTGATGTGCACTTAACCATTCTATAAAACTCTCTCTTATATATGTGTTTCTGTGGAGTCGTTTCTCTAAAGTACCCAGACTAACAGCATAAAACACAAAGCCGAATCCAAACCATTACTGTAAAGTCAACTCAAGCGCACAGTGAGCCTACAGGTCAGAGGAGAACTGCCGCAGAGTTTTTCCAACACTGTAATCTTTTCAAGAAACCCCGGTCATGTAGTGGGGCTGCTTTGGGTGTGCTAACCACAAGGTCTGCAGTTCAAAACCAACAGCTGCTCTCTGGAAAAAAGATGAGGCTTTAGGCTCCCATAGAGATTTGAAGCTTTGGAAACCTATGAGAGTGGCCCTACTCTGTTCTATAAGGTCACGTTGAGTGCAAACGGACTCAGTGAGATTGACAACCTTCCCAGAAGCAGAGTGGCACATCTTTCCACCGCGGAGCAACTGAGGGATCAAGTTGCTGACCTTTGGTTGTAGGTGAGCACTTACAATGGGATGGAGAGAGCTCCGGTATCTGTTCTAAGGAGGATGATATAGACAGGAAGGTAAAATCTCCAGGGTAGAGCATCTTAATTCTATCGTGAGAACTTATTTTAAGTCACAGGTTTCAGAACTCTGTCTCAGCTCTGTTTTATTTAGTGCTTTTGTCAAGGACTAGTATTTTTCCTATGACAGGAAAGTGGGAAGGAGGGTACGTTGTGGAACAGAATACAAATCTAATGGGCTGCGCCTAAAAAGATGAGGTTTAAACGCAAATGACTTTGTAGTTGTGTAGTTGTTGCTTTTGTTCCGAGTTGCTGCTGGCCCA
>NW_022109767.1:5818692-5820004 GCF_000313985.2 Echinops telfairi | reverse complement strand
CATAACACAACACAAGACAACACTGCCTGGTCCTGTACCATCCTTAAAATGGTGGTGATGCCTCAGTCCCCGTATTGCAGCCACTGCATAGGTCTTGTGGAGGGTTGGTCTCTTTTCCTCAGCCCTTCTACTTTGCTATTGTTAGGTGCCACCCAGTCTATTCTGACTCACAGAGACCCCATGAACTGCAGAGCGAAACTCTGCCCTGTCCTGAGCCAGCCTCACGATCGTTCTTGTGTTTGCGTCCATTGTTTCACCCGTTGTGTCAAGAGATGGTTGAAGGTCATCCTCCCTTTCACTGTCCCTCTGCTCTAGCAAACATCACCGAAAACCAGACACGCTGTGCATCCTTCCATACTACTGGTTCAATGGGTATGCTGAATAAACACGCAGAGAAGCTGACCAACTTCAGACTGAAGATGTTGGCTGCATCCTTCAATTTCTGCATCCCCAGCTTGAGTGGATCGCAGTGTGTTCTTAGCATTTATCACATGAATTATAGCCAGTGACCTTCCTTAATAAGCCCGATAATCACAAACATTTATGATTTCTGTGTGGCTGTTGTAATTAGTTATGGAACTTATCTGAAAAGTGGAGCATGCTGTGGAGAGGGACATCAGAATACAATTATAAAGGGTGAAGGGTGGGGGCATGTCAAACCTCTGCCATGTGTAAATCAGCCTCAGGATCCAGAGGAGGCCAGGTGTGCCTGCCCCATGGGTTTCCTCAGGTGGAAGGATGGTTGATTTTCTTTTGATGAATGCAGAGCCTATGTAAGGTGAGAGGTTCAGAGAAAGGCAAAGTTGAGATTCAGATTGTGGATCTGAAATTCTTCTCTGAGTCATCCATAACATGTTAATAATTATATAATTTACACACACACAAGAATTACGTAAGTCTATAACAGGGCTTCTTAAATGTTTTCCACTCTTGACTCCTTGACAGGGCAGGTCTCAATAAATAGTATTTTCAATGCAGAAGATGTTGTTCTTTCTCTGACAGCTCTGTAGTTTGGGCTCCTTCTGAATCACTCATATAGCTCTCATTTCCTTCATCTCAGAGTGTATTTGTCTACACACGTTTCTGGAAGAATATGCTGAGAAATAATGTAGACTTGTGGAATTCTATTTAAATCTCGGTGCTTTCTATTTCAAAGTCTGAGTGGTAGTCGGCATACTTAGAGAAATAACTTTAGAATGCCAGTGTATCTTATTTTTAAAAAATGCTGGTCTACACCTGGGCCTTGAAGTGTATTGAAGTGACATAATTTGCATACTTTTGTTTTTGTTTCCTGGAAAATTTTCTTCTTCTT
>NW_022109767.1:5808415-5818387 GCF_000313985.2 Echinops telfairi | reverse complement strand
CCCCCCCTGTGAACCCTTGATAAATTAAAAATTACTATTATTTTCATATTTTACACTGTATGCTGTCTCCCTTTACTCAAGTTTCTATGGTTGATCCCCCTCAGTTTTGGAGGAGTTATATGTCGATCTTTGTGATCAGTTCTCCCTTCTCCCCCTTTGTTCCCCACCTTCTGCCTACACTCATGGTATTGCTACTCTCATTATTGTTCTTGGGGAGTATTTATCCTGGATCCCGTGTGTCCAGAGCTCTTGTCTGTACCAGTGTACATGCTCCGGTCTAGTCAGTTGTGTAAGGTAGAACTGGGGTCATGATAGTGGGGGTGGAGGTGGGGAATCAAAACTAGAGGAATATGTGTTTCATTGGTACTATACTGCACTAGGACTGACTCTCACTTCCTTGTGACCCTTCTGTGAGGGAATGTCCAATTATCTACAGATGGGCTTTGGGTCTCCACTCTGACCCCAACCCCACTCGCTGCCATCAGTCTGATGGTTTCAGGTCTTCTGATGGCTGATATTTCATCCTGTGGACACCTCATGATCACACCGGCTGGTGTAGCACAATTTCTGACAAAGTCCTGCTTCAGTTCAGGAGGCCTTCCATATCTGACACTGTCCCATGCTTTGCATATGTTTTCAATGGCTAATTCCACTGAAGTGGACAGCTGACCCCCTCGCTGTAGTCTGTTCTTATTCTGGAAGCTCCATGGAAACCCGCTCCATTGGGGTGACCCTGATGGTGTTTGAAATACCAGTGAGATAGCTTTCAGCATCAAAGCAGCGCAGGCGCCACCACAGTACAACCAACTAACAGACAAGTGTTGGCCACTTTATGAAACATAATGTCCTTCTCCAGAAACTGGACCCAATTGATTTTATAATCAAAGATAAAATCTCACCACTAAAGACTCTAATCACTATTCTGGCTGTAATTCTTCCAAAGATATGTTTTTCCTTCTGATTGACCAAGCTATCTTTAATATGTGTCACTTGCACCATAATTCCAATTTATCAATTCTTCTCCAGTCTTTCTTGTTCAGCTTTCACACGCATAGGAGGTTATTTAAAATATCATGATTTCTGTCTGTACACTTAAGTCCTCCTAGTGATATCTTAACATAGTAAACTCAAACTCATTATCATCTGGTTGGTTCCATCTCAGAGTAGAACTGCCCCTATGGGCTTCAGCAGAGAGAGAATCAGAACATTCATCTTTTTTTCCTGCTGAGGAGCTCTTGGTTTCAAACTTCTGACCTTCACGTTTAGCCCCATGAGTATCCCACCATGTTAACAGGACTTCTTTGAACACAGTCAGCGGGTCTTTTGAAGCAGATTTGCTCAATGCAATGCATGGTTTCATTTATATTCTTTTTTTTTAATTAAAAGATCATTTTATTGGGGCCTCTTATAGCTCTTATAACAATCCATACATCAATTGTATCAAATGTATTTATACATACGTTGCCATCATTATTTTCTAGACATTTGCTTTCTATTGAGGGCTTGGTATCAGCTCCCCCCTCATCCTCATGACCCCCTGATATATTATAAATTATTATAATGTTCATATCTTATACCAACTGCGGTCTCCCTCCCCCCACATTTCTGTTGTCTGTTCCCCTGGAGGGGTGATGGTGGTTATGTGTTGATCATTGAGATTGGTTCCCCCTTCCTCCCCTCCTGTGCCCACCTTCCCTCTACCCTTCTGGTACTGCTACACTTGATCTTAGCCAAAAGACTAAGAAGCAATCCCCTTCTGGTATTGCTACTCCCATTCCTGTTCCTGAATTCCATGTGCCGTGTGACATGAACTCTTATGTCTGATCTGTACCCATGCACATGTTCTGGTCTAGCCTGCACTGAAAGGCAGTACTGGGGTCATGATAGTTGGGTTGGGGATGGTGAGGAAGCCTCAAGGAACCAGAGGAATATTGTATGCTTATTGGTACATACTGTGCCCTGGCTGACTGATCCCATCCTTGTGAGCCTTCTGTGAGAGGATGTCTCATTGTCTACAGGTGGGTTTTGGGTCTCTGCTCTGACCCCCCTCATTTACAACAATGGGTTTTTTGTTTGTTTGTTTTGGGTCTTCTGATACCTGTTACCCGGTCCCAATGACACCTCATGGTCGCACAGGCTAGTGTGAGTTTTCCATGCAGGTTTTTTTGCTTCTCTGCCAGATGGCCACTTGTTTAACTTCAAGCCTTTAAGACCCCAGACCCCATATCCTTTGATAGCCAGGCACCATCTGCTTTCTTCACCACACCCATTTGGTCTTCAGTGATTGAGCCGGGAGGGTGAGCATCACAGAATACATTTGTTAGAACAAAGTATTCTTGCATTGAGGGAGAGTATGAACAGATGCCTGAAGTCCATCCACTACCTAAGTGTATTGCCATATAAGTATATGTACCTATGCCAATACCTCTATTTTTATGAATTAAGGTATTTACATGTATACACACCTATGCTCATACCACAATTCATAGCTTTGCTTCCTAGATATTTCTTCTGTTTTCTTTTACCTGCCTCCTGCCCCACCGTTATGCTTGCCCTCCATCTGCCTCTTAGCAATTCCTCTCAGATTGCTGTGGCTCCAACACCCCCAGGATCGCTGTGTCTTTCTCGTTGTTGATTTTAACTCCCTAGTTGTTCCCCTGTGGTTTGAGTTCATGACTGCAGTTTCCATAAGGGTTGATTGTGAATCCAAGTACAATAAAATCCTTGACAACTTCAATAATTTCTTCTTTTTCAGTAGTTTTTTGATATAATATTCCTGTGTCATACACTTCCATGGTTAAAACACTTTTGAAATCAGTTGTATGTACATCATGACAGACAGTTGTAGTGCTCCCTTCCCATTCCTGCATTCATTGTTTGTTCCCCAAATCCCTTCACCCCCTCCACCCTCATCTGCCCTCCACATCTCCAATAAACCATTGCATCAGTTAGGGTCTGTATGCATCCACTCTGCCTGTGCTTTACAACTTGAGAAACCCAACAAAAGCAAAACAAAATGGTAAGAAGAAATGAATAGTGATGAGACAAAGATAAAATGACAAATAAAGTTTAATAAATAAAAGACCACTGTCAATATTTAAAACTCCAGAGAAGACATTTCTTTCCTGAAACAGGTGACCTAGAGCTCATTCTGGTTGGGTCAAAAGCAAGGTCAACTGACCAAGTGTCATATTATACCATGGTTTGAGCCACCATAATCAAGTTTACAATAATCTCTGTCTGATAGTAAAGTTGTTTGGGCCTGGCTAGAGGGGATCTGCCAGGGGCTTAATCTGACTAGGTAGACTGCAGATGGATTTGGGGTTCAATAATTTCTTTTTTTATCATTTTGTTTCTTTCACATTGAGGAGCAACCCATACTGAAAACTGAAGACTTTGATCTTCAACGTTAAATACTTGAAGTTCTCTTTGACGTCAACAAAGAGTGTTGTGTTGTGCCATCAGCATATTGCAGATTTCTAGGGCACCTTCCTTCAAACGTGATGCCACACTCTTTTTCAAAAGTTAGAATTCTGGAATTGTTTATTGAGCATAAAGATGAACTAGCCAAAGTGAAAGGATGGAAAACCCATTCACACCTTTCTTGATTTCAAATCACTTAGCATCCCCAGTTTTCTTCAAATGACTGCTCTTTGATCTATGTGCAGGTTTTGTGTGAGCACAATTAAATTTTCTGTAAATTCCTCCCTTCAAAATGTTACCCATAGTTTCCTATGATCCACTGTTAAGTGCCTTTGCACAATCCATAAACACGGGCAAACATCTGTCTGGCAATCTCTGCTTTCAGCCAAGGTCCATTTGACTTCAGCATTTATATTTTTCATTCCATCTCCTCTCCTGAGTCTGACTTGGATTTCAGGTAATCTCCAATCTATGTACTGCTACAGTAATCTTTTAATGATCTTCAGTAAAATTTTACTGTGAATGATATTGCTGGATAATTTCTCCATTACGTTGGATCACTTTTTTAAAAAGGAGAATGAAAATGGAGCCTTTGTGGCTGGTTGGCTAGGTAGCTGTCTTCCACATTTTGGGGCATAAATTAGCGAGTGCATCCAGTGCTGCACCAGTTTATTGATACATTTCGATTGGTATTCCTTGAATTCCCAAAGCCTTATTTTCCACCCACAATAGTGCAGTTTGGATCAATCTTTCAGTATCTTGACCATATGCCACCTCCTGAATGGGTGAATGCTGACCAATTATTTTTGATGCTGTGACACTGTGTATTCCTGACATTATCTTGTGATGTTATCTGCAACCTGAATATATTGCCGGAGACTTGTAGTTCTCCTTTCCCATCCCTGCCTTCCTAAAATTTGAGGCTAGAAATGTTTTCCTCAGTTCTTTCAGTGTGTCCTTTTTTATCTCCAGCTCTTCGCATGCTTCATTCAAATACTTTTCTCATGCTGCCCTTTGAAATTTTCTGCTTCTGTATTTTCATCCTGCAGCCATTCTAGACGAAGTTTAAGTTTTTTTCCTAATATCCATCTCATTCTTTTAATTCTTGTATTTTAAAATGATCTTTTGCTTTCTTGATGCGTGATATCCTTGATAGATCCCACAACTTCCCTGAGGCTTGGTTATCAATATCTAGTGCCATAAATCTGTTCTTGAAGTGGTCGCCAAATTCAAGGGAGGCATATTCAAGGTCATACTTTTTCCGACATGGATTTGTTTTAACTATCTGCAGCTTCCGTTGACTTTGCACATGAGCAATTTATGGTCTGTTTCACAGTCAGTACCTGGCCTTGTTCTGACTGACTATACTAAGCCTCTCCGTTGTCTCTTCCCACAGATTTATTTCATCTGTCAAGCTCCATTTTTAGATGGACCATTTATTGTTGAGGAAAACGTATTTCTAAGAACAAGACCTTGGTCTTGCCAAATTCTATCATGTGATCTCCAGTGCTGTTTCTATCACCAAAACTACCATTTTTTTTAATGACAACAACCAGTGGTTTCTCTTTGTTTTCAACTTTTGCATTCCAATCACTAGTAAATTATCAATGCATCTTGAATGCATGTTTGATCAATTTTAGATTGCTGGAGTTGGTAGAATTCTTCTATTTCCTCTTCATTGGCTTTAATAGTTGGCACATATATTTGAATATCAGTCCTACTAAATGATCTTCCTTGTACATCTATAGATATATTCCCATCACAGGTGGCACTGATCTTGAATTTTTCTTTTTGACCATGAATATGATGTCATCACCTTAAATTTGCCATTCCATACAGAGTATTATCAGTCCATTTCGGCTCTCTACTGTCCAGCTTACTGCTGTCTAGAGTATCAATCTTTACATGTTGCATTTGTATTTGAGGACTTCTAATTTTTCTAGATTCACATTTTTAAGCTGTTTCTTTTCATTTTGAGCCATGCCACCTAAGCAAACGAAGCTCTTGAGTGCTTTCCCCCAACCACAGCATCAAAGCCACCTCTCCTTTGAGGAGACAGCACTTCTCCAGCTGCATGTTGCGTGTCGTCCCATCGGAGGGGCTCATCGTTGGGCACTATATCAGTCAGCATTTCAGTAGTGCTCAGAGATTTTCAGTGGCTAATTTTTCAGAAGCGGTTTGTCTCTTTCTTCCTCCTACTCTGTCATTTTGTCATTCTGTGTTGATTGTGGTCCTGCTGTAATGCTGGAAGCTATGCCACTGGTATTTCAAGATCCAGCAAGGTCACCAGCGGTGGACAAGTTTCTAGTCTAAGACAGTTCTAAAATTAGATCCAAATGAACAGGCATAGGTTCTAGGCCTTAGCAACAATATTTATGGGCGGAAATTACTCATGGATCTTAGTTGACTATCAATCAGTTTGTAGGTTACAACTAAAACCAAAACCACCTGCTGCCTTCAAATAGACGCTTACAGGAGACTTATATGGATCAAACATTTTCAATGACCGTTTTTGCTTTGTTGTAATGTGGGGGGAAGTAGATCATCAGCCTTTTCTTCTGAATAGACTTGCGCCACCAACCTTTCCATTAACCATCTGACCTTTGGGCCCCAGCAACTAGAGTCATTGCGATTTGACTCTGTAGTAATGAAATTGTTTTACTTAACAAATATCAAATGAAGGCCTAAAATATGCAAACAACGGACAGCAGGAAAAGAGAACGCACGTGGGCATTCTAATTTTGGAATTAAATTTTAATGGATTCGAATCAAATAACCTTCCTGACTAGCTGTTGAACGACACTTGTGACAAGTACTGAATAGAAACGAGATACGCAAGAGGACCTGGTTTGGTGCCAGAAATTGAAAAGCTTTTCTTGAAGAAGTGATTTTTACGAAGCTCTGAACAATAACTAGGAATGAATTCAGTAAAAGATGGATAAAATGTCTTTGGTGTAAGAGGAAGGAGTATATACAGAGGCCTGTAGCAAAAATGAGACTCTAGCATGGTTGAGAACAAATGCCAGGATTAAACCTTAAAGGATTTTTTTTTTTTCAATTGTAAGACTGGTGGTAGCCAAATGACGAAATAAATATAGGGTGGAGTATATATACTCAGTGCTGTGAGACAGATAAAGTTACCTTAGGAAGATCATTCTTGTGACATTAGGTAAGAAAAATATCATCGCGATGACTTTTCAATTGGGTCTTTGAAGATTGATTTTGTTTTGAGAAGTAGGGTTGTCGTCATTGTTATTAGGGGCCACGCCAGTGAGTAATTTTTGACTCAGAGTGATTATATGCAAAACAGAAAGAAACATTGTCCAATTCTGTGCCTTATACATCTTTTTTTCCATAGTTGAGCCCGTTGTTGCAGCCACTGTGTCAATCCATCTCATCGAGGTTCTTCCTCTTTTTTTGGCGGGGAGGGTTGCCCCTCTAGTTTCCCAAGCACGATGTCCTTCTTCTATCTCTCCGGATAACAGGTCCAAAGTGTGTGAGATGAAGTCTTCCTGTTCTATACTTCTTCCAGAACAAATTTGTTTGCTCTCTTGGAAGTCCATGAACATTTCAATATTCTTTGCCAGTACTATATATAATTCAAATGCAGCCATTCTTCTACCTTCTTTATTCAATAACTAACCATCACATGCTTCTGGAGAGACTGTAAAATACCCTGGCTCGAGTCAGGTGCACCTTATTTCTCACAGTAAAATCCTTGCTTTTCAACACGTTAAAAGTGACTTGTACAGCAGATTTATCCAATTAAGTGCATCCTTTGATCTCTTGATTCCTACTTCCATAAGAATCGGTTGGGGATCCAAGCAAGATGCCATCCTTGACAGCTTCAATCTTTTTTCTGATTATCAGGATGTTACCTTTTGGGACATTGTGAGGATATTAGTTTCCTTGACATTGGTTATAATCCATGCTAATGGTTGAAGCCCTCCTCAACTTCAGCAATCAAGATTGTGCCGTCAGCATATAGCCCATTGTTAGGAAGCCTTTTCCAAACCCGGGGCCACATTCGTCTTCCTATGATCCAGCTTCTCAGATGATTTTCTCAGCAGACAGGCTGAATAATACGGTGAGAGTAAACAACCACCATGCATAGCTTTCCTGGTTTTAAATCACACAGCATTCTTTTGTTCTGTTGGCCCAACTGCCCACACTTATCCAAGTACAGGTTTCACATGAGCACAATTTCTGGCAAAACAAAGCAAACCTCACTGTCCTACAGTCCATTCTGACGCATAAAGAGCCTATGGGATGGAGTCGAACTGCCCTTGTGGGTTTCTGAGATTTTTAACTCTTTACAGGACTAGAGAGCCTTATTATTCTCCCACTGAGAGGCAGGCAGTTTCAAACTGCTGACCTTTCAGTTAGAAGCCTTAAACCTAACTACTATGAGCACAATTAAATATTCTAGAATGACCATTCTTCACAAGGCCATCCATGGTGTGTTATGATTCACGCATTTGACTGTTTGTGCAGTCAAGACAAGTAAACGTTTTTCTGGCATTCTCTGCTTTCAGCCAAGATCCATTTGATTTCAGCAATAATAGTATCCATTGTTCCAGGTCCTCTTCTGAAGCCAGTCTGTACCTCTTGCAGCTCCTTGTCAATGAACTGCTGCAACCGTTATTGGATGCCCCTCAGCAAAATTTTACTTGCATGCAACATTCATGATACTGTTCTATAATGCAGTACACTGCTGGGTCACCTTTCTTTAGAATGGGGGCAAATATGAATCCCTTCCAATCCGTTGGCTAAGGAAACACCTTCCAAATATCTTGGCATAGATAAAGTGGGTTTAGGATATTCTAAATATATAAAATCAGATACAGAAATACAAAACAGCAAAGAAAAATTCAAAATGAAAAGAGAGGCAAGGGGCCAAAAGGAGCATACAGGATCATGGAAATTAAGGAAAGACAGCATAATGAGCAAATCTGTTTGTTGACTTGATTTCTCCTCAGAGAAAACCTGTACGATCGAGCTGAACTCCCTACCCCATGGGTTTCCAAGGATAGAAATATTTACAGGAGCAGACTGTGGGTGTGGGCCACTACACTATTAAGTAGAACCTGAACTGTTGAACCATGATACCACGAGTACTCTTAGGAAGAGGGAAGAAGACTGGCAGCCCTGACTAATTTGACGGTGTTCAAATAACACGAGCACTTAGTGCTGCTCCTAATGACATAGTGGGCCATGCATTGGGTTGATAACTACAAGGTCAACAGTTTAAAACCACCAGCGGCTCCACTGCAGAAGGATGCGATTTTTTTATTCCCATAAATGGTTGCAGTCTCGGAGACTCACGAGGAAGCTCTACTCTGTCCTCCAGGGTCGTTACGAGTCCAAATTGCTTCAATGGCAGCGGCAGAGAATGCGTACTCATTGAATCGACTGTGAATGTTGGATTTAGAGCCGATACGTTTCATGGTGCGTAGAGAGCATGAAGTAAGGAAACAGAGACAGCAAGGTGAGGAATTTTGAAATGGTGGGATTCTAAGGCCAGGGGCTTTGTGACACTTATTTTTGCACTTTTTGTTTTGTTTTGTTTTTGTTTATTTTTGCACTTTTTGACAAGAAACAGTGCAACTATAGTCATACAGTAGTTGTATAGAAATTCACTGCAGATGTTGAATGGATGCTTGGGCAAAAAAAGAAAGGCTAATTATACTAGAACTAGGGCAAGACTTTGGGGAAAGAGCACTGAGATTGTACTCTAACTCTAGCCTATCATTCAAGTTGTGACCTTGGGCAAGTCACTTAACCACTTTGAGGCCTACTTTCTCATTTATATAATAAAGATAATGCATCGGATCTAATTTCCCTGGAGGGGTTGTGGAAACTCGAAAATAAAATTAGCAAAAACTTTACATGAATTCACTTCAGAGACTGAGAAGTGCTTATCTAACAGAAGCTAATATTTTAATGGTAGAAGGACTAGAAGACATGTCAAAGATTGTCCATTTTCTATTTTTCTTAAATGACATTTCCTAGTCAGGCTTGCAGTCAGATGATCATGTGATCATATGTGCTACTCTTAGGCATCAAGTACAGATACTTTCCCCAAGGACTTCAACAAGCTCTTTCCTCTTCTGCTGGCTGTTTACTATATAGACCTTGGATAGCATATATGGGGGAATGTATACAGTGTTACTATCAATTTAGAAAACAATTTGGCATTGGCACTAAGATTTGAACATCCCATTTTTATACCCCATAAGGTTCTGTCATTTCAGATACATATATATCATATAGAAAGATTCAGAGAAAGAGAGACATAAATAGCCTTGTGTATGCATATGCGTTACTCACTTCCATGGAATCAATTTGACTCATCATGACACTATATAGCAAGCTAGAACTTTATGGGAGTAGACAGCCTCATCTTTCTCTTGCAGAGTACCTGGTAGGTTTGAACTGCTGACCTTGTGTTATCAGCTCTTGTAGTATTAAATGAAAAGTGGCGCGGGGGAGTGGGGTGCCAGCCCCACCCGCTGCTTGAACTCACTGGTTCAGTAATACTACTTCTGG
>NW_022109767.1:5801481-5807182 GCF_000313985.2 Echinops telfairi | reverse complement strand
CCTTAGGTAAATGGGACGGGATTACCACCTTCCAAGGTTCAAGACCCCGAGAAGACTGATGGCTCAGCTATGGGAACTGATGAAGCAATAGTTGGCCTGTCCTTCAGCTAAATAAATGGATGCTTTCGCAGTGTTCCCTGACTAAAGCTGTAGAAGGCAACCATTAGCAAACATAAATTGCTGCATGTTCCCAGCCTCATGCTCCCCTTCTGTCTGTGAATAACTGGGCTGATGTGTTAATGCGTCTTTGTAAACCTTCAAATTCTCGATTGTCCCTTTCTGGGTAATGCTGCCACGACATGCTGGCTATGTGACAGGAAGAGTATTTAACACTGCCTCTAATAAAGTCAGGCGCCGTGGAGTATCTTACTGCAGGGACCCTCATGCCCTAACTTTCGGCATCTCTTTTGTATATAAGTTTTCTCATCGCACATCATGCCCCATCTTGAACCCACTCGCAATGTAAGAGGAGAGCCCGTCTCAATATTATCTATACAAAAAGACAATGTTCAAAGGCATCCTGATTTGGTGAGCAGCCACAGGTGGTCGGGGATGGGGGTGTGGTCTTCAAAGATAGTGAATGGCCTTCTAAGATACAATCATTGCCTCTCCCTTTCCAGAGCAAAGAATGATGACCATTGTAGACACATGGAAGCAATTAGGCCAAGGGAACATACAAATATCTGTTTCCAGGACCCTGAGACCAGAAGAACTAGATGGTGCCTGGCTACTACTACAATTCGCTTCTCTGAAAGGAATCACATTAGAAGGTCAAGGATAGAGTGGGAGAAAAATGTGGAACATAACTCATAACCATGAAAGAAGAGCAAGTTTCCTGGTCAGCTAGAAGCTGGTGGAACTCCATAGATTAAGGCCTTAGTCCTCCTGCAGACATGGAACTGAATTCACCCGAGAGGTCAAGCTTTCACTCGAACAATGGACTTAAAGGGGAAGAAATAACACAGGTACACACATCTTAAAGTAGCCAACCGCTTGAGCTCAATGGTGCAGCATTTACCTAAAGACACATTTCAGAAAGGTTAGAAGAGAAAAAGGAATGGAAACAGGAAAGATCGGACGAGGGCTAAAAAGAAGAGAGAAAATATGAGTTAATTCTAAAGAAAACTTATTTTGCCATTTTTTTCTGTGATGTGTATGTCACTGTAAAGAAGTTGTCTTGGTAATGCACTTGCCTTAGTCTTGTTAGGGTGCCTACAAAAGAATGTGCTGTGGAAAAAACTTATTTGAGGTCAGGGCTAATACAAATTTTTAACACAACTAAAATGGATATACTAGTCCCAAATGACTTCAACTTAGCAATAAGTTGACAGGATTTCTGCTAAAACAAGAGTTTTCAGATAGGCCACACATTTTAAGGAAGATTGGGAAGACCTCAAAGCTGAGCCCAGAACTGGAAGACTGTCAACCTGAAGCAATGAATGACCTGTTCGTGAAGGTCAAAAGGTGGTGCCAGAGCCTGTGACGTTAGTATTGATGTTAAAGTTACTGAAGTCAAGTTATCACAAGGTTTACCATTTTCTAGTTTCACTGAACATGTTGGCCTCAGCAAGCCTTTCAACTGCGTGGGTGTCAAAAGCATTTCCCGACGATCCAGCGCTCGAAGAGCTGATCTCTCTGTCCGTCTTTTCAGCACGATGAAACCGAATGAAGACAGCTGCATAGAACAAACGGTAACCAAGGACCGATTCTGGATCTAACAATACAGTCCAGAGAGAAAGGTACACAAAAAACGATGGCTTCCAAGGAGAGCTGCTCCGTGAAAGAAAGTCAAGGTTTTGAAAAAACATCAAAAGATTACCACTTTGTAATCATAGAAATAGTCACTTAGAACCTTCTGAGCCAGCCTCATCAGTTCGGAAGGTCAAGGGTGACTGTTTTTTTAGGATTACAAAGGGTGTAATCTTGAAATGTTTTCACAAAGATGGCTCATTATGCCGAAGACATTTTAGGAAAATTTAGAACATTGCATTGACGAGAAAAATACAGGGGATTTTCACTGGTCCTCTTTTCTCTCTCTATCTTGACAATTCACCGACTCATTCTTCCAGGGTATCTGGGCTGTCCTGTGTGATTTTCAATGAGAATCCTTACTGTATCCATCCTCCAGTGCTGACCTTGCCATCAGACTTCTTTTTGGTCCTAAACTAAAACAACAAAATTAAAAGGAACATAATTTGAGACACTTAGGATGCCAACATTTATATTTTGGTGTCTTATAAATGAGAAAGCACAGCATCCTTCAGGGAATGATGACAGAGATTAAACATTGCCTCCAAAGTGAATAGAGCTAGGTGGAGGATATGTCAAGAAACAATAGCGTCCTCCGTTGATCCTCTTGTTTACTAAAGATTTCTATGATACCAATACTTTCCTTCCCCTAGGAGATGCATAGATTAAAGTGGAGAATATAATGGTCAGTGAAAAACACAAATCACAAAAGAAAATATCCATGTGATGGTAGTAAAATTATATACTAAAAAAGAGAAGAAAACCCAAGACCAAGCAATATACTTTTCAAGGTTTTATGCATTTGTGATTTTTTTGTTTGATTTAAAATGAGGAAGACAATTGTATAAATAAGCAATTGCTAGAAAATGCTACAGGGAGCTAACCTAAAACACAATGGCTTAAAGATAAACGTGTGATTGATCTAATTTACAAGTCCGCTGGGTTCATCTGATCGGGGAGGACTCGGCTGATGTCGATTGGGCTGGGCACACCCCCATAGTGAGCTACAGGTTGGCTTTACAGTTCAGCTCCTTTTGGTTGGTACTTGTTCAAGGATTGGTTTGTTATCACCTGATCTAGGATGGCGATGATCTAGTGTGATACACGCCTCCTCCACATGCCTTTCACCCTCAAGCTGGGTAGTCCATCCATGTTCTCATGACAAAGCCCAGAGGGAAACAAATAACAAGCAGATTCGTGCAAGAGCTCAAGCAGGGGCATGCAGGGCTCTGCTTTCATCCCATTTGCGTACATCCTGCTGGCACAAACAAGTCATAGAGTCGAGCCTGGAATCAGTCAGAGGGAACTATAAAATTCAAGGGGAAGTGCTAAGAACAACCATTTATTGGTGCTATTAAGGCAAACGGTCCACTGTAGGAATACTGATCACTGATTTTAGGATAGTGATTACATATCAGGACACACAGGTGACTGGGAAGAGAAGGAACACACAGGTGGATGGTTATTGGTAATATCTCCCAGCTAATTCTTAAATGGGGTGGTAGTTTTACCAGTTTCCATTTTGCAATTTAGCTTTATAACTTACATATATTATATACAGCCTTTTATATGTGCTGTATTATTAAAAATTATTGGGCAAAGAAAACATGAAATGTAAGGGAAATTGCAGGGGCGATTTGGAAAGTCCAGCATGGGACCTCTAGATTCTATTTTCCAAAATGAGATATTAATTGCCACTTTTCAATGGAAGATGGTAATTTTGACAAGGAAATCGTTTATTAGAAAAATTTGAAGGGCATGCTTTGGCAAACTGGTGAAAATAATTCTTCTTCTCCAGAAACCTCCGATTACATTCAGCAATGTAAGAGAGCCCACATTTATTGTGTTCCCCTTGCCCCTGTGATTCTGCTGATTTTATTTCTGGAACAAAGATGCCATAGCCTGTCTTTGAAAGACTTCCATGTGAGTTTGACACCGTCACAAGTTTGGAACACACTATAGTCCAGATAAAACCCCTGACTTTTGTTTCCCCCAAAGTACTCTTCAATTGGACCCAGACCCCAGACCTCTAGGGTTTGATTCATTCATCTCTAACTGGGACAATGTTTTCTAGCCCCTTCTCCAGAAGAATGGGTGATTCATTTCAAAATGACACCGCCGCTGCTGGTGTGTGTGTGTTTGCAGCACAAAAAAGAATGTTTGCACACCCTTTGAAGATGGAGTGTCATGCATGTGCTATGATTAATAATAAACTACAGAGCTGCTCTTCACACCATCTGAAAAACAGGGCTGCGCCACCATGAAAGAGCTTTTATTGCAAACAGTTCTCCACATTGCTGAGTCCAGATCCCCCAGCTTAGCTTCCAGACGGGGCTCGTCCCAGAACGCAGGGCAAGAAAGGAAACAGCTGGATGGAGGCGAACAATAGACACCACCCAACACATTCAACAAGCAAAGGCAAAGGAAGCTTTTACAAATATCCGCGCCGCCCTCTGCCTGCATTGCAGCAAGAGCATGGGGTTGGGACACAATGCCTGCCTAAGACTGTGTCTAGAAGAGTAAATCTTTGATTCTTTGCACTTGCTGGAGAAGGTAAACTTTCCCAAGGTTGGGGAACTAGCACAGACAAGAAAGAGGGTGCTGATCGCAATCTACTGTGAGGCTTACCTCTATATTTATTTGCTCATTGCTTCTGGTAGATCACTCTACTGATCTTCTCTGAAGCCACTAATAATACTCTTTTGGGAGCTTTTTGTATTTACAGATTACTTTCATATGCCTGGGCTTGCGGGTGATGACCATAAAGACAGATGGGTGTTTGCTTGTATGTATGTTTGTTTGTATGTATGTACGAATGAATTGATGGATGGATGGATGGATGGATGGATGAGAGATTCATCCACCTTAAACTCCAATTCATGGAGACTATATGTAGAACAGAACAACCAATTGCTACCTCGTCCATGTCATCCTCACAATCTCCAGCATGCTCGAGTCTATGGTTGCCTTTCAGCCTCGTGGGGCGCCACTTCCAACACTGCATCATGCAATGCCCTGCTGGGATCCATAAGGTGTTTGTTGACTAGTAGTTGGAAGTAGATTACTAGACCGTCTTAATTTTGGAAGCTCCACTGAAACCTGTGTCTAAAATGACCCTATGGCATTTCAAATAATGGTGACATATATTCCCGCATCATGGCAACATCCAAGCTACTGCGACAAACGGACAGACTGCTACTGGCATTCAAAGTTGGGCTAGTAGAAATAATAGTGGAAAGGTCCCATTTGGCCAGCCAAGTATAAACACATCGAGCCGAAGGGCAAAACAGTAACAAAAACGCTGCCATGGTTTGTGCTCACAACACACTAACAAGAGACACACCAGTTGACGATGGCAAGGTGAGAAGCACATTGGAGAGTTGGAGCTATTATTTTTGCTCCAAAGAACATTTTGCTCCAGTCACGCCCCTTCCCTCTGCTTTCTCTTTGTCTGGGGGGCTTTGAAGCTGGTGATCCAAAATAAGCTCCATATTTATTTCCGAATCACAAGCGATCGCAGAAGAAAATAGTAGTTTCTCCCTCTTTTCCAGGTCCCAACATGCGAGACGTTCTATATGGAACAGAGACCTGGAGAGAGGAAGAAAGAGAGCAAGCAACAGAAAGAGAAGAGTTCAAAATATAGAACTCAAGGAAATCAAGGCCATGCTGTGCAAAATTGTTACAGCTGCTTCTATTTTTATTGGCTATTTCTTTCAGCTGCCACCACCCCCCCTCCCGCACCAGCTCCTCCACCTCCCCAGTAACTGCGGTTCCAATGAGCTGGAAGGCATACAGCGAGGCAGAGGAGAGTGCCATGCAAAAGGGTGATTAGAGGAGGGCTGGCTGGGCCAGGAAGGAGAGGAAGCGGGCAGGGGCTGGCTGAGGAGGTGCTGAATTGTGTGCAGGGCTTGGAAGGGACACACATCAAAGCATTTCTTTGGGATCGTTTTTT
>NW_022109767.1:5784691-5800039 GCF_000313985.2 Echinops telfairi | reverse complement strand
AGTGCCTTCAACCAATAAACCATGTGTAATTGCAAACATTAAATCTAATAACATAATGAGGTGTTATGGGCTGTGTCTTGGTCATTTTGTTTTCTGACTACAGGGAAGAACTCTTTCAAAGCACACTCAATTTACTTTCCCAAGGAAGGCATTGAATGACCCAAAATTTTGGCGATTTGAACTAATATTTTCTTTGAGATCTACCATGCTTTTTCTGCGTTTTCTAATGTTCATTATTGCCTTCATTATGTTGCTATTGTTCTATGTGTTAAATGTGACCAATAAAGCATCGTTAGGGTGGTGCAAGCAGTTAAGGTCCTTGGCTGCCAATCAAAGAGTTGAATGTTTGAGTCCACCCAGAAGTTTCTTGGCAAAAAGTCTAGGCAACCTACTTTCAAAATATCAACTATTAAAAGGCAGAGTGGAGCCCAGTTCTGAAATTCTGACACACACACACACACAGACACACGGAGTCATCATGAAGCAGGCTTGACTTGACCGCAACTCATGTCAAGTATTAAATTTGTTCAGAACTGATACATTGGAACAAAGTTTAGAAATGTAGAATGAGCATCTCTTCTTGAAAGGCAGGTGACCCATCTCTTTGAATAGGAAAAGCAGTGATTATAAAATCAGATGGTCAGCAAGAGTTTGAAATTCTAGTTTGTGAGATACATTTAGCTAGAAAAGAATGTTGAAAGGACCATGGAACAACAAAGAACAAACATGTCTGTCTTGGAAGCAGGACAGCCAGAATGCTCCTAGGAAAGGAAGACGGCGAGACTTGTCTCATGTACTTGTACTTTTGGCATGTTATCAGCAGAGACCAGTCCCTGGAAAAGGCCATCATGATGTGGAGGGGCAGCGGAAAAGAGGAAGACCTTCAAGGGGATGCATTACGCAGTGCTTGTAACAATGGACTTGACCATGAGAAGAACTGTGAGGCTAGTACAGGCTATTTGGTTCTGTTGGACATAGGGTGGTTATGAGATGGAACTTACTCCACAGCACCTAAAATCAACACATATCTATGTGTCCTATTAGATATAAACACACATAGACCATGCACACGCACACGCAGATATCATATGAGTTTGAAGAAGGAACATGAGGGGATGGCGGGCAAAACTTTTAGGCTTGGGCTTTGTCTGCATGCTTGGTTGCTGATCCTTGACCCTCAAAGGAGTCATTGCTCTGAGCCTTGGTGACATGGTTGTACAGCGCATCTCCGCTCTGGAGAACGTTCCTTCTTTATACATCCACGACCTGTCACTGCAAATCAGAGATACCCTTCTTCAGTCCCATCTTTTACAACTCAAGTATTTTGCATATTGAGGTCCAACAAGGTACCTCCATGTGTTGGCTTACCTTGCACCTCACTTGTAAAAACATGTTTCTGCTATTATCCTTAATGAGCTGTGTGTTCACAAGCATGCCCAATGGGGAGACTGAGCGGCCTCTTCTTTGGCGTGCTCTTTGATCTTTGTTGTGTTGCTGCTTGTGTCCATATGGAACCAGCAGGCAGCTCCTTCCTCGTATGAATCTTCTTCCAGAATCTTCCCCCCTGTTGTTTCTTATTTGCATTGGGCTCCAGATCGATACCATCATTTCAAAGGGGCACCCCTCATCAGGTTCAAAGGCTCAATTTGCTTTAAGTAGCCATCAAAGCTTCCACTTACATTTAAGCACCTGTTTATACCCATGACTTTCCTGACACACACTGACAACATGGACATCTCAAGGGAAAACTTGGTTTTCTTTGAGAATGGGGGAGCGCTATGGAATGCGGCAGGTGGGTCATCAAGGCGATGGGCAGTGGGAGTGGTTACTATGCAATGCTTTCTATTGATTTCCCTCTTCATGTTTACCGACTAGGTAGGTACCAGACACAGACATGACCTCATCCAGAGAAAGTTTACTTCAACTGTTCAAATTTGAAAAAAGCTCAGTGTGTGCATGGTGGGGCATATCAATTCACACATTGTTTTGTTATCGGTAGCGTCTAATAACTCTAGTCTTGGAAAGCCCCCTTCTTCTTATACTGGAAAATACCAAAGATATTAGCCGACCGAAATATGCGCTTATGAAGGGAGCTGTCTTTTTATAGAACCCCTTCTGGAGCTCCTCCCTGGGAAAGATGAAAGAAAGGTTGTGCATTCCCTGTGCCCAGTTCTAGCTCCACACATCAAACAGCTGAACAGCCTTCCACAGCTCATCTCTCTTCATGCCCACACTCCGCTATGCTGTTGTATGTCGGCCGGCCGATGTCTTTTCCTGATCTCCTCCCCCAGCCCTGCCACCTCCCTAGGCCCCCATCTGTTCTGTGAATAAACATGCATCCTGGACAGAATGAGGACTTAAAGGATCAAATTGGGTTCCTGTATGTGGCAATGTTTTCAGAAGACCATTATCACTCTTGGCCATTTGGTCAAATTAGGTTCCCTTTGCTTCTAATAGCACTTAATTACCTCCCACATGCTTCTCTCCTTTCGCTCCTTAGTCTGAACAACTTGGCTGTGATGATGTACCACAACCCCCCCCCAAGACACCCCCCCCCCAAACAAAGCAAGACACTGTGATTTAAAATCAGGCATGGGAGCTGGTTCTCCCTAGATGTGCTGCCTTGGGCTTTGTCTTCATCACACCAGTACCATGACTTTTGGAGAAGTAACCAAATTACCTATAGTGTGCGTCTGCAATTTTACAAAACAAATCACTCAGAAACCCAACCGGTTGTTGCCAAACTACTTCAGTTGTTGTTTGGTTGCCAGGGTTAGTGTGCTTTAATTTCACTTGAATGGGAACTAGCGCACTGAGGAAGTGCTGAGAAAAAAGTTCAGTGCTAGGTATGAAATGTTCAGAGCTGATTCACTTGTATCATATTCAAGGTGAGATTTGGTTAGCCTAATTGATGAGCTTTTATTTTTCCATCTTCAATTTAAAAGACAGAGGAGAGTGGAGGGAAGGCATCTTTTGAATGTGATTCATGGTTTTCCACGTTCACTATCTATAGCTCCAAAATATCTGAATAGGTTGTGAATATATTTTCTTATCTTCATTGAACACCAGGGCTCTAATCAATTCCTGGCATTATCCAAATGTAGTTTCAATCAGGGTGTGACAAACTTAAAAAATATATATTATTATTCTTATTTTTTCGGAAAGGACACCAAGCTAAAAACCAAACTCCTTGCCACCGAGTCCGTGCTGCCTCATAGTGACCCTATAGGACAGGGTAGAAATGCCTCTGTGAGTTTCCAAGACTGTCACTCTTTGTTAGAGTAGAAAGTGCCATCTTTCTCCCACGGAGCGGCTGGTGGTTTCTAACTGCTGATCTTGAGGATTGCAGCCCAAGGCGTAAGCACGATACCACCAGGGCTCCATTAATAAAAGGCTAGATTGTAAATATTTTAAGCTTTGCAGTGCAAGAGCAAAATTAAAGGTATGATGCAGATATTTATACGACTAAAACAAAAGAGAAACCTTGTCTCAATGGATGGGCCCTCCTGAATGAGAGGCATGCTGTACACATACACACACACACACACACACACACACGGTCACGGTCAGCAAAGCCATTCTGCATAGGAAGAAACAGTTGTTTCAGAGGGTGGATCCTCTTGGGTTGAGCAGGTGGGTGTGAGGTTTGGGAAGGATGGACCACCAGGTGTGTCCTTACGTAGCTCAAAGGTCAGTCACTAAAACACTGCCAGTGTCCAGTACAGAGCTAGGCATTGGAGACACTGAACTCAAAAACCAAGATAAAACAAAACTCACTACCGAGTTGATCTCAAGTCATAGAGACCCTATAGTGACTCACATACCGTATGTACAATGGAGACCCATCTCTGTGAGTTTCCAAGACTATATCTCTTTACAGCGGTAGAAAAACCTCACCTTTCTCTTCCGAGTGTCTGGGGGCTTCGAACTGCTGACCTTGCATTTAGCAGCCCATGCTAAACACAGAAAGTGCTGATGGTCACACAGCATGGTGAATTTAATCCATGTCACATGTGAAAACTGTGGAACTGGCAAATGTTTTGGATCATATCTATTTACTGCAATTGAAATTAAAAAGCATGAAGGGACTGAAATTAAATTTAAAATGAACTGGACACAGGGGGCAACACTGAAAGTAAAGGTGCAACGAGGCGGGGGTGGGACACTTGTCTGCTCCATCCTTGACTGCAGGAAGAGCAACGGGGTCTTTGAGAGGTGTACCCCTCAGACAGGAATGCTGGGGTCTAAAAGGATCTAGGAGCTGTTGGGAGGTGGGTCCTGGGTTATGGATCCCTGAAAGAAAGGGGGATTGGACCAATGGATGATAACAGGGTTTGCTTGCTATTTAACAGAGAGATACTCATCTATTCTGGGTCAGGACAACAGTTAGAAGTGGAGCTCTTTGTATGGTTTCTCTCTCTATATATATTATTTTCCTGTTCTTTCCTTTTGGTGTCTATATAAGATAGGCAGGATAAGCAATCCCAAGGTGACAGCAACAATGGACTGATGGTTCCAGTGGGGGTATTGGGGGTGGGGGGTGATGAGAAAATAGTGACAGAGACAGGAGAATAACAAAGGATCTAAAATGCATGGTGAGGAGGGTATAGCTTTCCTGGTTGTGATCAACTGAAATGTTTCTGAGAAGAACTACTGAGAGGTGAAGAACAGGCAAGCATGGTAGTGGGGCAGGAGGGAAGAAAACAAGTGTGCGATACACACACCCACAATAAGGAAGCAGATGGATTTGGGGCCTCTCTAAAAACTTAAATCTTACCTCAGTGCAAGAATTTTTTTGTGAACAATATGGCATTATATGATACCCATCTTCCTGACACGACTGCTGAAGACAAAATAAGTGCACAAGCAAATGTCAGGAAGAAAACTGATGGTGCCTGGCTATTAAAAGATAGAGTATCTCTGGTCTTAAATGCTTGAAGTTAAACAAGTGGTCAGGAAGAAACCAAGCCCACATGGAAGAAGCACACCGGCCTGTGTGATCATGAGGCGTCGATGGGAATAGGTATAAGAAATTTAAAAATAAACAATCAGATTGACGTGAAGCACTGTAAATTAAATGGAGTCCCCAAACCCACCTGTAAGATAATTGGACCATCTCTCGCAGAAGGGCCACAGGGAAGATATGATATATCCAAAGTTCAGTATACCACTAATGAAACATATATATCTTCTAGTTCTTTAATATTTCTTTGTCTTACTATTATGGTATTAGTTTAACCTTATTAATCTTGTACTCATTATTGTTAGCTCCGTATTTGCCCCAGACCTCCCCTGATATGTCCCTAAGTAATTAATAATCCAGTTACTGCCTCTATAGATTTACCTATTCTGGATTCAATGCCTCACCCCCGCAAAAACAAACAAACATATAAAACACAAATAACAAAAAAACAACAACAATGATAAAACAAAACAGAAAATAAAACCTCTATGAAAATGAGAGCAGAGAATATTAAAATGTGAAACCATTTTAAAATGAATCACCTGCTAAGGTGTTCCATTTTTACCTATCTACATCGGCCATACTGGACTGTACAATATGTTCTGATAGCAAGGCTATTTACAGCTCTCCGCAATGATCAGAGGGGCCTTACTGCAGGCTTAATTCATGTGGGGACCCTGTAAATGGATCTGGGGCTTCCACTGTCCTCCATCACTTCTGCAAACTGGGTGCTCACCGTTTAAGCTCTGACACTATTCCTTCCTTTGAATTTGGATTTTGTGATTTGCATCCTTGGAACACACAGTCTGATGTGCTTCCTTCATGCGGACTTAGTTGACGCCTCACTTAGACGGCTGTGAAGTTTAAGATGAGCCTTTAAGACCCTGGAGCCTCTTCTTTCTGAAAACTGCCACCATCTGGCTTCTTCAGCACAGTTTCCTATAGTGACATATCTTTGGGGATCTCTTAATGAAGGCATGCATCACATAGGGCCATGTCTTAAGAACCAATTGTTCTTAGATTGGGGCGAGAATTAAGTGCAAGACACAAATCCATTCAGGTATCTATTGTTTGTATATGTTTCGAGTTCACTTGAGTGACATCATCATCATTTTATAATAGGAAACATGATAAACCATCCCCATGGGGCATTCAGTGATTCTACTGACATTGTTGTTGTTAGAGGCAATCAAGGCAGTTCGGATGTCTTGTGACCCTGTGCACAACAAGAGACCCTTCCCAGTCCTCTGCCATCAGCACAATTATTCCTATGCTTGAGCCCAATGTTGCAGCCACTGTGTCTTGTTGAGAGCCTTCCTCTTCTTCCCTGTCCCTCTACTTTACCAAGCATGATGTCCTTCTCCAGGGACTGGTCTCTCCTGACAACATGTTCAAAGTATGTAAGACGAAGTCTTGTCATCTTTGCCTCTAAGAAGCACTCTGGCCATACTTCTTCCAAAATAGATTTATTTGTCCTCTTGATGGTTCATGGACACTTACAATATTCTTCTGCAGCATCACAATTCACATGCATTAATTCTTCTTTGGATTCCTTATTCAAAATCTAACTTTCTCATACATATGAGGGAACTGAAAATAACATGGTCAGGTATATCTTAGTCTGCAAACTAACACCCTTGCTTTTCAATACTTTCAAGAGGTCTTGCGCAGCAGATTTACCTCATGAAATGCATAGTTTGACCTCTTTCCTGCTGGTTCCATGGACATTGATTGTCATATTCAGAAGACAAAACCCTTGAAAACATCAATCTTTTCCCCATTTATCATAATGATACCTATCGGTCCTGTTATGAGGATTTTAGTCTTCTTTGCATTGAATTGCAATCCATACTGCAGGCTGCAATCCTTGATTGTGATAGGTAGGTATATTGTGTCAATCTGGCCAATAAGAACATGCGGGATTAATAAGGTCGCAGTTTGATTGGAGGTCAAAGAGTTAAATAGCTATGCAAGCTCCACCTCTCTCTCTCTGCTCACTCCCCAAGAGATGTGCTACTGACAAGACACATGAACCTACACGAATGCCCCAAGCTGGCGAAGCCACGCGGAGACCCTTGCCAGCACTGAGATACTTTCAATGCCACTAGATTCAAAGACTTTCTACCCACTGGCCTGTGATCATCCTGCATTCGGTGTCATTGCATGTGTTTCGTGAGTCTGAAGAGGACTTTATAGATTGGTGTCAGACATATGGGCTAACATCAGACTTATGGGCTTGGACTAGACAGGGTTGGGATGCTTTCTTAATGTACAATTACCATTCATATAAAACTCTCTCTTATACACATATGAATTTCTATGGATTTGTTTCTCTAGTCTATCCAGACTAACACATTGATCTTCACCAGCAAGTGTTTAAAGCTCTACTCACGTTCAGCAATGAAGGTTGTCTCTTTGAATATCACATATCTATTGATAGTGTCCTTAATTTGGCAAGTGGTACAGAACTTAAGACACTGTTGAGAAGAAGAAATTATACATGTATAGGCTGGCTTGCAATACAGAAATTGTTGACTTGTGAAGATTAAATGCTCAAATGACCAGACAATAATCATAAGAATAAGGGGCCTGAGTGATAGGGCAAAACTGTTAATCACATGCACCCACAGAGGGCGACCATGCCTACCTGACTAGTACATGCCATACGTGATCATTTGAGTCATGCTCCATCAGCAAATGAAGGTCCTGAAAGCTTTACCCCATCTATCATTAAGGTCAACCCTAATTTGAGGTGGCAGCAATACCATTGAGGTATTTTGAGTGCCTCTGAACCTGATGTGCTCATTTTCTGGCACTGTATTGGACAATGTCCCCCTGCCATTCATGACAGTTTTCCATAGGCTCATCCCTCAGAAACAGGCAGCCTCTTCCTTCTTCCCAGTTTGCTTTTTGTCTGACCCTTCCATTGAAACCTGTCTCCCAGGGTGGATCCTTGCTGGTACTTGAAACACCTGGCTGCAGTGTTCAGCATCACAGCCACATGTAAGTCACCATTTTGACATGCTGAGAGAGGAGGGTGAGCATTTAATCAGACATCATCGAAAATGTCTTAAGCCTTGATGACTGGGGTATCGTGACAGAAAAGAGGTGACAGATAGAAAAGTATAGACTCATACAGTTGTCTTTTTAATTTAATGAGGAATAAAATAAGGCATCTGAGAGCATCTTCTGTGAGACTTTCCAGTTGCAATATTTCTTAGACCATGCTGAACAGGAATGGATTTTCATTAATACTATCAAGAAGGCAAACCTCTAAGCTTGGATTCTTGAACAATTTCTATTGCACTTCCTACTCCTCGGCATCCATTTCATCCTTGCAAAAGACTGGCTACGAGTTTTTCAAAAGCTCCATTTCCAAATTGTTATGAAACCATAGGACACTTCAATAGCCGAGAACTCCTCCCTTCATTCCAAACCTGTAGCCCAATAAGTTCTTCAGGGACAAAGCTGCCTGTGTCTGCCTATCTTCTGAGAAAGAAAATAATACTTCCTGGTTTGCTGCATAAGTAGTTAAAAGGGAATGGAATCTATTTTTGTTCTAAAATATTGATTTTTAAAAAGGAAAATTGGAAATAGTTATTTTCTTCTTGCTTCTCACACCCTTTCTTTTTTTAACATTAAGGAAGAAACTGGCAGAAGTAAATGAAGCACAAAATTGTCTTTGGACAAATCAGACAGCTAGAATTAATGAGATTTCTCCAAGTACAACTTTCTCCTGGGCCAGGTTTAGGCTCTGAAAAAGAAAAAGAAAGAAATATGTATGCTTGCAAGGTCTTTAAAGTTGGACGCCGTTTCCTCTGCATGGTAATGCAGGAAAAAATTTACCCCCACGGAATTTCCCCAGAGTCCTCCTTAATAAGATAAAGTCGGCTGAAAATCACTTTGCTCAGCACAGACTGCGACTTCTAGAAGCCTTATTGAAATTAATCAGTGCATTTCTGTCCTACACGGAGTTTGTGCTTCTCATTCAGGAGGGTTTGTCAAAGTGCGGCGGAGGAGATGGTTCCCCAGCACGGGGTGCCCGGGGCCTGGCAGGCATCACTTCGCTGTAAGCACAGGTAGGCTACAGCACGCTGAAATCATCCGTCTCAAAGGTCTGGTCTGTGGCTGTAGACGACATGCAGGGCGCCCCACTCTAACAAGTCTCTGTGTTATCCACTTCCTTCCTTCTGGATGATTCTGCTCAGGCTGGCAGAATACTTCCTGTATAGTTTCCAAGGAGGTATAAGAGTCTGAGTGATCCCACCATGAGACAGACACTAAAGGGGAGCAGAAGTCTGTTTTTGGCTGTAGAGTAAGGGAACATGTAACAAATACGGGCTACTACCCAGATAGTATACCACCCGGCTTTTTAAACCAAAGGCTGGAGGTTCAAGACCTACCCAGAGGGACTTCCAAAATACAAAGCAAAACCCAACCCAACCCACTGCCATCAGGTTGATTTCAACCCACACTGGCCTTATAGGAAAGCGTCTAACTGCTCCCTCAGGTCTCTGAGACAGTAAACCGTTACAGCAAAAGACAGTCTCACCTCGCTGGAGGAGCTCCAACTCAAGGTGGAGATCAAGGTGGAGCTCAAGGTGGACCTCAGGTGGGCTCCAACTGTCAACCTAATAAGGAACCGACTGGACAATGCCACCAAGACCCCTGACATACACATACTTCCCAAACGCAACCATGGTGAATGCTCTGGAGTACACTTCTACCATGACACCCATCAGGAAGGGGGTCATGTGGTGGAATAGTTGAAGGCAACTCACAAAGATTATATCCCTGTTTTCCTGACTTCTCTTGGACTTCCATCACAAAAGACCTCGCCCCTTAATTTCAACGAAATTTGTCTTCTCCTGCAGCCGAATGCCGGATGGTGCTTTCGGTTTTTAAATGTTCGCTTGTTTTTATGTTGTAGCAAAGAGCCCGGTTGGCACTGTGGATTTGGAGTTGCGTGACTCACCGCAAGATTGAGAGTTCAACTCCACCAGCCACTCAAGAGGAGAAAGATGAGGCTGGCTATTCCCTTCAAGATTCACTGTCTTAGAAACGCTACGTAGGGTTGCCAGGAGTCAGAATGGACTTGATCTCAGTAATGACTATAGATAGAGGGTGCTAGCTTGCAAATGGGGATTTTCTTTTTTATGTTAATCTGACCACAACAGTAATGCCTGTAGATAAGAGCTTGCTTGAAAATAATGGATTTCTTTTTTATGTTAATGTGTTGCTTGAAAATAATGGCTTTCTTTTCAGGACCATGTAGAGTGGATCTCAACCTAATCAGCTGGGTTTTAAAAGACAAGCACAGACACGGAGCCACTCACAAGCTGAACACCCAGGAAAACCCAGGGAAGTCAAGGATCAGCAAGGATGACCCAGAACTTCTTGAAGAAACCAGGCACGAAGAGAGAAGCTCACAGAAGGAATCAACAGGAATGACAGCCTCCCAAACGATGCGAAGATCAACTTATGTTTTTTGAAGACGTCCGCTTGTGACATTTCTGCAAGGGCAGCATGAGGAAACAAAGACACTCCCTGATTCCAAAATAATTTCTCTGTTTTGTCTGCATGCTCCTCTCCAGGATGGGGAGGTAGAGACAACACTGCCTGTGCCCCAGATTTCCTCTGATATTCCCCGTCCTTCGGCATGCAGCAAATCACACTCTCTGACCCTCTGATGAAATTGCCCGATGGGTTCTGGACAATGAGATGCGAACGGAAGGGGACGAAGGTTTGATTTCAGGCCCATGCACTTCCTAGACAGCCACAAGCCGCGTGTCACTGGGTGCTTGTGTGTTGGTTAACACATTTCATCAGCGCTTCCAGGCTAAGCCTGGAAGAAAAATCTGGCTCTCCACTTTAGACTATCTTACCAATCACAGGCATCTGATGTCCGTGTGCACGGGGTTGTCATAAACCAAGGGGGGGCCTGACTAGCTCCGGCTAACATCACAAGAGCCATAGCTTTATGAGTGTCATGCGAGGCTGCTAATCACAAGGACAGCAAGACAAAACCAGCAGCTGCTCCAGCGGAGTTCCAGTCTGTGAAGCTGTCAGAGGCAGTCCTGCCCTGTCCTATAAGGTGGCCGTGCATAGGCATTGACTCCTTGGCGTTGAGTTTGTTTTAGGTTTTTTGTTATTCTGTTATGTGGTTGGTAGTGCAGACGAATAAAGGGACCCTTGCCTCTGTTATTAGAAGCCCAAGCGGCACTATGAGTTACGAGATGAGCTGCTAGCTACAGGCTGGTGGGTTCAAACACGAAGCCATCTGCACTTAAAGCTTTAAAATCTCAACCCCCCTTAAAGAGCAGTGCTCTCCTCTCCTCTAGGATTGCTTTGAGTTGGAACTAAGGTCACAGCAATGTGTTTCGCTCTGTCCTATTCCTTGATTTCTTTTTATGGATGGTTCTTCAAGACAAGATTGGATTCTGTGTGGAAGGAAAAACTTCAAGGGGCGCTCTCCTCCTATCCTATCCTATCCTATCCTATCCTATCCTATCCTATCCTATCCTATCCTATCCTATCCTATCCATCCTGGGCTTGTCATGTCACAGGGATTTCAGAGTATACATTGAGTTGAGAACCTACTTGAGAGTGCTCTGGGATTGTTAAGGAGCTATAGACATGATCTACTTCAGTTCTTTCACTGGTTATAGATTTTTAAATGACCCTCATCTGTTTTTGCTTAAAAAGCACACAGTGCTAATGGATGATGGAGGAAGAGTTTGTCTTCCTGCATCTGCCAGTGGTTTTTCTGATTTGCTCCCTATTTTGACAATGGAGTTCATTTGAGGAGGGGAAGCACAAATATCAAGCTAACATCTTTCCTATATTATCTTGTAATCATTCACAGTACAATAAACAGCTGTTAATGAAGAGTCTCCAAGCAGAGCTATCTGCTTTAAGATTTACTCTTTACAATTAATTTTTTAAAAAAGAAATCCTTATTGCTGCTCATATCCCCTAGCCCCTGCACATTATCATTTATCATTTTTCTTTTCTTTTAATTCTGTGAAAGTTATAGACCCAAGTAAGCTTATGGTCAGCCTGGAATCAGACGTAACTGGACAACCTCTTAAATCTCCACAACTATTCTTTGTGTCTGATTCCTACACTTTAAGCCTTCCGCTTCTCAGGGTCACCAACACCCTCTGGCTATCCTGGTCCACCTGCCAGCAATCTGTTAGCAGAAAGCATTTTCAGTTGGTAATGACTTTATTATGCACCAAATAGCCTCATGGATTTGAGCAACTGCGTTGCATCCTGGTGTTTTTCCCCCACCTGTAAAACAATGATATTGGGCTCAGTGATATTTTATAAATCTTTTTAGGGCTGGAAATCCCTGGCATAGAAGACACCGAGTCAAGAGCATTCGAGATGCTGGGCAAAATATTGCTAGATTTCACCCCAAATCATGAATTTCTCATGGTAAACTGTATTAACTAGTTCACAAAGGTCTGTTGAGCATATATCATATGGAGGGCACTGTACGATATGGAGGAACGCTCACAAACACACACACACACACACACACACACACAGAAACAAATGAGATAGAAAACTACTCTTGCCATTGCGGAGTTTCCTATTCAGTAGCTGAAACGGGCGTCCAACAACAGCGACAGAAGAGAATGTATGCCATGCTGAAGATCCCACCAGTCTTCTAACGCCTCACCTACCAACCCAATACGAACCATTCATTGAATCAAGCATTCCATGTCTTCGACAATCAACATATTTTTTGAGAAAGTCTTTGGAGCTTGAAGAACGCATAGAATTATGGTCACTATTTTGTCTTGATCCATACCTCCATGATAAGAATTAAAGAATGAGCATCCTATACACCTGGAAGAACTAGTTTGCATATTTTTGCCTCATCTCTATATTTTTGCTTTTTTTTTTCTTCTTCTAAAGTTTTTGCTGTTGCATAGCTTAGAGCTTGAAAACAATAATGCTTTCAAGAAATGTGGAGGAATGAGGAGCAGGCATTGGTTTTTAAAACACTCTTTTAAAGATGCCACTAAATGTGCTTCTTGTTCTAAATAGACTCACAGATTCGTTTAGCGACATCTGTGCTATATTGTTTCTGCACGGGATGGGGTGGGAGAAAGGATATTCAGATGTTGGGGAATGAGGAAAAAATGAAACAAAATAAAACACTTTTAAGACAATCTGTAATTTCGGGATATTGAAAGTATTGTGGACTGTCAGAAGAACAAATGAATCTCTTTTGGCCAGAACCCATCAGGCAACTTCACCAGAGGGGCAGAGAGTGTGATTTGCTGCATACCGAAGGATGGGGAAGAAGCTCAGTCATAATGCTCTTTAGAAGCAAGGATGGTGAGACTTCAGCTCATATTCTTTGGACCACTTATCAGAACAGACCAGTCTCTAAAAAAGACATCATGCTTGTAACACAGAGGGTCATCAAGAAAAGAGAAAGACAGTCAAGGTTCATGCTTAGTCATCATTTCTCTACCTGATCGGAAAAATGGGGAAAACTCTGTTACCCTAATTATCTCAATTATATTGGCTAATGTTCACCACATGATGCTTACTATTAATAATTATATTAATATGATTATAATGCTTTTTATTCTCATAAGATGAGGTTGGATTCTATAAATATTATGAGAGGTAAGCACTGGGAAGAGGAAGCTACTTAAGCTCTGGTCATTTTTGGTATAAAAGTGAATTTTTCTTTTCGACAAGCACGTAGGACTAGAGAGGTCAGGCCCTATCAGTAGGTAAGTGATGGGCTGCAGGCAGAATTCTAATAACTTTTTCAGCACATGTTGACACCTGTAGTCTTTTCTTTCCCTTGGGGGATGGCTCTGGTTAAGTCCAGAATTGCTATGAAAGTACCCTCTGTCATAATCCTCGCCAAGTGCCCTGCTAATGCTCAATAACTAATGCCCCATCGTGGCACATGTTCACACCTTCCAGATGAGGTGGTGAGTTTTTTGAATTTACTCATAGAGTGCGACACAAGGAGGAGCCCCATGGAGATCCACAGGGTGAGGGTCCATCCCAGGGATCTGAGGTGATGATAGAAGACTGGCTTTCAGTATGGTTTGTAGGGAAAATCACAGCTTTGGTCTGCTGAAGCTGGGATATTTTCATCAAGCATGCACCAGTGGTGTTACAAGCACCTGGAATCTGTCATTCGGAACAGAATCTGAACGCCAGAGCATGTCTCTAATTCCAGGTGAGACTGTCATCCTCCAGCATTGATCATTAAATCCACAAAAGGAGGACTTCACCGAACACAAAAAACAAACACAAACAAACAGAGAAGAAGAAGGTGGTGGTTTTTTTTTTAGGTTGAATACAGAAAGAGTATTCTTTTTCCAACCTTACGTTTAACATTCATAGGGGACACTACCTATAAACAGATACAAAGAAAACAATAGCTGGGGTAGAATGAATTCCTTTCCAATTCTTTAGTACTTTTAGATACTTTTCTAAATCTTCTTCCAGACAAGTTGGATTGGCAGCCACCCTGCAGTCTGAGGGTAATTTTCCTCCCTGTAAGGGAAAATGGAATTTGAAGGTTATTGATACTCCGGTAGGAGTCCCTCAGTACTGTTACTAGTGAACTGCTTACTGATAGGTTGAACACTTGAGTCCATCTAGCAGAACCCTAGAAAAGGGTCTATATATTTGTTTTAGAAAAATCAGCTCATGGAAAATGCTAGGTAGCAAAATCTAATATATATACATATATTATAATATAAAAACAAATGACAAACACTATCCTATGTGGCACGGTTCTACTCTGATACCAAACCAAGCTCACTGGCTCATGGAGACCCGACACACACACATGGGGTTAAAAAGAGTTGGGATTGTCTCAATTGGAAGTGGGGAGCGCTTACTGGCAAATGTTATTGAAAGTAATCCTGATATGTTAAGTTTTGAATTTCACGCTGCAGACTCTGAAGTCTTTTAATATTTCCCAGGTCCTACCCAATGCTAGGTGGGAAGAGGAGAGAGATCCATATCCGTTTGAAGGTCTTGTTTTTCACATGGACACCCAAAGGGCACTCCATCACTTTGGAGCACAGAGAGGGCAGATCGTTTGCCTGCCTAGTTCCTCAAGGTCATCTTACTTAGGTCAGAGACCCATGGCAACTAAACCCTTCCTGCGCTTGATAGGTGAGCCAAGGGTGACTCACCTTGGCTCCCACTCTTCTATGTGCCCTAACATCTCACGGCTGCGCTGGATAAAAAAAGGACAGGGTCAACCCAACAGACGACTCCCGGTCATCCTGACCTGCCATCCCAAACTGCTGACGTTGGACTTAAAATACATACATGCATATATGCAATACATACACACTTCACATCAAATCATTTCTTGGCTGCTCCCC
>NW_022109767.1:5779876-5780945 GCF_000313985.2 Echinops telfairi | reverse complement strand
AAAAGGATGTACGTATGGACTGTGATAAAAATTGTATGAGCCCCCAATAAAATAATTTATTTAAATGTGCTGAAAAACTCGGCTTATACATGAGTATACACGGTATATATTACATTTATTCTTAGTCTGAGTGATTCTACTTCTCTCTTTTCAACAATAATTGAATTGGTTGCAGTCTTGAGAACAATAATCAGTTTTATCATGGTTTCTCATTTTCATTCTCTGGCCTACTATATTAATTGATGATTTGAAGATTCTCAGGAGTAAAAATGATCTCTCGTTGTTAATTATGGAATTAAGGACTTAGCATGTAGCTGGGAAAATGGCATGGAGGCATGGTCATCAGACTTCCCCTAACTTCCCAAGGGAGGAGGAGGAGAATCACCATCAGACGCTAATGAGCCTGAGGCAAGATGTGCCTCCACTCTCCAAACTTTTGACCATTCTGACACCAAGCACCCCTCCCAGGACAGTCTCTGCTTCCTGTTTGGTTAGACCACGTTCTAACTCATGGACCATGTTCACAGCTATGAGGTTCACTAGAGAAGTTACAGAAATGACTCAGGGTAGAGTTCTTTCATCAGACAGACAAGCCCATCTTTGGCCCTCAGCTCCTGTACTGGGCCCGCACAAGGCTTGAGCAAGTGTTACAAAGCTCTGTTTTAAGCTCCCCCAGGGGATTAATGAGTAGAAGCACCCAACTCCTCCAGCATGTTTCCTACCTGCCGACACTCAGCTTTCTTGGTCCAGGTTCGGGAAGCCCACTGGTCTAGCTCATGCCAGACTCGGTCTTCTTTCTGTTGCCTCTGATGCTGCTTCTTGGTGTCTCCTGCCACCTTCTCCCACACAGGCCTGTGCCACCTGGATTGAGAAAGCTCAATGCAGGGATCTTTGATCCAAAGCACACATCCCACTCCTGGTTTTTCTTTCTTGATAGTAGTGAGTTCCCCTTTTCCACTCTAGGGTGGCTTATTTAAAGTTAACTGAGGTAGTTAGTTGATTGTGCCAACCTGGCCGATAAACACATGTGGGGTTAGTTGAAGGGCAGAGGGATAAATGGCTCAGGGAG
>NW_022109767.1:5777321-5778315 GCF_000313985.2 Echinops telfairi | reverse complement strand
CATCTTGCAAATAACAAATCACAGTTGGTGATGCCAAATACCTGTATCATTGACAATATTTATTTTTGGTTTTGCAGCCCTGGGGACCTGTTGATCTGGCATCCTATTTTAGCAGCCACACAGTAGCTTTCTCAAAGATCCACAGTATTGAATGATGATTGAGGTTCTCCCAGAGTTTGCACTGAAAGAGAGATTGCTGTGTGTGTTCTTCTGACAGGTATGTCCTTACAGTGAGAAAAAACCCCAGTTGAAGGTTTGACGGCATCTCATCAAGAAGCGGGCCCTTCATCTATTAAATTAAAAGCCTTGAAGATTAACAAAAAATCAGTCATTCAGTCAGATCTGTCCACTGGAGGTGCTGGAAAAGGAATATCATTTTAAGTTAAAGTGACCTACTTTTTGTGATACTTCATTTCATAATGAGGAAATGGACGGCAGTTAGCTGTCAGTGGCATTGCTAGCACCTTTGCCTTTCTACCTTAGTGATTTTTCAGTGTGGGGTATGAAGTTGGTGGAAAGCAGCTAAGAGCCTTTGTAGAAGATTTATAAAATTAGGAATGATTTCTTTCACTCTCTACAAACTTCTGTTGCTAGGTATATTGAACTCATAAAAGAATCCCTGTAAGTAAAACAGCAAATTTATCTAGGTGTCATCTATCCTTTGAAATATACTAGCTTAAATGCTATGATGTTGAACTGAGCTTTGCCTTCATATAGTATTGCTGAAGGAACCACAGAGCCCTGGTGGTATAGTGGTTCTGTGCTGGACTTTGATCCTCGTGGTAGGCTGAGTTAGTTTATTGTGCCAACCTTGTCGATAAACACATGTGGGGTTAATTGAAGGGCGGAGGGATAAATGGCTCTGTGAGCCTCACCTTTCTTGTTCTTGGGTCTTTTGCTTTCTCATGGTCGGACCAGAATGGAGCTGCCTTAGCCAGTTCCCTGCTTCAGCTGGCAAGGATCACTTTCTGCAAGACATCCCTGAGGAGAAGCC
>NW_022109767.1:5775413-5776464 GCF_000313985.2 Echinops telfairi | reverse complement strand
GCTTCTCTCATCTTGGGATTCTGAATGTTGAACTGAGAGAAATACACAGCTGTTGGGACTTCAGAGAACTGTGTTCCATGCAACTCTTTAGAAAAGTTCAACTTTGATGACATATTGGAATCCAGTGTGTCCCTAAGACTTAACTAACGAGTAGACAATGGTGCCCAGAGACTTGGATTTAATTGGTCCTAGATGATTTCATTGGTTTCGGATGGGATCTAGACTAGCACGTAAAAAAAGTCTTACTGGATGATTGTAACACATAGTGAAGGTCCAATCCACTGTTCTGGTAGGAAGATAAAGCAATTCATGTACTCCTAGTATGGAGCATTCTGCAGCATTTAATGTTATTTGCTCAATGTTTTCTTGGGTGCCATAAAAGGTCCTACTAGCTTTCAAATGAAAACATTGAAAAATACTTCTCGAGTGTTTTTCTTCTTCTTCTTCTTTGGAGGGGGTCAGATAATTAATAGAACCATGATTATTACACAAATCTCATCAAGTGTTTTCTACCGTGAAGTCCTAGACAGAGATTTAGAGCAGACTGCTGTTTTAAAAGAGAAACCTACACTCAAGACCCCATTCATACTAAGCTTCTAGCAAAGTTAAAGACTCGGCAAGGAGTCTTTGTGGTTCAGTGGCTATAGTTTTCAGCTGTTCAAACTCACAAGTGGCCCCATGTGACCTACTGCCTAGGAATCCCTCAATCTTACAAGGTCACAGTGATTTGGACTTGAACAAACAGAGCAACAGTCACCTTCTCAAGAGCACCATCAGTGTTCCAGCCTGGCACAAACTTAGCATGTAACACAGGGAACTGAAATAATGGAGGAGTGAATGAATGTATGCATGGATGGAATGGAACGAATGGATCTTATAATCCTTTGCGCTGAAATCCAGATGATTTTTTAGATCAAAGAGGGGGAAATGCTACACCAGATAAACTCATATACTTAAAAAAAAAAAAAAAAAAGATACCAAACCTTTTAGTAGAGAAAAACCTATTTTCTCTTTGTTGCAAAAAAATTCAGACAAAATTATGTTCCACAAG
>NW_022109767.1:5762967-5774596 GCF_000313985.2 Echinops telfairi | reverse complement strand
CCTTCATAATTGTTGAAAGCATATAACATTATCTTAATTACATAAAAGATGAAAATAAGGAGGGCATGATTTAAATAATATTTTCCATGCCACACAACTGTCAAATGTCAAAGTTAAGGTTTAATTCTAGATGAAAATGTTTCCAAATTTTCTATATTTTCCATTATTTCATGCTGTCCCTCCAGACAATTAAAGTGTATCTAAACTCAATGTTGCCTATAAATGAGGAATCTGTATTATAATCTTATTTAAAAAACATGATATTGGCCTCTGGAGGCTTCTTTGTCCAAGTTTCATACATTTACTTAACAGATTATGGCAGGATATACATTTGAAGTGCTCATAACCTATTTATATCCCTAAATGTATCTTAGTGTAAGTAGAATTTGAAATTGTTCTCTGAACCCGTAATTTCAGAATGTCTACCATGGTAAATTGATCACAACTGTTGCTCAGAATTTCGGTGAGCTCTCTGAAGAGCTCCGTTGAGCATGGAGCATGGTGGTTCAGACTCATCATTTTAAGATATCAAATATAATGCGAAACTATAATACCGGGAAAAATGAGCTATGAAACAATAAATTAAAAAAAAAGAAACAATAAATTCCCTATGCACCATGCTTGCTTCTAATGTTAAGAACAATGTACTCATAGTTGGTCTTATTATTCATTTTCGGTTTCCTAGAATCTTCATTTCCAGAAAACTCCCCAGAGAATTTTGAATCAACTACCTTATGTGATGAGTTGTAAAAATCTGAAACGCAGTCCATGATTAAATACACTTGGAAAACACTTGGGTTAAATTAAACTAAACAGTTACTTTGGCTTAGGACAGCACTGAATTTCTACACTGCGAGTGTATTTTGTAAAGCTCTCAGAGGAAACTGCAGTATGCATCATTTCTCAGATTTATTTCACCCGAAAAACCCCATTTGGGGGTGTACATCCTGGGGATTGTGTTCTCTGAAATATTCCTTCAGAAATGGTCTATGACATCGAGGCCAGTGCATGAGAGCGAAAACTCTGAATATGCCTCTGTGTGTGCCAAGCGGAATGCTCCTCCGAGTGACATTGTCACCCACCGGTGGGGAAGTATTTCTCAGAAATAGCTACACATAACAAACACTACACCATGTACCTGGTGGTCGAAATCCCAATATATGAATTGACAGTCAGTGTGAATGAGAAGGGTATTGCTGTTGTTGTTAGATGCCTTTGAGGCATTTCCAAATCATAGTGACGCAGAGTGAAACACTGTTTGGCTCTGAGCCACGCTCCTAATGATTGCTGTTATTTTAGCCCATTGTTGGGGCCATAATATCAATCCATTACATGAGGGCTTTCCTTTCTTGTTTGCTGACCTTTTACTTTCCCAAGCATGATGTCCTTCTTCAGAGACTGGTCCCTCCTGAAAACGTGTACACAATGTGTCAGATGATGTTTTGCCATCCTAGTTTCTAAGGATCATTCTGGATGTATGTCTACCAAGACAGTTGTGTCCAGTCTTCAGGTTGTTGTTGGGTGCCATCGATTGGTTCCCACCCATAACAACCTTTTATGCACAACAGAACAAAACACTGCCCAGCACGATCAATGAAGACAAACTGGTGCACAAGAAAATGTGGTGAAGAAAGCTGATGGTGCCCAGCTATCAAAAGATATAGCATCAGAAAAGCTGTACAGACCCACATGGAAGAAGCACACCAGCCCGTGTGACCATGAGGCATGGACGAGATCAGGTAACAGGCATCAGAAGACCACAAACAAACAAACAAACAAACAAAATAGATGGTTGATAATAAGGGGAGTTGGAGCAGAGACCCCAAACCCATTTGTAGACAATGGGACATCCCCTCATAGAAGGGTCACAAGGAAGGGATGAGTCAACCAGAGTGCAGTATAGCACAGATGAAACACACTTTTCCTCTGGTTCCTTGACACTTCCTCACCCCCCACTATCATAGCCCCAGTCCTGCCTTTCACGGTGGGCTAGACCATGTACACAGGTACAGGTAAGAGCTCATGACACATGGAATCCAGGTCAGATAAACCCTTTAGGAACAGAAATGGGAGCAGTGATACGAGGAGGGTAGAAGGATGGTGGGGAGAAGAAGGGAGGAATGGGGAACCTAGCACAATGATTGACACATAACCACCTTGGGGGTGGGGGCGAACAACAGAAACCATGGGGGAATGGAGACAGCGGTTGGTGTAAGGTACGAAAATAATAAGAATTTGTAATTTATTAAGGGATCATGAAGGTGGGAAGGGGCAGGGAGGGAAAAGAGAAGAGTTCATGGGCTCAAATAGAAAGTAAATGTTTAGTTTCTAAACTTTTGAAAATGATGATGGCAACGTATGTAAAAATATGCCTGATACAACTGATGCATGGATTGTTATCAGAGCTGTAAGAGCCCCCAACAATAGGATATTAAAAATTAACAACCAAAAACCAAAAACCACTGCCAGTCCAGAGCCACCCACACAATTGTTCCTACGCTTGTGCCCATTGTTTCACTGTGTCAATTGCAGACACCTTGCCAACCTCTCTCATTGAGGGGCTTCCTCCTTTTTGCAGTCCCTGTACTTTACCAAACATAATGTCCTTCTCCAGGGACTGGCCTCTCCTGACAACTGATGTCCAAAGTGTGCAAGAAGAAGTGTCACCATCTTTGCCTCTAAGGAATACTCTGACCATAATTCTTCCAAGGTACATTAGTTTGTCCTGTTAACAATCCATGGCGCTTTTACTAGTCTTCTCCAGCATCATATTTCAAATGCATTGATTGTTCTCTGGTCTTATTTATTCAGTGTCCAACTTTCATGTGCATATGAGGCCATTGAGAATACCTCTGCTTGGGCAGGTGCACCTCAGTCCTCCAAGTAACATCCTTCATTTTCAATACTACAAAGAGGTCTTATGCAGTAGCTTAAACTAATGCAATGTGTCTTTTGATCTCTTGACTGCTGATTTCATGAGCATTGAAAGTGGATCCAATCAAGACAAAATCCATGACCACTTCAATTTTCTCTCTATCTATCATGATGTTACCTAGTGGTCTGGTTATGAGAATTTTGGTCTTCTTTACATTGAATCATAATCTATACTAAAGGATGCAATCCTTGATCTTTATCAGCAAGGGCTTCAAGTCCTCCTCACTTCCAGCAAGCCAGGTTGTGTCATGTGCATGGTGGTTAAAAAGCCTTCCTGCAATTGTGATATCATATTCTTCTTCCTACAACCAGCTACTCTGATTATTTGCTCAGACAAATTGAATAAGTATGTTGACAGGATACAACCCAGCTCACCTTTCCTAATTTTAAACCATGCAGCATTCTCTGTGTTTACACCACTGTCTCTCCTGACCCATGCCAAGTTCCACATGAGCACAATGAAGTATCCTGGAATTCTCCTTCTTCCTAAGGTTATCCATAGTTTGTTATGACCCACATAGTCAAATGCCTTGGTATGTCCAAAAAAATGCAAGTAGGCATCTTTTTGGTATTCTCTGTTTGGAGCAAAGATCCATCTGAGATTAGCAATTATACTCCTTGTTCTAAGACCTCTTCTGAATCTATATTGAAGCCTTTGGAAGCTCCCAGTCAATGTACTGTGGCAACCTTTGTTGTATGATCTTCAGCAAAATTACTTGCATGATGATAATACACCTGCAAGTAAAATTCTTCGGGTAATCCATTCATTATTCTTCACCGACACCATAAATCAAGTGTATCAGTTCATCTTCAGTTTTCCTATTCATTGTCAGGCTTTTGCATGTATATGAAATGAGTAAAAATACCACGGTTTTGGTCGGGTACAATTGAATCTCCATACTGATACCTGTGCTTTAAACAAATACTTTAAAGTGCTCCTTCTAAGCAGGTTTGAGCAATGCAACACATCATTTGATTTTTTTGGCTTCTGTTTCCATGGGTTCCTCAAAGTAAAATAAAATCTTTCGCTATTTCCATTTTTCTTCATTTATCGTGATAGTGCTTATCAGTCGAGCTGTGAGAATTCTTGTTTCCCTTACGTTGTGGTGTAATTCATACTGAACATTGTAATCTTTGAAGTTCATCAGTACATGCTCTGAGTACTCCTTGCTTTTAGTTAACAATTTTGAATCATGTGCATGTGAGGGGTTTGCTGAGTCTTGCTCCAATTCAACCCTCATGCTGCATACTTTATGTACTCCAACTTTTAGGATCATTCCCGATGCCTACTGATTGAACAAGTATGGTGAAAGGATGAGAATCTGACACACACCATCCTTGAATTTAAATCATGCCCTGTCCCTGTGTTGTTTCAACAATTGTCTTTTTATGTCTGTACAGGCTCTGTACTGGCACAACTTAGCATTCTGTAAGTTCCGTTCTTTTAAATGTTATCCACATTTTGTTATATTCCATACAGTAAAATGTCTTTACTAAATAAAAGCAAACAAAACTATTTTCTGATATTCTTGGCTTTCAGCCACATCCCCTTCTGAATCTGGCCTTGAATTACTGGCAGTTTCCTATCTATGTACTGCTACAATCATTTCTGAAATATCTTCGGCAAAGGTTTTATTTGCATGTGGTACCCCACTCCCCCATATTCTGTTGGATCATATTTCTTTGGAATGGGAATAATATGGATCTTTTCCAATGAGTTGGCCAGCTTGCTGTCCTCCAGATTTCTTGGCTTAGCTACGTCAGTATCTGCAGAGCTATATCTGCCTGCTGAAAGATTCTAATTGATATTCCACAAAGTTCTGAAGCCTTGCATTTTGCCAAAGCCTTCAATACAGCTGGGACTTTTTCTCAGGAGCTTTAGTTCTTCAACATAGGCCACCTCTTAAAATAGATGACAATTGACTTATTCTTATTGATACAGTGACTTTATGTGTTCCCTCCATATTCTGTTTATGTGTTCTGGATTATTCAATATTTGGCCCAGAGAATCCTTCAATGTTGCAAATTGAATCTTGAATTTTTTCCCAGTTCTTTCACACTGCATTCTAATACTTTGCTTTGATTTCTTGAGCTGCTGTATGAAACCTACTGTTCAGTGATTCTATACAGCATTCATTCTATTTGTTTTAGCGACTGTAAATTCAAGAGCAAGTTTCAGAGTCTCATTTTTCCACCCTTTTCCTGTCTTTTTAAGAACCGTTTGATGGCTTCATACACGATGTCCTTGATATCATCCCATAAGTTGTCTGGTCTTTGTGTCCATGTCATGTGGTCATCAGTGTTCAATGTATCAGATCCATTATTTTAAAAGCATCTAAATGTAAGGGAGACATCTGAGTTGCATTTTGGCTCTGGTGCATATGGTTTTTAGGCCTTGAAAATAGCATTGGATTAATATGGCAAGTCTTATCTAATGCAGTTCTTAAGTTGTATATTGGACTAGTTCACATCACTAAATATGATTACCCTAAATGCATGACCAAATACATGACCTTAATGATGACCAAAACACAGCATAAACCACTGACAGCATATACGTTTCAAACACCATGTATGCATGTGAAAATTGTCAGTGAACAGGGAAGACAACAGAAGAACTGATCCATTTAAATTATGGTGTTGGTAAAGAATATAGAAAGTACCGTAGACTGTGAGGGGCATAAACAAATGTGTCTGGGAAGAAATAGAACCAGAATGATCCTTTTTAGGGAGGACAGACGGAAGTTGGGGTAGAAAGGGGGAACCAATTACAAGGATCTACATATAACCTCCTCCCTGGGGGATGGACAACAGGAAAGTGGGTGAAGGGAGACGTCAGATAGTGTAAGATATGACAGAATAATAATTTATAAATTATCAATGGTTCATGAGGGAGGAGGTGGGGAGGAAGGGGGAAAAAAGAGTAGCTGATATCAAGGGCTCACATAGAAAGAAAACATTTTAAGAATGATGATGGCAACAAATGTACCAATGTGCTTGACACAATGGATGGATGGATTGTGATAAGAATTGTATGAGCCCCCAATAAAAATATTTAAAGTAATAAATAAAATTAAAGAATGTTTAAAGACTTAAAAAAATAGATCCAATGTTAGGACATTTTGAAGCCAGTACTTAATAAAACTGTTAGACTGACTGAAAACAGAATATAAGGAGGCTAAAGAGACTTCATCTCATGTCATCAGGCAGGACCAATCCTTGAAAAAGGACATTAAGGTTGGTAGAAAAGAAGGTCAACAAAAAAGAGGAAGCACAGTGATTCCAACAGTGGCTCAAACATAAATGCCATTTGAGGATGGTGCAGGATGTGGCCGGGTCTCACGCTATTGTCCATAGGCTCCCTGTGAGTCAGAGCTAATTCCACAGCACTGAACAACTAACAACAACACATTGTTAGTTTATGGCCATTCTAAATGAACGAAGATAATATAACAGTGCATGTGGAATTATAATAGATTTATCAAACCTTTATGACCCAGCCGCATTTCCCATACACATAGGTCATTGTAAGAATGGCATCAGTGCAGTATCTGACCTCCTCTGACTTCACAGGTGGGCAGGATCATCAAACCCAACATCCGTCCAAGGCAGATTCCAGGCCAGGTAGCCTGAAACTTGGCCTTGGTCTTGGTTCTTCTGCCACGGCCCTGCCCTTCCTTTAGTGTCACAGCTTCCTGTCTTTGGATTGCGAAGGTTCAATGGCCAGAGATCTCACAGTCCAACGGATGGACTCTGTTCCTGGCTCTTCTTGCTTGATGGTAGTGAGATGGCTCATTTTATACCCAATAGGATGGCAAAATTCACCTGCCTTCAGGGTAGAGTTCTTTAGATCGCCAGTCTGCATGGGCTCCCTTTCCCAGTCACTTGGTGGGAATTACAAACTGATGTCCAAAAGAGCCATCATCAAATAAGTCTCGATTGCACAAAAGTAACATTTTTGCACCTGGATGGATAATCACATTACTCCTGGTAATAGGCAGTTGGATGGTCATTTCTTGAGGTATGTCTTATTTTTCATATAGTTACTACCAATTGATAAGAAAATCAGGTGTTGCTTCAGAGAGGAGCAAATATACAAAAGCCAAATGCTAAACTATTACTAGCAATACCAATTGACAAACGTGCAAAGAGAGTTAGCTTATTCAAAATGTATTCACGTTTTCTATTTCATGAAATTGAATTTATTTTAATGGAGTCATAGTTTTTATTTGCCAGAATGAAAATTTACATATAGCTCTTGGATTTGAACTAGAACTAGAAAGAGGGGGACAATGTGGAGGATACAACAGTTTATCATAAAAGGTATATGAATAAAGACTATGATAAGCACCTGTATGTTACCTGTTTGAATCATTCTAGATCCTAAATTTCCCCTGTAAAGGTTGGCATTTGGGGGATGTGTGACCTTTTTTTTTTTTTTTTAGTTAATTTGAAGACATAAGGTTTTTGCTTTCCAAATAAGGTCATTAGCATTCTCTACATACTGGTATTAAGCTCAGTGAAATTATTAAATGACCAACCAGAAAAAACGGCTTATTTCAAGTCTTCCGAAGGCAGGCACACAAGTCAATCAAGTTAAGCATTATTTTTTGGACCTAGATTCTTAACCAAAGTATTGGATACAATAGACAAAGAGAAAAATAATTTTATAGTCCAGTCTTGGAGTAGTTTTGCAATCGACTATTTGCACTGTGGCTGCAACAATGAATTTACACATAACAATGGTGAGGTTTGTGCAGGACTGGGCAGGGTTTCATTCTGTTGAACATCTGGTCACTATGAATTGGAATCAACTGGGTAACATGTAAGAAATATAACAACCAATTCGCTTTTTCCCCTCATCCAATCTGTCCTAAGGCTCCAGCACCTATGATTTGAGGATTCTTTCACAGAATAGCTTTGCCAAGTGATAGATGGCATGATAATGACCTATTCCTGACTTAGGCTTACTTCCAGAAATAGCTCTTCCCAGAAGCTGGCCCTCGACCTTAGTGCACTTTTGAAAGAGTATTATGCAAAGCAGTAAGTACCCACATGAAGTTGATCACTTTCTGTGCATTTATCTTCAACAGCAGAATTTCCATTTCAATGGCTTAGTTCCACCAGGTTTCTCATTACTTTTTCATTCAAATTGTGACAATGCTGTCCGATGTTTCTGTCACATGATCTCGAGTGGTTCTTTAATATTTTGTTCATTTTTTTATTATTGTGGTAACACACACACATAATTAGCTGCAAACCATTTACTCCTTCAAAGTATTTACAGGTACAATTCAGTAGCATTAATTATATTTCTCATAGAGCACAGCAATCAGATCCATTATCAATTTCCAAGGTTTTTCATCACCCTTTACTGATCTGAGATGGTTCTTCATAATGGGAAACTTAACAAAACTCAAGATGCCTGTTTTTTCTTTAAAAATAGTTATAGCTGACAAAAATAAGTTTAATTTTTGTTTTGCAGAACAATACTTCCAACAATTACTCTTAATACAGTTTTCTCTCATCACCTCATCCCTTAAGAAAAGAAAAATACAATTAAAGTTTAAAAGACATCTAGTATACAATAAAGAAAACTAGTAATAATTTCAAGAACAGTCATCAATAACCAGAAATCAGTGAGAAGTTGCTGGACTATTAATTGGTTATTTAACTTCGAAACTTGAAGTGAAGTTACCTTTGGATGACAGTAAAGGGTGCAACTTTCCCGAAGAGCAGATGCGCTCTCTTTCTGGGTCAGTGGTTCTCAGGGAGGATCCTGTTCACCCTGGAGTGGGAAGAGACCCATTGGACTGACTAGTCCCTGCAGAATGTTGGACCTACTGTGTGCCGTTTGCTCACTTAGGGACTGTGACAAAATGAACTCTTACTGATGACCCCTCGGAGACTCTAGTTGAGAAGCATCACGTGAGTAGAGTTATGGTGACCTAATTTAGAAGGGTGTTAACTTTGAAGCCCTATTGGTAGTGAGTGGACTTCCCTCGGAACACATGTCCCATGGCTTTTCCAAGGTTGCAACCTTAGAGGAAGCAGACTGCCAAATCTTTCTCCCATGGAGCAGTGGCTGGATTTGAACCACTGATCTTTAGGTTAGTGGCCAACCAAGCACATTAACCACAGCACCTACATGGCATCTTATTCTGAAAAGAAAGTGTTGCACTACTTGGACAATAGTTGATGAACCAAGGTGTATTGCTACCCACTCTTTTGACTGAACGTGCATTGAACTTTGTTTCTGGCTAGTAGGGTTATGTCACACGTTCCCAATGACCAACGGCTTCCTGCACCACACTTTCCTTTCTCACTGAACAGCATGCTTATTTAAGGACACTTACCTAGAGTTCATTAGATGTCTTCAATGCCTAAAAAATGCTAGAAAAAAATCTACTTCATTCGCTAAAATATTTATATTTGACTAGGAAATTGGCTTATTCATTAAGGCAGTTAATTCTTTTAGAATGAAGATAATGGCTTTCACAAGTTTAACTTATAGTTTAATTACATAAGATAAAACTGTTAATACATTTTTAAACATTAAAATATAGACAGGTATTACATCTTATCTATGGGGGAAGAAGTTAAGTGTTATAGAAGATGTCGATCATAAAACTGACCTGAAAATATGTACCTGGGTGATCCACAATCCAATATTTTTGTAACAGCCAGGTAATAGCTTCTGTGAAAAACCAAGCAAAAAGCAATAATATTAAAATCAGAAAGAAATAACCCCACAATTAGAGGAGAGTTTAGCCAAGAAAAAGATTTTGGCTCAGGAAAAACCACCAACTAAATTTTGCTTTTATATTATACAAAGAGGCTTCAAAAAGTTTGTGGAAAAATGTAATTGAAATATTACAGGATCCTGTCTCCACCCCCCAAGAACTTTCAAAGCCTCTTCATGTTGGTTATAATATAGAATGTGAATTTGAATCCTGTTAACTCCTAGTGAAATTCTGGTCAAGATAGCAATGACATCACTTATTTGGGGGTCACATTTCTTGGGAAAGTTACACTTCAATCCCAAGGATCATTACGGATTTACTCAGCTCGTTTTTATGTGTTGAATTGTGAGATATAGTACAGAAAACCACACAGAGTCTAGACGTTATTTAATAGCCTGGGCTGCCAAGTCACCCTAGGAGCCCTGTGAGCTGCTTTTCAGTTGGGTTGGAGGGTGACTTAATTCAAAATGGAAGACAAGCAAAGTATTCTATGAACGCTTGTCTATTTCACTCCCTTTTGTTCCTTTAGTAGTGTGGATTAATAGTTCTTATCCCAAGAAAGTCTGAGAAATTCACCCCCTGCCAATAGTGTGTTTATGCTCCCTTTCTTAGTTTGAATTCTTCCTGATGTGGTTAATGAGTGCTGAGAATAAAGAATCTCATTACTGGATTTTTCACTGTTTGACCTAAGGCATGTAAATCCCCCAGGAAGTAATGCTTGAGTTAGCTTGTTTACTTCAGGCAGTCATTCACCATACCTATGAAGCCCGCTTTCATATCAACTGTGATTTTAGAGAAGCTAACAAAATAATGTCAATACTGGACTATGTATAAGGGTTTTACATTACACAGGGAAAGACAGACATTTAAATAAATAATTGAAATTCAATATGATTGCTATGACAGAGGCCAGTAGACTAGGAAAATGGAAAATGAATACCAGAGCGAATACCTAGATGATAAAGATATATTTCACAAAGAAGATAGTTTAGACTCCAGAGAATAAGCAGGGATTTTACTCTATGGACTGGGAGCTAGTAGAGGGGGGTGTGCAAAAAGGATAAAAGAATGGAGTCTGGGTGAGCCTGATGAATGGATTGCACTGTTAGTGTTTGACATGAGGCTTAGACATTTGGGTCTGAGGGTTATATTAGAGGAAGTTGAGATCATTTTACCCTGCTCCAATTTGACTGCCATTCAGCATCCTTGCTCATGTATATTGAGTTCCAAGGTTAATTTTAGGGAACCAAGAGAGAAAAAAGCAGATGTCACCTTACCACTGAAGATGCCTATTTTATTTTTCAAAATAATCTACTGATCCCTGATTTTAGGTGTGAGTGTCTTTCTAAACCACGCTCCAGGCATCCTCTTATAAAGCCATCTCCCTAGCTGTCTAACCTCAGCTAACACAGAATTACCAGGAGCTTTATAATCAGGACGATTTTAACCACCTACAAATTACATTCCGAGTCATGGCACCCTCGCCACATCAGTCACTGCGTTTTCCCACATTTGGTAAACAGAGAAAGGTTTGCTATCTTTTGTGCAGAAGAAATTCCGTGGATATTCCCCCTCCCCACTTCTCTCTTCCACCTATGAGAATAAACCAAGAAAGAGTCTTGAATCAATTGATTAAAAAACATGATTTTTCTCTAATTGCCTATTCATAATAGTCTTGATCATTGATTTAACTATTGTAAGGTCCAAAGAGGGAGGGATGAAGACAAAACAAAACAATTGTTCTTTAGGAAATCACTGGTTGGGAATCCTGAGAACAATGAATCAATTGAGGAATTCTGCATCAGAAGAGTAACTCTCCATGATGCCTCACTAATGTCCAGGCCATTCCAACTCTTAGTGGCCTCAGAGGAGAGGCTAGAAGTGTCCCATGGGATTGATGAGCCTGAAAACTTCACAGAAGCAGACAGTCTCATCTTGTCCTCAAGAAGCTG
>NW_022109767.1:5759056-5761034 GCF_000313985.2 Echinops telfairi | reverse complement strand
TCAGACAACCAAAAGATTAGGACCTTTGAGGTTAGATTCATGGCTGTTGAGTGGAGAAATTGGTGATCATTAGAAAAAGGAATGGCCAATGACTCATTCCAGAAATATTTATTGAGCATCAACTGTGGAAGAAGGGAGCAAATACTCCATATAGCATCAACTTGAAGGTAGAAGTCAGGGAACGTTTTTCTTTGTCACTTCATCCAACCTGCCTTGTCCCCTGTTCCTTATCATCGACTCACGATGAGATCGAGCTCTTTCAGAAACAACCTCAACAAGTCTTTAAGGATATCTTGATGGCTAAGAGGAATGGAGAGCAGATTACATTGTGCTAATAAACATGTTTAAATTCCATCTTACGATGCCTCTTTGTGATTTTTTATCTGGTTACCCTGCTACCTTGCTGCCTATCTAGTAGCGACATGCAAGAGCCATTTTCACCAAGAAATGGTGTACATTTAGAATTATGCTCTCTACTGTGTGTCAAACGTCTGAAAATGAGTACAACCTGTAAAACTTAATAAAACACACACACATATGTAATTTGGGGGGTTGGGGGTGGTAAGAGTTCATTACAAGATCTACACATCCTCAGGATGATTTGTCAGGAGCCTTGGGCACACATGGAGCCTTGTTTTTCCAGGGGAATTCAGATCCTTCTCCACGGCCGTTAGTGTGCATTAAGTGACCTGGCAATATTTATTCAGGGAATGAAGGTTGGCCTTCTGAAAAATAGCCCATGTGAAAATTCTTAGAGTCTCAGAATAATGACCTCAAAAAGATCTTTGAAGTTGAAGTTGAATAACTGAGATAGCTAAGGGTTTGCCCAAGGACACCTGGCTATCTTAGGGGATCAGGTGATTTAAAACTTTCTCTTATGGTTCCTAAGATTTACATGCAATAATGCAGTGGTGTGGGATCATAAGACAGGGATTGTAGGACAAGATCACACCCTTGAGAATTTATTTTAAGACTCTTTGAGAATTTATGTGGTTTTCCATGTCCCCAGATTGACCGTTTCTGACACTTTAAAGTTACAAGTTAATGCGTAATCCAGATCCAAATGGTTTCCATAGGAGAACAAATATCAATTCACAAGACTGCACAGAATTTGACTTTAATAATTGAAGTCAAATCCCTGTTCAGATATAAAGTGATTTCCCTTTTAGACCTCCTTATCACTTTGCTGTGGTTTTACTATTATTATGATAACGTGATTAATGGCATCATCATTTACATGTTATATTCTCACTGATCAGCCATAAGCACTCAGAAAGCAGAGGCATCATATTGACATTCCCACCCTATATTACTATAGGATGCTCACAAGGATGCTTGCCCAAATATGTTGGCTCCCTTAATGAATAAATGGAACGGACTTATGCTTGCTAAATTTTAATTCAGTCGCATCATAAGGCCACACCCTTAGCCTTAAAGATGATATAATCAAAGCAAAATGAAACCAAGGCCTCCACTGGAGATGGACAGACATATTTGGCTGTTGGCTCATGGTAGCCTTGACAATGACAGAAGGGCTAATGACTAATGACAATTGCTAATGACAGAATCTCTAATTGCTAATGTCACCGCTAATGACAAAAGGGCTGTTTTTATTCAGAGCTACCAAATGTTGTTTTGTGTGAGTGTGTGTGTGTTTGCCCTCTCTCTTGGTAAAATTATTTACTTGTGATATGTCTTTATTTCAAAGCACTTAACACACAGTGGTTTATTATATGATTATGGGGGGCCTTTTTCTTACGGTATGGCACCACTACTTTCCCCCTTAACACTGACTTGCAATTTGGATTCATTTGAGCAGAGTCACACAGTGAGTTGTTGATGAAGACAATGGTAGGACCTCTAATCTTCAATGCATGATGTTGCTAATTGCTGACTGTAGGAATTACTTGGAAGGATTTTTCATGCCCTCGTAGAAAATTCATCCTTTGGCCTGGCTTTCCACTGTGGATGAAGCTGG
>NW_022109767.1:5756334-5758106 GCF_000313985.2 Echinops telfairi | reverse complement strand
GCTCCGAGACTACTGGACACTCAGGACACCAAAAGTGAATGCAATAAAGGTATCCTCATCTTGGTTGTTGACGCCCAACATGAAATTAATATTGACCTAAGGACAGCAAAGCGCTTGCCCAGTGCTCTGAAATGTGAAGAAACCACAGGAAGTTTAGTGTCAAGAATGTTTCTGGCACTATGTTAGGGTGAGTAGTTTGAAACCACCAGCTGCTTCACTGGAGAAAGAGGAGACTTTCTACTTCGTAAAGAGGGACAGTCTCGGGAATCCAGAGGGATAAACTATCTACTCTGTCCTTCAGGCTTGCTGGGTGGCAGTGAATGAGTGGAGTACATTAAGAGTTGGGGACCTGCTGGAAGAGCACTCAGAGGCAAAGGCAGCAACTTTTGATGCTGGCTTATGGCTAGCCTTGCAGATTTTTTTAAACTATTTTTTTTTTAACCTTTACTACTCCATAGGCTTCATCTTGAAATAAGATGTCCATGCTTCGCATGGTAGATGGATGGGTAGATGAATGAATGGTTTCTGTCCAGTTGACTCTGATCCATGCTATTTACGGGCAACATACTAATCATTCCTGCATCATCCTCATTTTTGGTCTCATGCCCAAGTGCATTATTGTGGCTCTCAGGCCTATTCATCTCAGTGAGTGTATTCCTCATTCTGGCCAGCCTTCCACTTCGACCAAGCACCATGTCCACCTTCATCGGGAAGGATGATGTGTCCAAGGCAAGTATGTTAGACCATGTTCTTTTGTGATTCGTAAGGTTTTCATAGGTTACTCTTCGAAACGAGGTCTCCAGGTCTTTCTTCTGCATTTGCTTTAGCAGGAAAGCTTTATCCAAACCTACCAGCAGACCCTGCTGGGATTTGAAATACTGGTGGCACAGCTTCCAGTTTCATAGCAGCTATCACATCGCCACAGTAAGACAAGCTAACAGGTAGCTCACAGTAGTCACTCAGTGGATGTTGTCTTTTTAGCATTATCAATTTGGTATATACCTCTTATTGCTATATCAATAAAGTTGATAAACATTAGATCCAACCCAAAATATTTTGTCTTGTTGAGGGTGGTGGTCCAATTTCCTATAACCTTCATTGATTTCTTAAATTATGGCACTGGTGAAGAATATTAACTATACCCTGGAAACAAGAAGAATGAATGAATCTATCTCGGAAGAAGTACAGCTAGAAGTACCTTAGAAGGAAATGAAGAGATTTAGTCTCATGTATATGGGGCATGTCCTCAGTCTCAAGAGAAAGACATCCTTCTTGGTAGCGAGTGAAAAAGAGGAAGGCTATCAAAGAGACAGAGTAACACAGTGGCTGCAATATAGACTTAGACATGACCATGATGGTAGGCAGTGTTTCCTTCTGCTGTACCGGGAGACTCCAGGAGTCAGAAATGATGCAATGACACCGAACAACAACAATTTTAATGGACTGCTCCCTACATGGCAGTAACAGTGTGTCTCGACTCCTAACCTAAAGTGTGATAGTGGGAACCCAAACCAATGGCATTGAGGAAGAAAGACCTCCTGTTGTGCTTCTATAAAAATCACTGTCAAAAACAAACTCCGAGGCAGGTCCCGTCTGTTGCCTATGTGGCTGCTAGGGGTTGAATTGGCTCAATGGCAGTGGGGTTGGCTTTGGTTTAATTCTAACCAATCAAATGGTGACATTCTGCTAACTTGAAGACGTATGTTTTTAACCCAAAATATTGAACTTCATCATCAATATACTCCCACCAGGTGTCTTTCCTTAATTATTTC
>NW_022109767.1:5752468-5755007 GCF_000313985.2 Echinops telfairi | reverse complement strand
ACTGGGATCCACAGGATGGCGGCGAGTCTGAGTGAGCTCAGGAACAGACCTTCCTTTCTTCCCTAAGAAGCAAAGATGCGGTAACTAAGATATAGTAAAGGTGAATTTAAAATGTGGACTCATCGCTCGCTCCAGATCAAGAATATTATGCTATCTTGGCCATAGCAGCCATCTGTCCTCCTACTTAACAATTTTCTCAAATTATTTTTCACTTCCTTATATTTTTTAATGCTTCCTGATTACATGTCCCAAGTGTGTGACATGAAGTCTCACGATCCTCACATCTAAGGAGCATTCTGTCTGTACTTCCTCCAAGACAGATTTGTTTGTTCTTCTGCCAGTCCAAATGATCTGATTAATATTTGCGGCGGTCTTCCTACAGCCTGCTTGGGTCTTCTCTGATGAGTCCTGATACATGAGCTATATAAAGCTTTCAGAGTAGAGCAATCACTTGTAATGTTCTGTTTACATGTAGAAATTATCTCTCTCTTTGAATTCTAATCTCCCCTCTCCTTCTTTCAAGGCTCTCTCTACCTTGTCCAAACTAGTTCTGTACTAATTTTCAACATAGACCCTCTTCTTTTATCATGCTAATCAATTTCCTGTGTTACAAACCCGCCTTTCTCTTCCTCCCTTGGGTTATCTCCTCTCACTTGTAGCTGCTCCAAGCCAACTACATTCCTCGTGGCCCAGCCTAACTCCAGTCTCAGAGTCTTCTCTGAACTCTCTTCCTTCATGGAGACTCATCTGCCTACATTCCTGAAGTACTTGCCCCTGTTGTACACAGTTCCCCTCCAATCACACGTTACCCGAAAACCACCCATTCCTGTGTTCATTCATTGGTTTAGCATTGATTATGTAGCTAGATGTGAGAACACATGCAGTGGAGGGGTAAATGGACAAAAACATGGCTCAGCGCTCACAGAGATTATTTTGTAATTGGGCAGGCAGACATGAAACAAATGCTTATACAATATAAATATGCAATTATAAATGATGATTGGAGCCAGAAGAGGATTATAAGGTGAGCTGGAGAGAATGACCGGAAGAACGAATGGGGAGGGGCAGCAGAGAATAGTGCTAAGTACCCAGACCCTGACAGAGGCTGCTTCAAGGCAAATCTTGCCTCTGCCCCTTGTTAGCTGTAAGATCTCCTGCAAGTGACTTACGGTTTCTAAAACACAGTGACTGGGATGGTATTCCTGTCTACCTGTGGAAGGCAGGATATATTAGCTTGCTTATTGTCTATTTTTAACTTTGTGGCTCTTAATAATTTCCACTATGTGTAAGAGAGGAGTTTCCAGCTGTTTGTAATTATGAATCTGCCCAAATGTTAACCCAAAAATTGAAGGTTTGGCTTCTCCCAGAGACACCTAGAAGAAAGGCCTAAAGAACAACTTTGGAACAGGAACATCAAGCATTGAAAAGCCCGCAGAAGAAGACGTCTATATTCTTATGTGTGCAGGCTGCTATGATTGGAATCTCCTTGATGAAAATTGTTGCTATAAAAAAAGTTATGCATATGAGAAAAGCAAATATTCTCTTTCCAAACCTTCTTTGCAGCTGGGCCTGGGGCCCTGCATGTAACCATTAGGGGGATATCTGGAAAAACCATGGCCTTCCTGAGATAAAATGATGGTAACAAGCATGGTTCACTATGAGGCTTAGTGTAGGATGGTTAAGGCCATATGCTGGGCTCTCTATCTTTCCCAAGCACCCTTTAACAGTGAAAATTCATGACCTTTTGATTACATTTCCGTGACACCATGTGCCCATGCCTGATGGATCCACCATGAGAGACCGTGGTCTAGCTCTGTGCGGTGAAGGAGTTCTCCCTGCCCGCCGAGGTTCCCCGCCCCCATACTCTATGCCAAGAGAGGGATACCGCCCTCTATCCTCCAGCAGAAACGCAAAGCCGACCCAGTGCTGAGGTGGCAGGGTCAGTGCTTGAATATCTGCTCTATGTTCACATGGAATCTAGGAAAAGACACTGATATGGTTCAAGTATTCCGTCATTAACATTCTCAGGAGGAAACAAGAGAACACGTTTGTGGAAACACACTGGCAAGCTGAGTAGGTCCAACTTGACTATGGCCTCGGGCCATGGTGTGAATCACAAACATTAAAGAAGCCCCAGCCCTAAAATAATAGTGTCGGCTATTCTGTTCCCTTACTGACACCTCTTCTCTCTTGTTATCTCCCCCTTGACTCAATGGGAGTCATGATTATCCAGACAGCCAATTGTCACCAGACTAGATGTGCCCTATTTAGCCACACCAGGCGCCTTCAAATTGACTTTTTATCACAAGGTCCACTCAAATGGACACCACCTTGGGAATCAGTGGATCACACAAACAATATCAAGCTGAAAATTGCCTCCTGTTAATTTCTAGGTTTTGGGTCTTTATGAAATATGAGCAAATGCTACTAAAGGAAACTGTAGAATGTTCTTCCAGGTAGACCTTTTAAAAATAAGATAGACAGCTCAGGACATGTGGAGGCTTTATAAATGGATATTTGGTGAGAGAAATAACATTTT
>NW_022109767.1:5721694-5752000 GCF_000313985.2 Echinops telfairi | reverse complement strand
GTGCACAACACTATCCATTGTAGTGCCATCCTTGCCATCATTTCCAGGCTTGAGCTAACTGTTACAGCCATGGTGTCCGTCCATTCCCTTGAGAGTCCTCCCCTTCTTCGTTGTCCCTTCAGGGTACCAAACATGATGTCCTTCTCCATGGACTGGTCTCTCCTGACAACATGTCCAGAGTACCTGAGATGATGTCTTTCCATCCTTGCCTCTAAGAAACACTCTGGCTGTACCTTTTCCAAGACAGATTGGTTTGTTCTTTCAGCAGTTCGGAGTCCTTTCAGTATTCTTATCCAGCACCAAAATTCAAATGCATCCCTTCTTCTTGGGTCTTCTCTATGTAATGTCCAACTTTCATATGCATAGGAGGCGATTGAAAATACTATGATTTGGGTCAGGTGCACCATAGTCCTCCAAGTAGCATCCTTGCTTTTCAACACTCTAAAGAGGTCTTGTGCAGCACATTCACCTAACACAACGCCTCCTTTGAGCTCTTGACTGCTTCTTCAATGAGCCTTGATTGTGGATCCAACCAACATAAGATCCTGGAAAAATTCCACCTGTTCTCCACATATCGCGATGTTACTGACCTAGTGGTCTGGTTGTGAGGATTTTGGTCTTTTTGACATTGAGTTGTGATCCACTCTGGAAACTGCAATCCTTGATTTTCATCAGCAAGTACTTCAAGTCCTCCTCACTTTCAGCAAGCAACATTGTGTCATCTGCATACGGCATGTTAATAAGCCTTCTACCCATTCTGATACCACCTTCTTCTTCATATAAGCTAGCTTCTTTGACTATTTGCTCAGCATGCAGATTGAACAAGTATGGTGAGAGGATACAACCCTGACCACACCTTTCCTGATTTTCAACCATACAGTATGCCCTTGTTCTTTTTGCATCTTTCTCTTGCCAAATGGCTAGTGTTTAGAACGACCGACCTTGTGCTTTGCACAGTAAGGTACAGTGATTTTAATGCTGTCATAAAAAAAATTCAGTCTTCAGAGAAGCAAGCCCACATGGAAGAAGCATGCCGCCATGTGTGATCACGAGGTGTCGATGGGATCAGGCAATAGGCATCAGAAGACCCCAAACAAATAATCATATTGTCGAGAACGAGGGAGGTCAGAGTGGAGACGTACAACCCATCTGTAGACATTGCACATCCCCTCACAGAAGGGTCACAAGGAAGGGATGAACCAGCGAGGGTGTAGTATAGCACTGATGCAGTACAACATTCTTCTGGCTCCTTCAGGTTTCCTCCCTTTCCCCGAATATCATGATCCCCAGTTCTACCTTACAAATCCAGCTAGACCAGAGCATGCGCACTGGTAAAGACAAGAGCTCTGGACACACAGATCCCAGGACAGATAAAACCTCAAGACACAAAGAGGAGTAGTGATATTAAGAGGGTAGGGGGAAGGTGGTGGGGAAAGGGAGAGAGAAGGGGGAACCAATCGAAATGATTGATGTATACCCCACCCCCAAAGTGGAAGAACAACAGAAATGTAGGTGAAGCGATATAGCAGTCCGTGTAAGATAAAAAATGGTAATAATTGATAATGTATCAATAGTTCACAAGGGTGTGAACATGGGGGGAGGAGGGTAAAAAGAGGAGCAACTATCAAGGGCTCAAGCCGAAAGGAAATGTTTAGAAAATCATGATGACAACATACGTACGAATGCACTTGATATAATTGATGTATGGATTAGTATATGAGCTTTAAGAGCCCCCAATAACACGATGTAAAAGAAAGTTGCGGTCTTAGGGGCAGTTCTCACGTGTCCTATTGGGTCTCCATGAGTCAGACTTGACGCAATGGTCGTGAGGTTGAGCAATTTGGGAAGCCCTGTAGCTAATTCCTAGTATGCAGTCGCACCAAGTATATTTGTTACTGATCTCATTTCAACGCCTACCAAAAGCTCATGCTACCATTGAACACCCACCCCTCTACCAGTCTAGCGGTGCTCTCTAATCCATGGCACTGGCCACCCTCATGCCTATTGGCTCGAAGCATATCATGGAGTCCAAGCACATTTTTCATAAATCTGTACGTTTGGATTCAATTACATCCCACAAATATTTATTGAAGGACTTTGCCCTGGAGGCATATTGATCCTAGCGGTATGCCTAGAATTATATAAACAATACTCTAACCCATTAAGTTCTCTAATTGGAAGTACACATGAGAAGCAGCAGGAACCGAGATGGAAAGGAACATGGGGGCCGTCATGCCCAACTGCAAAATGCGAGCTAGCTCCAAAGTTGAACCCTCTTAATCAGGCAACCTAGGGATCTACTATGTAGTGAAAATTAGAGCAGCTGAGATTTACTGAACAGTTGCTCAATGCTCGCAGCTAGGTTAAGCACTGTTCAGGCCTGGCCTCCTTCAACATTCACACCGTGTGGTGAGGTCCGCAGTATTCCCATGACTTCTCAGCTGAGACAACAGATCACAGAGGTAATCAACCTTTCAGATCCAGGGTTCAAACGCACACAGATTGACCTCAAAAAGCAACTTCTTAAACTCTCCATGCTATTGAACGTTTATCCAACTTTAGCATGTGTTGGCTACACTATCTAGTATATGATTTAAGTCACTTTATTATCTTTTCCTGTCACATCTTTGATCCTCAACAATTAGAAGAAGTAATTATACAGCCATCCCGTGTTTTACTGAGCTCATGTGACTGCGCTTCGTGGATAACATTTGTGTGTGTGTGCTGAACAAAATGAAGGCACGTGGGAACCCCGTGTGACACAGGTCTACCAGCTGTTATTTTCCCAACGGCCTGTGCTCCCTTCTTGTCTCAGCCTCAGAGGTTGGTAATGCTTGCAAAGTTTCCAATTTTTTTTAATAATGTTATTACATACTTCATAGAATACGGTAGAGTGTAAACATCAGCTTTTGTGTTCACTGGGAAACAAGCAAACAACAGCAACAAAATGTGAATTATTTTAAGGTTCACTTTATTGCAGTGGTTTGGAACCAAGCTCATAATATCTCAGAGGCATGCCTGTGTCTGTATTTCAAATGAATCGAGTGAAGCTTCCAGGTGTTCAGCGACTTCCCCGAATCAGGAAGTTTGTAAAGATGGGAAGTAGAGTTTTAATTGAATTTTGTCAGAAACCAAAGATATCCACCCCCCAATTTTTAAGGAAAAACACAACTGTATTCCATTTATGAAGTTTGCATTTGCTGTCCCCACGTGTCTTTGATGAGTCCTACCCTAAATTTCACCACACGGTTGCTAGTCTTCAGCTCACTCAGGTTCTCTTTAAGAAATTTAATCCATCGATTATTTTATTCTAGAGTGATAAGATTAATGAACAGATCACCCGAGCCTGTGGCTTTTTACATTGTAACAGACAGCTCCTGGAGAGAGTATTGTTTTACAGCAAGAGGTCAGAGCTGCTGCTCATATATCTTAGACGCTCAAAATGATATTGGACAAAATTCTCCTGGTTGCACCTCAAACCACAGCTTGAAAATACCCTGCCCGAACTTCAGCTATGATGATAGCAATCTACCCATACCTGAGACACTGCCTCCCCATTTACAGACTCATCCTAGCCCAAACTCTAATTCCCTCTGTTTGAGTTATATATATGGTCTTGTCTTGTGCTGAATTCTTATCACTGATTATCTGCCTAACCTGCCAAAAAGAACCCCAACACACACACGCACTACACACACATCTAATTAGCTGCCTCCCCTGCCCAAAAGATACCCCAACACACACACACACACACACACACACACAACTAACTTACTGCCTTGGCATCCTGATCATGATTCTGTGTGTTTCTAGACTTTAACCTTTCCTCACTTTGGAAAATTCTATCTGTTTACCGATGAATGGCATGTTGTCTCATAAACTCTGTATGTTTACCAGTGAATGGAGTGGTGCCTCATATTCTCTGCTACCTGGTGCTTTAAGTTATTACTGTGCAATGGACTTCCACAGACTTATTGCTGTCAGGTGTCACCAAGTCAGTTTTGGGTACCACAGAACAAAGCACTGTCCATCCTGCACCATCCTCATAGTCACTGCTGAACTTGAGACCATTGTTGCAGCCACTATGTCAATCTGTCTTGCTCAGGGGCTTCCTCCTTTTCACTGATCCCCGACTTTATCAAGCATGAGGCTTTCCTCCAGGGACTCATCTTCTGATAATATGTCCAAGCGTGCGAGACCAAGTCTCCATATCCTCACTTCTAAGGAGCATGCTGGCTGTACTTCTTCCAGGACAGATTTGTACTTCTGGTAGTCCATGGCAGTCACCAATACCATGAGTCAAAGGCACCAACAATATAGCAGCATAAAGTAATATATACTTATTATCTAATAGTTTTTGTAAGTCAGTTGTCTGCACACTGTTTAGCTATGTCACAGTTTTACCAAGCTGTGATCTGGGTATGGGCCAAGGTTGTATACTCATCAGGGGCTCAATTGTGGAAATACCTGCTTCCAAACTGTGGCAGATGGATGCCAGGATTTACCTCCTTGCACTTGTGGGACTGTAAGACCCCAGTTCTCTTATGAGCTTTAAGAAATACACTAGGATACACTCGCATTTCCTAGAGGGTGTTTGACATTCCTTGTTATGTGATCCTATCCATCAGCCCTCTCAACATGGCTGCTAAATTCTTCAGTCAGCGTGAGAGCATTATTTCAGTTTACTTAGAAACAATTATATGTAACATCACTTAATCATAGAAATGGTATTCTATCACTTTCACCATATTCTTTTAGTTTGAAGCAAGTCACAGGTTCTGCCCACATGCAAGCAAAGGGGATTTGGGCTATGTATCATTGGCCATCACCTCATGGGTTACCTACCATTCCTAATAACGATGTTCCCCAATTCCAGAGGTTATTTATGTGGACTTATAGGAACTGTTACTTTGAGAACCTGATTCTTCATCTTGTAGTTTATTCACCTGACGACCACATTGGATTGAAGAATAGGCACCTGGACAACAGCCCCCCAGGGGAGCTAAATGCCATCGACTGAATTAGAAACAGGACACTAATAAACTTGATTTTCCAGGTGTGGATCATCTAACAAGTGATGAGATATAATTAGCAAAGCATCCACCTAGGTAGCCAAAAACCTCTAATGTGGACTCTGGGGTGGCACAAATGAGCCCTGGGGGTGCAACTTGGACTGGGAACCACAAAGTTGGCAGTTCAAACCCACCAGCTGCTCTGAGGGAAAACAATGAGGCCGTCTGTTCCTGTGAAGATTTACTGCCTTGAAATCCCTCTGGAGTGCAGTTCTACTCAGCACACATGAGGTGCCAGGGGTCAGCTGTTTGTGTGTGTGTGCCTTTCCCCACCTTTATGATAACTTGTTTTAAATAATTTTTTAATGCACAAGACATGCAAATGGGAATTTCACCTGCCCCAAGAGTAGCCTTTTATCAGGCACCTGGTCTTGAGTGAAATTCTAAGACCAAATAATGTTTACTCTACCACCATATGTCATGAATAAGTGATTTCTTTGTTATTTTCTTTAAGCCATTTTATGAAACTTTCAAAAATTGATCTATCACACAAATTCAGAGTTCACCCAAGAAGACATTGTTTTATATTAGTTGAGCATAATTATTTCTTTATGTTAAAGAAGAAGTACTTTTAGTAATAGAAAATTAATTTCTCCTAATCCTCTAAATGAAGGATGAATGAAAATTTGAAGGTAATTTTTTTTTTAAGCAAAAGGGAAGAAATTTATTGAAGCCCATATGGGAAACCCTAGAGGGACCCAGCACACCCTACTGTGTAGGCCTGCCCAGCAAAGGGTCACACCATTCACTGTACCCCCATGTCCCAGAGGGACTTCCCTGGAGCCCAGCCCCAAAGCCCCAGGACTGGCTGGGGGTGGGGATGTGAAGGTAATTCTTTCAAGAGACCCTGCATGCTTTCTCTGACTAGCGTGCTTTTAAGTTGCCTTTCAGGTCAAGCCTACCAGGAATTACTATTTCTACTTATTTCTTATCACCCTCTACTTGCCTAGGTTGACCTTTGTTGGTTGTCATGCCCTCTTGTTCCTCTGCAAGTCTGCTTCTCTGTTTATACACTTAGCTTCCCTCATCTTGTAGGTTTAGTTGCCTGACTCCTTTAGCCCCATGCTCTTGTTCTGTAACAAGCGGTGTTTTAAGGTGTGTTGATGCTTGGCAAGCAAATCCTCCATCATGTTTTGCATGGCATTACACTTTAGAAGCACATTGACAGATTGATGATATTAACCTGGCGTAGGTCTCTTATAGGAAGCATGGTGTGCTAGGCTGGGTTGTCCTAGAAAAACAAGCCAGTGACACCCACTTAAGTACAAAAGGAACTTTACAAAGAATCAGCTTTACATCAAGAAGGCACCCTATCCCAGTCCAACTCAAGTCCATAGATCCAATGGTAGCCAGGCCTTCATGAGGTTCAAGGAGCTGCCAACCAATGACACAGAGAGGTAAAGCAGGGACCAGGGAGATCACAGGCTGTTTGGTGCAGTGTCTAGTGGGTCCAAGGTCTGTGGAAGCATGGCAGGGCACCAACAGTTCTCAGGGTCGGTGGTGCCATCCCTGGAGGCAGACACAGAGTCCCATTGACAGCCCAGCAAGGACAGTGAAGTAGCCAAGGGAAACCTAACCGTGTTCATCTTACTCTTATACAAAAGGTACATGGCATCAAGGAGGAGGCATCAGGCTGTGATTTGATTGACAAATTTGTCTCCACTCCTAGCCAGGCGTAGGTAGTTGACATACTCCTTGGCCATCAAATATTGTTTGTTCAGTGGTAGACTTCACCATGTCGGAGACTGGCGTTCTCTTCCCATCCATTATAATTCATGTGCAGTCAGCTTCCATTTGTGGAGGCTTGGGCGTGGCTGTGATGTTAGGCAGGTTTCAGTGGAATTTCCAGACAAAGGCAGACTACAAAGAAAGGCTCTATGATCTACTTTTGAAAATCAACCAAAGAAAACCCAATGGTCTGATCTACAATTGATCTTGGGGATGGGCTAGGGACCGGGCAGTATCTACTTCCATTGTACATGAGTCATCATGAGTCAGGGGTAACCATGAGCTGGGCACTGATTGGAAGGCAGAAAGCAATAGAACATAGCTTTCATAACCCCAGCAATTCTGAACTTGATAGAGATTTTAGTAATCAACATCTTGATGCCATCTAATAGTACTGAAATTCATCTCTGCCTAAGCAAGGTTGGTGAGTAAGGCGATCAGTTTTTTTCCCTTTAATATCTATTTCCAGGGGATACAAATAGCAAGAGAAAGTAACTTCTTATTATTTGGGGTGAGTAAAAATTCTATAAATATTAAGCTGAGATTCTCTTGCACTATGCTAGCATAGAAAATTGGAGAGGGAGATGCAGCTAAAACTGATAAGGAATGGTGGTAGACTTGAAATGGCAAAAGTATAGATCAATTGAAGCAAGTTATTAGAAAAGAGGGAGCTAAGCAAATTCAGCTTGTCCAGACCTGTCAGAAGTATTTTTTCCTGTTAGATATGATATAATGTGATTCGCATAGAATGAATGAATTAGAATTTTCAGACAAATTCATCCTATCTTGCTCTTACACATATACACGCAGGCACCGACACACATACACGCGGATGAGATTGAGTGACTTCCATTTTCAGAATTTATATAATTCAAAACATGCTCATTGTCCAAATCAAGATGCAAGTTCACTAAACCCAGGGAATCTATGATTAATTTCTTTGTCAATACTCATTCTTCTAACACTATGTGGTTATTTTTTATGCTTTATGTGCTGTGGCAGGTACTGGGATAGAAACATAAATAAAATACGAACCTGGGTCCTTGGAGGGTTTAATTCAATTTAACTAGAAGAGAATGGGCACTAATAATGGGCAGATGTTTAGATTCTAAAGCAGCATCAATTCAGCTTGTGAATTTAGAAACCAAGAGCCTGATAATGTGCCCTATCTAAAGCTTCTGAAGTCTTCGGCATGATTGTTAACCACTATCTTTCACATAAAAACTCTTTTCTAACCTAATTTCCTAATTCCATTTTCTCTTAGTTCCCTTTTGCAGCTCAATGCTCTTTGGAAGTTCTTTCATAATCTTTACGTCCTTTATTTACTCATTAGAAGCAGACACTTCCATGAGTCTACATTTAGCCTCATGGTATTGCACTTGGAAAATTTGCTCCAAAAGATATCTTTAAACGTTTAAAAAGCAAAAATATTGCTTGGAAGACGACATTGAGTAGAACCTAAGTTATAGTTTTCAGTCATTTAATATTTATACAAAATTTGAGTAATAAAAAGGAAAGACAGGATGAATTCATGCATTTGAACTTTGGTCTTGATGAAGGATATTGACTATATCGTTGTGTTAGTTAGGTTTTCTGTCAATGTGGGTGAGCTAGGATTCCCCCATGATATGATCTAAGTCAGTGTGGTCAAATCTATGTTGGGACCTTTGTGGAAGTAGCCAAATTGTTGTGGAGAAGAATAGACCTCCTTAATCTGACCAAACCTTGATATGATAGAGGGAGCTTTCACTCCAGATGTGGACCACTCTTAGTATACATGTATAGTCTCTGGAAGCTGGCTCACTCCTACTGCTTGATCTGGATCGTGCATCTGGTTCTTTGACCTCCTCCTATAACATCTGCCTTTCCCTTGTCCAGCAAGTGAACTGCTGACTTTGAATCCATTTAGCTTGGAATTCACCAGTTTCTGGTCTTCCTGCTTCATCTTCCTGCTTCCTGCTCATCAGACGCTGCAGCTAGAGGAGTCAGGAGAAGCCTTCAGCTTATATCTGACACAAGGACTTCAATCAAATTGCACTTGGTTGTACAACCGTGTGAAACGTTTTCCTGATATAAATCTCTTTCTCTAGATCTGCAAGCATCACTGGTTTTATTTCTCTAGAGAACCTAGCTTAACATAACCATGGACCTCCAAAAGAACAGACAAATCAGTCTTAGAAGAAATGCAACTAGAAGGGTGCTTAGATGAGGATAGTGAGACTTCAGCTCACTTGCTTTGGGAATGTCATCAGGAAAGAGTGGTCCGTAGGAAAGTACATCATGTTGGCGGATCAGCGAAAACGAGAAGTCCCACAGTGGAATTGACCCTGAGGATGATGGAAGGCCGAGCACTTCATTCAAACGTAAAGTCACCGTGAGATGAGCTTGACTCAGTGACAACTATCCACCACCACAGCATTTGATGCTCTTCTCTTTTCATTTCTGTGCACATCTATGGCCACCTGGTCAATCCTCAGAGTGCCTGATGCTACCTGAATGCTGGTGACTGTAAGTCAGTATCTGCATTCCAATGTCTTTCCTTACTTACTTCTCTTAACACTCCACAAACTCCTTGATACCGAAAGTAAAACATCCCCTGAAAATAAGATCTACTTACAGTTTTGCCTCCCACTTCCACTGAAATATAAGGCATCCCCCTGAAAATAAGACCTCCTGGAAAATAAGGTACCCCGAAGCTACTGTAACTCTGGACTCTGGACAGTAGTGGCAGGTACCGCCACACAGCTCACTGATGGCTGCAGTGCAGCCAGAGCAGACAGGAAGTGCAAGGTCTCTTTTAATAAAACAATAAACAATAAATGTGTACCGTATTCTTCTTCATGGAAAAATAAGACATCCCCTGAAAATAAGACCTAGCGCATCTTTGGGAGCAAAAATCAATATAAAACATTGTCATATTTTCAGGGAAACAGGGTATTAACTACTCACAAGGTATTCCAAAGCAAAATTTAAACATTGAAAACCAAAATCTTCTTTCTCTCTAGCCTGGCTCTTTCTCTTATATTGCACATATGTAGATATAAAAGAGCAGGGCATCCTTACAAACTTCTCCTCCCTACTACCAACGCCCGATCTCTCTTAACCAGCCGGTCATTCGTCATGTATTATACATTCTGCTCCCTTGAAATCTCCCAGTGCTGTCAGACCTTCTCCTCTCACAGCAGTGCTTCCCCATCTTTGCCTTTCAGACTATGTTAAGGACTTCTTCCTTGTTCTTTCTCCCCTTGTTTACCAAAGTCTACCTTCACCATTATGGGTAGCAAGTTTTTTAAGCAGAAAATCATATCGGTTTTCTACCGCATGTCAAATGAATTCCCAGGAGACCAAGTCCATGTTATCTGGATAAGTCACCCAAGTGGTCTTAGGACTTGCTCTTTGTTTACTTTCCCCAACCATCTTCCATTTGCTTCTGTCTTTCAATTACATTTCTGAGACAAGTCCCTGGGGGTACCTTGCTGCTTCACACTTTTGCACTCATTCCCCGGTCTCCAGAGTTTTCTTCCAATGGGCCTCTCTGCCCTACTTCTAGTGGTTAAAGATTCTTGAGTATCTAGAACAAGTATCATCTTTTCTCAGAGGAATCCATGCCTATGTTTCCTCATTCTCTTTCCTAATGTTATAGACTACTTCTCCTCTTGTGTCACTAAACTATTATACCCATTCTGCTGTGTTAGTCTGTTAACACAGTGGCTTATTTACATAAGTGTCTTATTTAATCTCAATTTCTTGGTCTAGTAAACCAATCTCAGCAATGTATACCTTCCAAACATAACACACAAGTCTGTGTTGTTTAGTATTGTTGAGTGCACAAAAATAGGGAGGTCAGTGGACATGTTTTTATCAAAATATATTAATATAGTATGTCAAATTGAATATGTATTCATGAGTATATTCATATTGCATGAAATATCACATCACAGGTATAAGGGCCAATTCGTATTACAACACATACTTGGGGGAGATAACAATATCTAAAACAAGTGGCAATATGTGAGTGCGATGGTGTATCAAGCCCTGTAATGCCTGGAATTTTAATTTCAGGAAAAAAAATGTTTTTATTCTTTACTATCATAGTTATCAATATATATATTAATATATGCATTTAATTAAATGTTACGAAAATGTCACACTCGGTATTATAGGGCTAGAAATCACTGTCGGCCCAACAAGGAGATGGTAAGGAGGGAGTGTCTGCAAGGCTAAATGGTTTCCAGGAAGCAGTAGGCATTTTCAGGGTGCCATACTGAGACCTTTGATTTTACATAAACTGAATAGTCACCATGTATGCAAAGAAGATCTTTCCTTTAATCCCACTCTCTAATTAAAAATGCTGGAGAAATGAAGGCTATATTTGATAAGGCTCTGTCATTGATTTTCTCCAGTTCTGACTCATTAAAACATGAAATACATAGGCATTGAAATATAGGCATTGCTTTTAACTACCAAAGTATTCAGATACTGAACACCCAACTTATTATTCACTGCCGCAGTGTCAGCCCTAGCATATGTTGACCCTGTTTATGATGTGATGCCCTGCCCGGTCCAAGGCCATCTCCACAGTGAGTTGCAACGAGGGCAGCTATGACTCAAAGGGTCACCAGCTCATTGGCTGATCTGCTGAAGCTGCTCCCAAGGTGTCCTTCCTTGTCTGTCTTAGACTGGCAATTCAGCTAAAATCTATTTACCATCAGAGCAGTGTTCAATTCCCCACTGATACTCAACTCAGGAACATTCCAACACAGATTCATGAATCGTTTCTTTCTGGTATTTTATGAATAAGAGAGAGTTTTATATAAAGGGTAATTGCACATTAAGAAGGCATCCCAACCCAGTACAGTACAGTCCAAGCCCATAAATCCGATATTAGCCCATATGTCCAATACCAATCTATAAATTCCTCTTCAGACTCACGCAACACATGCAATGATGCCGAATGCAGGACGATCACAGGCCAGTGGGTAGAAAGTCAATGGATCCAGTGGAGTTGTAAGCATTTCAGCGCTGGCAGGGATAGTTCCCAGGACACTGGGTCTATCAGTGTAGTGCCATGTGTCTTGTCAATAGAGAGTCTCTCAGGGAGTGAGCCTCCAGAGAGAAGTGTTTCTGCCTCCACGGAGGATACACAGGAGTTCCCAGAATTCTCAGAAGAAGGCCATGCACACACAGAGGTCTCATTTGCTATGATCCAATTGACAGACTAAACTCCACCCCTTCACTCTTAATCCTCTCAAGTCCCAAATTGACACCAGATGATGTAACTAACACAGATGCTGCAAAAGGATTTGGGGCTTCTAAAATCATCCATAGTCTTCTGCAAATCAGGTATTTACAATTTAAGCTCTGATACCATTTCTTTATTTAAAACTGAACCACAGGAAAGTCCACTGCTTTTTTGTTGTTGTTTCCCTTGTATTGAAGTGAATATGTTCAGTCACAACCAATGAAAATGTTATCCTACTTAGTGTTTTAATACTTGGCGAGACTTGGGCTCACATACTTTGGGCATGTTGTTGGAAGAGACCAGTCCCTGGCAGAGGATGGCATCCTTGGTAAAGTGGAGAGGCAGGGAAAGGAGGGCAGACCTTCAACAAGATGGACTGACCCAGTGGGTCAACTGTGGGCTCGAGCATAGGAGCAATTGTGAGCGGAGCTCAGGACTGGCAGGGTTTCGTTCTGTTGTGCATAAAAGGCAGTTAGGGGTTGGAGCTGACTCGATGTGGAACTTTGCATCTGTCTCACCGGGCTAAGTGACTTGGGAGAAACTTTTACATTGACAACATGGAAAGAAAAAGTACTTGTCTAACGGATTAGAGATACAGTGAACCCTCGTTTACCGCGGTTAATCGGTTCTAAACCCTACCGTGATCAATGAAATTCCGCGAAGTAGGATTCCTTATTTGTAAATCAAATATTTTCGTAGTTAGAGCATAGAGGACATGAAAAAACACCCTTTAGTCACCATGACACTCGTATTACCCAATTTATTAAACGAAAAAGGGAAAATACAGTAAAACATTTTGGACGTTACAAGTATCATTTATTATTTATTATATTATTTATGGCATCAAGCGTGTACAGTATGAGCCAATCAGTGGCAGTAATGACAGAGCATGCGCTGTTACACAAAAACCGCGATAGAGTGAAGCCGCGGAAGTCGAAGCGCGAGGGTTCACTGTACTTAATTAGATAATTGGTACGGAGTGAGTTCTAGCTGATGGAGAACTGTTGTACAGCAGATATATATGTATCTATATCTATATCTATATCTATATCTATATCTATATCTATATCTATATATATCTAGATAGATATATATCTCCTGGTCCAGTCATCATCACAGTTGCTGGTGGGTTCGAGTACGTCAGTGCAGTTATTGTTCCAATCCCTCTCACTCAAGATCTCCTTCACTGGCATGTCACCCAAAAGGATGATCTCCTCCAGCAATCGACCCTTTCTGATACTGCGTCAAAAGAAAGATAGATGGGATAACGCTCTCTTGTGATTCATCAAATTGTTTTCTATTGGCTAATTTCCATATACAGGAGCGGGTTATATAGTAGGCTGCTAATCAAAAGGTCAGAAGTTCAAAACCATGGAGCCCTCAGTGAAAGAACGATGAGGCTTTCTACTTCTGTAAAAAGTTACAGTCTTATCAACGCACAGGGGCAGTTCGACCCTGTCTGATAGTGTCTCTATGACTAGGCATCAACTCAATGACAGTGAGCTTGGTTGGGGTTGGAATTTTCAGATGTAGATCGCCAGACTTTTTCCATAGCCTTTCTTCCTAGTCTGTCTTAATTTGGAAGCTTCATTGAAACCTGTCCACTAAGGGGACCCTGCTAATATTTGAAATGCTAGTGGCCTAGCTAGCTACTAGCATCGTTATAATTTACCAGCCAACACAGTACATCAAAGCGACAGATGGGCAGTGGTTTGAAGGATTAGTAGTCTAAGTAGGTTAAGACCCTGTTGTTGTTGCTAATTGTCACAGAGGAGTCCATTGTGTCTCACAGTGGCCCGTGTACACAGTAGACCTGTTCTGTAGGGTTTTCAAGTCTTGACCTTTTACAAGGAGAGTTCAAGGCTTGTCTTCTGAGATGCTTCTGGGTGTGTTCAAACTGCCAATCTTTTGGCAAGTAGTTGGGCACTTAACTCCTTAGTTCTGGATTTTTTTTCTCTCCCCTTTGTGTTAGTCTGGGTTGACTAGAGAAACAAATCCAGAGACACTACATATATGTAAGAGAGAGGTTTATATAAAAAATCAATTGTAAATTGAGAAACCATCCCAGCCCAGTCCAGAGCAAGTCCATAAGTCTGATATTAGCACATATGTCTGGTACTAGTCTATAAATTCCTCTTCAGACTCATGCAGCACATGCAATGATGCTGAATGCAGGAAGATTACAGGCTGGTGGGTGAAAAGTCTTTTGGATTCAGTGGTGGTGGAAGCATCTCAGCGCTGGTGTGGGTGTCCATGTGGCTCCTCCTGCTCTCCAAGTGCCTTCACAGCAGGACCGTGAAGCAGAGAGAGAGAGTGTGTGGCCCGCCTCCAGGAAAAAGGAGAGCAGGTTCCCAGAATCCTCATGAGAAGGCCATGCTCACAAAGAGACATGAACAGGCTGTGACCTGATTGATAGGCTAGACGCAACACAAATATCTTCTAAAAGCTATTTAGAAAAAGAGGTTAAGAAATAAAGGCAGTTTATTCTCCCACTGTAACATATTGAGGAAAGATTTTGGGGACAAAAAAAGCATCTTTAATTTTTTTCATTGTCTGCAAGCAATTATTTACTGTCACCTCTTTCTCTTTCCTGTTGTGTGTTTGAAGAGCCCAACTGCATTCTCAAAGATTAGAATTACCTGGGTATGCTCTGAGTAACATTAAAATTGTTGCTATTATTATGATTTTAAAATGTCAGGCTGTAGTCTTACTATCATCGAGCCAATGCTGACTCATCACGACCCCTTGGGGATTTTGGAGACTAACTCTTTAGAGGAGTAGAAAGTCCAATCTTTCCCCTGTGGAGCTGCTGGTAGTTTCAAACTCCCAACCATGCTGACCTCAGCCCAACGTGGAACCGCTACCTCACCAGGATTCGTGGATAGCTCTAATTAATAGCACTGGTTAACTCATCCATCCCTGTATCTGTGCCTTTGACCGCATGACTTCGAAGCTCATCTTGCTAGAAAGCTGGATTATAGTGCCTTACACTTTGAATATGAACTGGACTTTGAACTTGCTTGTCTAATGGGATGTTAGCAGACTGGGCACAAGCAGAAGCTGGGGTGGGGGACAAAAACACCTCTCTATGTGTCTGCTTCCCTCTTATTCCTCTAGAATTGACATATGAACATGCCCAGACTAGCCTGCTGGAAGATGAGATAGTGGACCAGAGGCAAAGCCTCACCTTTTTCTCAGTTGTGGCCACCTTACCATCAGCAATATTTTGGTGGCCTCTAGACATATGCGGGAACCCAGCAAAGATCCGGACTCTCCAGGCACACCCCTGTGGACCCACCTGAATCACTGGCAATAAAAGAAATTTCGGAGTCACACAGTGCTCATTATGTAAAACCACTTGTTTGGGGGGAGGATGTGGGAGGTTTCTGCTGCATCATTATGGTGATAAAGAATTGACCCAAGGAGAGATTTCACTTGTAACGTCATTATTTCTTCATGAACGTCTTCATTTGATTTTCCAAGGGAAACGAATTAGACAGCTAGCACATGGCTGTTTGGCTATAAGTGGCATTTCTATAAGCTTTCTCATTTGTGAGGTGTGAGATACCTGTAATTAGATGCCGGAAATTTAGTCAAGAACAACAACTTCACCCTCTCCCTGTTTCCATAAATGTAACCTATTATGTGATCGCTTGGTACCCGCCGTATTTCTTTCTTTCTTTTCATTTATTTATTTATTTATCTATTTATTTATTTATCTCGTATTTCTTTATTTTACATTTTAGCTGTGAAGAAAGTCACACGATCATACAAATATGATCTAGAGATGAAAAGGACATCAGAAGGGAACCTGACCATGTATTGTTTTTTGTTTGTTTGTTTAAATCATTTTAGTGGGGACTCTTACAGCTCTCATCACAACTCATCCCTCCATCCATTGTGTCAAGCACTTTTGTACATTTGTTGCCCTCATCATTCTCAAAACATGTTCTTTCAACTTGAGCCCTTGGTATCAGTTCCTCATTTTTCCCTCCCTACCCCACGCTCCCTCCCTCACGAACCCTTGACAAATTATAAATTATTCTTCTTTTCAAAACTTACATCGTTCACTATCTGACCATGCCATGTTGAATGAGCATTGTCCCAAGCGATCTTTGTTTGGAATAGCATGGGACACAAGCTCGTGTTCGTTTTTCTAGTTATAAAGGACGTCACTCATAGTCCCCCTCTTTAGAAACGTGCTCATCTTCGGTGGCCTAAAGCTGTCGCTGCATGCCACTGTTGACCGCTGGGTCTGTAAAACCACTTAACTCCACGCCCCAGGAAGGAAATGAGTCTCAGAGCAAACAAATGAGAATACTTTGAGTTATTGTAGCCAGAGTGTCCTGCACAACTGGCAGAGCCCTTCACTGTATGAATGGTGTTGTTCCCCCGCCCCACCCCCCAACTCCCCCATGGCTTTAGTTTCCATGACTGGAAGTTGTGAGCTATTAAGGTATATACATATGGCCTTCTCCTTGCCAGGAGACCTACAAGGTGGGCAAACCACCTAGGAGCAAAGCCCTCTAGGCTAGGAACAGAAGGTTGCAGATTGAGACTATAGGGGAAGGAAGCCACAGGGTTTATGAGAGATCTTGGCTAGCTAGGAAAGCCCATTCTATTTACCCCATGCCAATTGACTCCATAACATGGTCTATTTTTCAGAAAATTAATTCCTTTCATATCCACATCTCTGCCAGTGTATGGCAATTTATACTGTCTTTGAGTCCAAAGTTTATTTCTTCTTTATATTATGTTGAAATGGTATTTCCTAGCCAATACCTAAGAGGGGATCAGATGCAACATTTAAAACGATGCCTTCAAATGATTTTAGTGGTTTGGGAAGTGCCTAGGACACAGGTGCGAAAGGTGCACACTTGGTTTAGGCATGGTTACATTACATGTGCATTTATGTATCTGTCCTATGAGAAGGACTCGGAAGCAGTCCACCAAGCTGGTTCTATCCGTGGCCAGTTTATTATTATTTTAAATCTTCTTCACACCTTTTCTCAATTAAAACTTATATAAGAACTTATCATTGGCAAAGATAATGTTAATCAAAACACATTGGTTTAGAAACTCTTGGAGTACAAGGGTTAAGACTTATTTCCAAATTCCCAACACGTCAACAACACGCAGTGTTGGGAAGGCCGTAGGGATACAGCACCTTGGCTGTATGCAAACGATATCATAGGCAATGACGCCGCTGCTTGAATAGGTTAATAGAGGACAATGCCCACATTATCCAAAGCTACAAATAACAGGCCTCCTTTTCATTAATATTTACTGTCACTCTCTTTCTAAAAGAACAGGAGGGACCTGAGTTCTAGGAACCTTTTTTTTTCCCATCAAATAATTGACAACCTTTGGATGGCCTCTTCCTTGCTGATGTTTTGATTCACGTATTGCAGAATGGGTATAATTATTTCCCTGGAGGACTTGGCTTTAATGCGTATACCATATAAGGGATGCTATGACTGGCAAAGAGAATAAAGGGAACTTTTTTTCCCTTGGGATTTTGCTGCAAAACTGACCTTGTTTCATCCAGGTCTGCCCTGAGAACCACAACGACTGCTGTACTCAGATCTGGATTACACTGGAACTTCTGTATCCCTATGATCAATCTGCTACACCCGGTGCTGAGGGCAAAGTTCATGTTCCTCTTAGTCACCATGGTACTGTTCCCTACAGACAACCATGACATCATACAACTTTCCTTCCCCCCTAAAATGAAACAGTTCGCTAGTGAGCAAAGGCTTCCTGTGCCTGTGGCAATGTGCTCAACACTTGGCGTCTGTTGGCCCGCTCTCTCCTCACGCCAGCCACATCAAGCAGTTGATTCTTCTCGTCCCTCTTCTGCAGATGAAAAAGATGAACGGACAAGTTCAATACCTCGCCAGTGTCCTGTAGCTCATGAAGAGTGGAGCTTTGCCCTAAAGTTGACTCTCAATCACATGATTCTGCCTCTCCTTTAAATTTTTTTTTAAATTTAAAAAAACAACCTAACGGAAGCCCCTAAAACAATTTTAACCATGCATACATCAATCATATCAAGCACACCTGTACACATGTTGTCATCATAATATGTTATATCTTAACCTGCAGCATTCTCTGCAGTCATCCACTTCCAGCATATACTCTGGTTTGGTTTTGTTTTTTAAATAATTTTATTGGGGGCTCATACAATGCTTTTCACAATCCATACATATATCCATTTGGTCCATATTCTGTTTTAAGGCATGCCTCTTCAAATGTCTAGTCCATGGCCCAAGGAAATTCAAAGGAGGCTTAATGCTGACGAGGACTCTGAAAACACAGATTTTTGCATTTCGCTGTCATCCAATGCCTTCTGCAGATGGGGTGCTCAGCATTTAAGCTGCAATATAAGTTCCTCCTCTGATCTTGAATATTTACAATCCTTGGATCACATGAGCTTGTGTTCTCCTTCCATGCCGAACGTGCTGACACCTCAGTAAGAAGACTGCGTGTTTTAAGACAAGCCTTGAAGAACCCCACAGGATGTTCTTTCTGATCACAAGCACCATGTGGTTTCTTCACCTCTCAGTCATAGCAACACTATCATCAGTTCAGAAAGGCAAGTGTCCACATTTTAGAGAACAAGTTCGTCTTTGATTAAGGCTTAAGGATTAAGTGCAACCTCAAAAGTCATTCATAGATCTTAAAGTTACACATTTCCCTGGTCCGCTTCAGTAGCAATATTATAAGCTGAAATACTCCCAACTGAGAAGAAGCAGGGGACTTCTAGCTCAAGATTTTAGATTTGGAAGTCAGTGGGTTTGAGTTCAAATAGCTTGCTGTTTTTAAGACTACCATACTTATTAAACTATGTAAGTAAACACCCCATATCTTTTAGTTTAGAAAACCTTCCCATCTATGTATGTATTCCTCCCCTCAATAGTATTTAAGTCTTGTACCATTTGCTAGATGAAGGATACTATTATTAAAATGACCAAATGCCTCATGAAAGTTAGTTCTTTCTCAACCAGGTAATGATCTTGCTTCTCTAATAATATTAAGCCACCACCTATTGGTCAGTGGAGGTTAGAGGGTAGCCAGGATGCTTAAGGAGTTTCAGCAGAGATTCCAGACCAAGGTGGGTTAGGAGGAAAGGCCTGGTGACCTGCTTTTGAAAATGGACCAATGAAAATTTGATGCAGTCGATCCAGGGGAAGGTTCCATTCCCAGCAATGTTTCATTCTTGTGCTTGGAGTCACCATGGCCCAGGCCCAAGCTAACAATAACAACACTAGTAAGTGCTCGTTGCTTAAAAGAAGGCCCAAACAATTTTGTGACCCCCAAATCATCTTAGACTATACATTGAGAAAAGTAATAGTCTTTCTGGCAAGTTCGAGGAGAATGTTGTAGAGACATATCCTCCTTCAAGTGATCCTCCTCGCAAATGGTATTTTAGGTTGTGTGTTAATTATTCATGGGACTGTGAGAACCCATATCCTTGGGATTAGTCTTTCTGCATGAGTGCATTAGAAACATCTTGTGCTGTTTGAGAGTAGTAAACGTTTCCATCCACTTAGAAACTTTTGTGGTGGTGGTGGCTGTGGATAAGAGGATGGGTAGCAAACGATCTGCCAGTTCAATAATGTGTTCCTAAATAGTTGGATGGAGTCTCATATCCTCAACCATTTCCCGACTTTTCATAATTCTACATTTTTTGGATTTGCATTTGCATCATCCAGATTTCTAACACAAGTCCAAAGCCATAAAAATAGCAAAACACACAAAAAAAGCAAAACAAAAAAAGACAGGCTTTGTACCTGTTTCAATCACAGGGTAGGTTAATGGGATAACCGTGAGTTGCCACCAAGTCTGGTATAGCCCATGGCACCCAACCTGCATGTGAGGAAAAAACAAAACCAAAACCCAAACAGGACTCCCCAGGGTTTTCAGCGGCTGGCTCTTCGGAAGCAAGTCGCCAGCTTTTTCTTCCGAACAGCCTTGTCCGTGGACTTGAACTATCAACCTTTTGTTTAGCTGCCAACCCATGGATTAGGTGATTGGCAGAGGAGGGTTTAGAAAGAACATCCTGAGTGCTGAATATCGCCCTGAGAAGCAGAGCAAGAAGTCTGTTGAAAGAGTCGGCCCATGGAACGGAATCCTTCTCCGATGACAGGAACATGATCCGGGAGGACGGGCTTTGGTTTTCCTCCCAGCTTTGCCCTCACTCCTGTGTGCTGGGAGTCGCATCGTTTTCCCTCTCTGTGGCTGAGCTTTCTTATCTGTCATTTGGGGGAATTAATCACCAGGCTTCCTTTCCTTGGAAAGCATTTTGAAACCATTCCCTGGAAGGTGTTGGCTGTCCCTGTTGTGATTAATATTACAGTATCACCATTACAGACCTGCCCTGGCTCCGAAGGCAGAAAGGGAGCCGACTTCGCCTGACATGATTGTAACCTCGTGAGCCAGTCCGCTTTCTTTTCTTTCTGACCCTGATGGCCTCTTGCTACCCGAGGAAACTCAGCCTTTTGACAGCTGGCCCAGGGTCACCGAGTTCAGAGCAAAAGTGGGCCCGGTGGACACGACACTTGGAGGGCTCTTTGAAGGATCCAGCTGGGGTTGGTCCAGGTTCCTTTAGCGCCAAATGGAAAATGAAGGATGAGTCCAGCCAAGGGAAACAGGGCCAGGGGGAGCAACACTGGGCTCTTCCCTGGATTCCTGTTTCGTTTGAGCGGCTGCGTTTTGATTCTCTATTATCTTCCACTAACGGAGGAGCATTTCCAAGGCCTAGCTACTTTGCCACTTGGCTTTGAACCCATCAGCTCTGATGGAAACTTCCTATTGGCACGTCTGTTGAGCTGCAGTCTGCTCCTCTGGGAGAGAAGACCATAATGACCTCTTGGGTGATTTCTGCTCTGCTTATTCTTTTGCACATTCGTGGAGGGAGTTTTGATGGAACTGAAGGACGAAGCCTACATCCTGGGCTGCATGAACAGGAGAGGAACAAACTTCAATGGCAAGAGCTTGTTCACCATCTCTGGGGCCCATGTCTGTTTTCATTTTGCTGAACATTGAAGTGGATGGAGGGCAGAAAGCAATAGCGGGATAGCACTGTGATCCTCTCGGTTGCCCCACGTGTGACTCACTAGTGTGCATTCAGAGACGTATGGAAGAATCTTCTGTCTTTACACCCAATGGGGACACAAAGGACCCCGCAGTCCATTGCCTCTCCCTGGGGAATTAGAAGCAAATGTGTGTACTACAATATTCCGAAAGATTAAGCTATGTGAACAGCCTTTTCCTTTATACTCATGCAAACACATCTGTTCTTATTTTTCAGGCTGGTAACCAGATCTCAAACTGCCAGTCAGCCATCTCTCTTTTCCTTTCTTCCCAGCTACACTCCCTCCTCTCCTTTAACCTTTGCTCTTTGATGCATACAATGAGATGGCTGGGTAGTCAGGCACGGCAAAGCCACAGTGCCTACAGGTCATTTTTCATTGATGATTTCTCCCCATGCCTTTCCTTTCCCGACAGGACAGGGTTAAAAGATGGGGAGGGGAAGAAGTTGAGGAGAAGGTCAGTCTATTGTGTTGTCTCTGGACTCTGTGTATTTGTCCTTCCTCAGTGTGTCGACACTCGGAATCACTTGACGTGCGGCACATTCTCCGCTGAAGGCCAGCTAAGCCACCGGCCTTTGCTGTGTGGAGAGGAGCTTGCAGAAGACTTCCAGAAGCAAATAGGCTACAAGAACCGGGGTAGGAGGGAGGGGGCTGGTGGAAAAATAACTTAGATCCAAGGAGGAGGAAGCAGCCTAATGAGTGGTGATCGTGTGAAATTAACCATTTTACAATAGATCTTTAAAATCATCTCAGAGAGGTTTGCGTCAAGGATGGGAGGATTGCAATGCCTTCACACGTAATACGTTGGCATGGGCTGTATCCATTTCTGGTTCACTGAGAAGAAGCGGCCATTGTGAAAACTAAGTGCACCACCTCTGCATAAATAATACACATTGCAGAATCAAAATATCGTAACTGAGCTCTGGACCCGATGGTCTATTCTATCCCTGGAAGCAAAGATAAAAGATGACAAACAAAAGGACAATTATTTGAGAACACTGGAATATATTTGAAGGAGCTCTGTGCATTAGGCATGGTGTTGTTAATGGCAAGATGGGCAGTTCAAACCCGCCAGCCACTCCACAGGAGAAAGATGAGGATGTCTGCACTCAGAAAGATTTGCTGTCTCAGAAACTTTGTTTGCTGTCAGTCAGAATTCCCGGATGTCAGTGGGTCATATGTTTTATATGGATTTTCAACTAAAGATACTGAAGCAGCAGTTCATGAAACATACCTCCTTATTTACAGATTTAGGAACTGGAGGTATATAGTTTGCAAGGTGGCTTAGGTGACCCACTGCTGAAAGTGCTTGGCTGCATATCCAATGGCGTGCATTTCAAGCTCACCAGCCCCTCCACAGGAGAAAGGTGAATTTGCGTCCATAAAGGATTTGAGAACTCTGAGACTGTTTGAGAACTCTGGGTTTGAGAACTCTGAGACAGTTCTTCTCTGTGGCACAGGGTCACTATGGGCTCAGGTTGACTTGACAGCGATGGATTTATCTAGGTCATTTCCGAAGGATAATCCACCCAGGACTCAACTGATGATAGCCATCAGCATCGAGGCTGATTGGATCTGTCTACACACAGGCGGTGTCTGAAATTCAAACAACGCGAACGCTTAAGCCAGTTCGACAGTGCAGGTGGATATTAGGAAAAGTTAGAGTAATTAACATATATGACTGACTTTGTAAAATTATTGGTAATTGTGTGTGGGCAGAGATTGCTTGGGAAAATAACATGGGCTACGAGGAAGTATGTTATTGCATCTTCACAAGGCAAGGTCTTTTTAATCATTGAGCGAAAATATCATCTCTATTACCTCACTGTAAAATAAGCCATCATTTGTTTTTAAAAACCACCGATCAGGTCTCATTTGTCCAGAGTCATCAGATTGGACTAAGAGGCCGGAACTTTTCAGGAAACCCAAATCTTTCCGTTTGTGCTTGATTCTGGTTTCATTGGCATTTGGCATTGTAACCCCACCAAAGGACTATGATGCAACTCCAAGTCTCTCTCCCTCCTGCGCTGGAGGAGCCGCATGAGAGCAAAGAAAGAACCTTGCATCGGACAACAGGCTTTTATTCCCGATCAGTCTGTAAACAACAGCAGACCCAGGGCTTTATTCAATCGCAATATTGGGGATTTAAGGTTTATTACTTCTTCTATTTTTTCTTTAGTTGTGGATATATACAGGGGGAAGATGAAGCTTTCTACTCCCTTAAAGAATTATAGTCTCAAAGACCCCCAGCCACAATTCCAGTGTGTCTTATCGGGTTGCCATGATTCAGATTTGAGTCAATGACAGTGAGCTTGGTTTGGGTTGATGAATACGTGTGTGTGTGTGTGTGTGTGTGTGTGTTCTGCCAATGATGAGATAGATGAAGCTCAGTCCTGAATGTATGATTACAGTCCCACCCTACTCAAAAAAAGAAAAGAAAGAAAGATCAAATAAACAAATTCCCATTGAGTTGATTCCAACTCATAAGGACCCTAGAGACAGATTAGACTGCCCGTGTAACTTTCTAAGACTGGAACTCTTTACAGGAGCGCAATGTCCCCTCTTTCTCTCCGGAGAAGCTGGAGGTTTCAAACAGCTGATCTTGGGGTTAGCAGCCCAGCACAGAACCTATTATGCTACCTCGGTTCCCTCCCACTTTTAGTAACCATAAACTCTCTTCCTAACCGATTACATGGAACTGTGTGTGACCTCCTCCCTGGGAGACAGACAACCAAAAAGTGGATGAAGGGAGACGTCGGCCTGGGCAAGATATGACAAAATACCCATTTAAAAACTATCAAGGGCTCATGAGGGAGGGGGCAGCGGGGAGGGAGGGGAAAAATGAGGACCTAATGTCGGGGGGTTTAAATGGAGAGAAAATGTTTTGAGAAACGATGTACAAATGCGCTTTACACAATTGATGTGTGTATGGATTGGGATAACAGTTGTATGAGCCCCTAATAAAATGTTAAAAAAAAAAAAAAAGAGCTGTAAGAGACCTCAATAAAAGAATTTAATTAAAAACAAAAAACTTCCACAACTCAAAACAAAACAAAACAAAAAAAAAAAAACTCTCTTCCTTTATTGGGCTCACGTAAGTGGGTTCAGACAATGTTTATTCTTTTGCCATTGACATCAGGGAGTGGTAGGCACCAGGATGTCATTTCTCTTTGTGGTTGAGTAGTAGTTCATTGTATGTATGTGTTGCATTATGCTTATCCATCCATCTGTTTATAGATGTTTAGCATGTGCCTTCCTCTTAGCTATTATACAGTTGCAATGGTCATTGGTGAACAGGATTCTGTGTCTTTTTATGCTTTTCAATTCCTCAGCCATTTAGAGTATATACCTGGGATTGAGGTTGCTAAATCCTAAGGTGATTTTGTTTAAGTTTTTGAGTAAATATCAAATGGTTCTCTACTGTGGCTTTACATTCCCACCAGCAGGTGATATATGAGGGTTCTGTCTTCCATCTCACCCACATCTGTTATTGTGTTTTTCATTTTAATCAAGTCATTCGAGTGGGGTTGATATTACTTCATCTTACCAGAATTGTATTGGATTCAAATGTATTATCTTATGCCTTACTTTCTACTTCTTCTCTTTCTAAAACCTTCTAGGCTGCCCACTACCTTTTATGAAGAGTTTGATCTAATTCTTTAATAATGGTGTAATGGTGCATACTGCACTTTATCTCACTACTTTGCCTTTCAGAACTTTGAAAGGAGATCCCAAACAAAACCAAACAAAGAAACCCGAGTCTATGCTGACTCGTAGGACAGGGTAGAACAGCCCTTGTGGGTTTCCAGGGCTGTCCCTCTGTATGGATGTCATAAGCCCCATCTTTCTCCTGAAAAGTGGCTGGTGGTTTTGACTGCTGACCTTGCTGTTTGTAGACCAGTGGGTACCCACTGTGCCACCAGAGCTCCATGGACAGGGATGTTCTCTCCTTTTACAATTCTATCGGATATTTCCTAAAGTTTATTCGACAGGGCTTATTATTGTGATGGGAAGAATAGGTATCTGAGCTTTGAAGCCAAAAATTGAATCGAATCATTTTCAGTTCAAAACAGTGCTTAAATGTTTATATATTATTATATTTCTCATATTAGAAGACTGTACAGGTCTGTAATGAGTGAGTAAAAACTTCTATTCACTATTACTTTCAATAGGCAATATTCTAATATTAGTCTTTGGAGACAACATTGATTTAGATTTTGAAGTGAAGGTGAACGAAATGATAGATGAGAATCTGAAAATGAAAATTAGATTAGGAGTTGAGTTTCTGAAAATTAGAGTTATTTTTTTGAGAAATAATCATAAAGTGAGACTGTTATTAACTGGAGTACATTAGGTGAAAGTAAAATGCATGAAGTCATTGATTTTAATTCTCTGTATCAGGGTGGTCCCAGGAATCATTCCAAGTTGATGTGGAAGTGTGTGTGTGTGTGTGTGTGTGTGTGTGTGTGCACGCACGTGCAGTTTAGAAGTTGCTGCTAATTACCCTACTTCAGAAGAGATGTTAGGAATGGTGGGAAACTGGAGAGTAGGCTGGTGATGACTTCTGTTCTCAACCCCAACCACGATCCTGGCTCTGATACCCACCTTGGAGGTGCCTCTACGGACTCTCGGAATATCTGGAGACTCTTGATGTTGGTCAGAGTCTACAGTATTTAGACTTGACAGGTCAGGGAACCCCAGGAAATATAGATATTGAAATCCACATCTCATTTTCTCACAAGCCTATCACATTTGGAAGGCTTGGCTAGGACAGTGTTTGCTGTTGTGTAACTTCACAAAGACACCTCATGGGAATGATAGTAGCTCAAAATTTTACATACATGTACTTCTCTGAAAGGGGACTCATACACACAGGGGCAATGCTATTAGGCTGATCTCAAAATCCTGCTCTTTTTAAGTAAAAAAAAAAATGCTTGCAGGAAGTCTTCAAGCAAAATAAAATAATCTAGAAACTTATCATGTGGGGATTACAGCCTGACCGTATTTTAAATCCGTAGATAAAAGTTAATAACTAGGATTCTCCTGAATACAACAATTTATTGACTGAATTTTGACAAATCTTTTATCTCTAAGTTCCACAGTTTCTCCACCATCGGAGCAAGGTTAATGCTTACTTCTCTACCTATTTCAGGAAAAGTATCTTAGTAGTGTTTTACTTCTATTGCTTAGCATAGTGAGTGAAGCAAAGTAAAGCTTAGTGGCGGATATAATTGATAAAACAACAGAGAAACCAAATTTAGGACAATCAACTTCTGAATTTCCAGTGTCGTAAATGAAGTCTCACCAAAATCCCTATCCACTTTCCCTCCAAAAGCAACCCTCATGACTTAATGTGTTATGCATTAGACCGAGAACTTTGAGTAGCAGTTTGAATCCACCAGCTACCTTGCAGAAGAAATATGAGGCTGTCTACTCCCAGGAAGATTTACAGTCTTGGAAACCCAAAGGAGCAGTGCTAGATTGTCCTAAAGAAAGGCATCCCCAAAAAGTCCATTGTGGAAAGTCAGACATGCAATTTATTGTAATTAAATGAAAATGGCTATTTATCAGCAGAGATACATCTTTACATTTCTAAAAATGAACCGAGCAACTTCTGACTGGTGGAAATGCCTCAACTGGGGTACATGGAGGGGAAAAAAGAATCTAGCCATTTCTCGGAGCCAAAGAGTCAGTACTGAAGTTCAGAAAGTCAGATGAGCCTGGGGGCAAGTACTGAGGAAGCTCCATACCACACACAGGGCTCCCGTGGACTAAGTACCAATTTTGAATTCATAGGGTGAACCCGCACAAGCACAGCTAGGACAATTTCCAAGGAAAAAGCAATTACTGGAGAGCCATAAAGCACAAACTTCCAGGGCTCATCTAGGTTTGGGATTTCTTTTTCCATTCTCTCTTCTTTCTTTTGGTCTCTTTTTAAAAAATTTTTATTGTGCAATATTTCTTTCTTTTTTTTTTTAACATTTTATTAGGGACTCATACAACTGTTATCCCAATCCATACACACATCAATTGTGTAAAGCGCATTTGTACGTCATTTCTCAAAACATTTTCTCTCCACTTAAACCCCCGACATTAGGTCCTCATTTTTCCCCTCCCTCCCCGCTCCCCCCTCCCACATGAGCCCTTGATAGTTTATAAATGGGTATTTTGTCATATCTTGCCCTGTCCGACGTCTCCCTTCATCCACTTTTCGGTTGCTGTCCCCCAGGGAGGAGGTCACACACAGTTCCATGTAATCGGTTCCCTCTTTCCTACCCATTCTCCCTTTACCCTCCCTGTTTTGGCACTCACACCACTGGTCCTATAGGGCTCATCCGTCCTGGGTTCCCTGGAACCAGAGTGAAGGACATTTAGTATGGACTTTAGAGTGGTGCTAAACAGATCTCAAATAAAAATTACTTTAGGCTTGCCCCAAACCATTTGTCATATGGGTGAATATCATTTGACAAATGGCTCAAAATACCCCTAAATTAATTTAATTACCTCTAAGGAAAACCCAACACTCTTCCAAGGGATCTAAGAAACGCTACGACTTAAGAAACAGAAAAAGTATATAAATGTTCAACTTGCAATACTTGCAGCAAAAACAACTCTAAATTTTGGGAAGGAGAAAATACTTAAGTGTTTAGACCAGGGAAAAATTAGTCAATGAAAACATAACCAGAAATTAGAAGTATGAAGATATTAACTGAAAAGTACATTAAAAAACATCTATTATAAATATGCTTCTTATCCTCAAGGCATAAGAAATGCATATGCATGATGAAGAGAGAAATGAAAGGTATAAAACAACATGTAAATGTACTTGATAGAGACTAAAAGTCAATAACTGAAATGAAAAATACACTGGATGGGAATAATAGCAGATCCAACATTATAGGAAAACATTGGTGAAATGGCAAACATAACAATAGGACAGATCCCAAAGAAAACTTACAGAACAAAACTAAAATAAAGCACCAGTAATGTATATTACACAATGATCACCCCCCTGAGTATACCTCACTGTTAATTCATTAAGATATGTTAGTTCATGCTTATTGGTTTATATTTCCTTTTTTTAATATCATATCTCTTAGCTTTTAGATGCCCCGTATTCCTCGCTGTTACCAATAGTTTTCAAACTCGAGGCATATATTAGAATCACAAAAAAAGTCTTACGAAGCACAGAATCCTGGGCCACAGCGCTAGGGTTTCTGACACCGCAGATCTGAAATAGAGCGAGCTGGTGGGGAGTATTTGCATTTGTGACAAGTTCACAAACAATGCTGGCACGTATTTGTCCGGTGACACTTTCTGAACCTCTGGCCCATCAGTCATCATGCTGGAAAGGTGAAAGGAGAAACTGTGTGCTATTCTAGAAGATACTCAAAGGGAATGTAGGTGGGTTGGAAAGCTTACAGCTTGAGAACCTTCCAATAAGTCTGATGGAAGGAAACCCTCCCAAAGAGCTCCCAAGCAAGTCCACCACTGCCACCACTGGTTCCCTTCCTGGGGATCTCAACTCTGAAGATCCCAACAGCCTCCAGAATGGAAATGTACTGTGTTGGGTTTGCAAGTCAGTATTGACGGACCATGTCACATCACTAATATATGGCCTGCGTTAAATAGTGTCACATTAAATATTACTGTCCTTTAGGAATCAGATATTTGTTTCACCAAAAATGTACAGCAGTTTAAATGGCTAATATTATTTTTCAACTTGATATTGGAGTGACCTTGAAAATGTTGTTTTTGGAGCTATTCCAATAAATTGTAGACTCAGGAAGTAGCTAGGGCTGGAATTTGCGCCATTGTTGCTTCTTCCTGCTAATGTGTCCCTTTCCTTGGCGGACATAGCAATCTTCTTATATCGTAAGCTCTACTGATCTTTAGAAAGCTGAAAACACCATGAAAGATAAGCATAAATAAAACGTATGGATACGAAGATTCCATTTCATACACATTAGTTAACTCCAGGAAAATATGCTTGAACGTGTCTCTGTGATCAGTGGATGGCTGCAGACAAGGTTCCTCAGTGATCCACTTGTTTCAGTCTCCTTACAAAAAAGAAAAGAAAGGAAAAATGAAGAGAATTCCAATAAAAACAGTGGCTGCTTCCAGGATTTGCTTCAAAGCAGAGAGCTGTTAGAAGGCTAGGCTGACTGTATTTTAGGATTTCTAGAAGGACACAGAATAATCACAGGGACTCATTGGGAAGAAGGTTTAGGAAAATTGAAACCTGCTTTAATGATAAAAAAAAGCCATAAAATTGTATCAAGGAATTTTTTTAAAATCATGACAATGCACTTACGCATGCATTGGGGGCTTCCTCATTTTACTAGGGCTGTTCTAGAAGCAATTCACTGGGAAACCTTCCTCTATCCACCCCCCTCTTACCTCATCAGCCTTCTTGTTGTTTTTATTTCCCGAGCTCAAAAACACTGAACAGGAACGTGGTTTGAGTCCCCCAAGGATGTCCCACCTGCTGTTTGGACGTGGTCTAAGTCAAAGAGTATGCAATTCTCTGGAGTCAGGGTTAGAGAGAGGAAAAGACAGCCTTCACAAATGGTTAGACCTGGAGGGAGGCTATCTCGCGAAATGATACAAGCCGTTTCACATTTGGGTATTTTAAATAAAGGTCAGTAAGATTTTGCAGTCATCCATTTTGACTTAACCTTGTAGATCCTATCTTATCAAACAACGTGAAAGCTGAAAAAAAGGGAATAAAATATTTCTAGGATTAATAGGTAAGGACGGAAGAGTAAGTGGTGAGCGGGAATGGGGATCTGCAGGGATCTGCATTGCCACCCAGGGCAGAGGTGGCAGGATTGAGAAGGTACATCGTTAGTTTCAGCCCTCGGAGTTTAGGTCCACTCCAGTAGCAGCTATAGAATAAGTTAAATTAAAACAAAGCAAAGCAAATCTAGACAGCCATTCCCCAAACGCAGCTCACAGCTATTGAGTCGATGCTAACTGAGAATGAACCTCTAGGACAGAGAAAAAGTGCCTCTGTGGGGTTCTGAGATCGTAACTCGTTGTTGTTTTTTAAACATTTTATTAGGGGCTCATACAACTGTTATCATAATCCATACACACATCAATTGTGTAAAGCACATTTGTACATCATTCTCAAAACATTTTCTCTCCACTTAAACCCCCGGCATTA
>NW_022109767.1:5720836-5721594 GCF_000313985.2 Echinops telfairi | reverse complement strand
TTTTTTTTTTTCTGATGATGCCTTATACCTTATCCCTTCGACACCTTGTGGATGCATAGGAGATCGTAACTCTTTATAGGAGTCAAAAGCCTCTTCAGAGCAGCAGGTGGTTTCCAACTGCTGACCCTGCAGTTAGCAGACAGTGTGCCACCACGGCTGCTGATAGACTTTCCCGTAGCACATTTCCTCCGCTGTTTCCTTCCTACTCACTTTTCTCTTCCTTCATCTGACTTTTCTGAATTTGATGATGTTTGTGGACTTGGCATCCAGGGTTTTCTTTATTCATGCTTCTCTCGTTACAACTCATGCTCAGCATCAAGGGGAATTTGTTCTTTTGTGGACTTTAAGTCTTGTTCCCAAAGGGTGCCTTGTGCTTGTGTGCAATGCATTGGCTGCTAGAAATAGTTGAATCCCTAAAAGTTAATTCAACCTGGTCAGATATGGACCTGCCGTCCAAGCTCTCCGATCTTTGGATCTAGACAAGGAACCGTGGTAGACGAGTGGACTGTGCATTGGGCCCAACACAGGTCAGAAGTTGGAGATGACCATCTACTCCATGGGAGAAAAATCAAGCTTTCTACATGTTGAAGTTGTTGGAGAATGTTTTGGTGTGTATATTTTAGCCAAAATTTAAAGTGAAAAAACTTGCACACAAATAACACGGAGTCCAAGGACTAAGAAAATGTTTTAAAAGTGATTGTGGTAAAGATTATACAGCTCATCTTGAAACGATTGAACTGTTGAATCATATGGTGGAT
>NW_022109767.1:5717786-5720579 GCF_000313985.2 Echinops telfairi | reverse complement strand
TCATGGGAGTGGCAAAAGTGTAAGTGTGCTTCCCACAATTGATGTAAGTGTGGATTGTGATAAGAGTTGTATGAGCCCCAATAAAATGATTGAAAATAATAATAATAAAAATATATGAAAAAAAACCTGTTAAAAATAAAGACTCACAGTCTCAGACACCCAGAATGGCAACGTACAGTGGCTCTGAGCCAGCCTGGTCTCAACGGCAGTGGGTTTTCAGTGAGTTTGGTGGACACCATTTGAACTACACAATAGCCTTTCCTTCTTACCCAGGTACTGCATTGTTTCCCTCTGGGGTACATGGCTGGCATGGAGAATCGGGTGGGTAACAGAAAACTGGGGAAGCTATGCAAACTGTTCTCCACCCTCTTAGAATGCTTTGTTTCTCAGTAAGGAGCAAATGGACTCACACTTGGGGTGTGCTCTTTTTTTCTCAAAAAATGCTTTTAGTTAAGGGCTTTACCTAAAATGCAAGTCAAGGCTGAAGAAGGCCGTGTCACAAGCACTTGAATGTGTTTGACAGTGTGCTCAGGAACCGGCGTTCAGTGCATACCAGCCATACCAGAATAGGCATAGGACCCACCGGCCTCTGCCCAGCCCTTCACAAAGTCAATGGGAGCTTTGTGTAAACAGGCCTCAGAGAACTGGGCTCATTGTATTTGCTTCTTTGCCTCCAGTCACCTGTGTTTGGGTTTTCAGCCCTTGCAGTAAACCTTTTAAGTTCTTATGGCTTGATTATACTCTCATTCTAGGCATTCATTTCCTTTGGGGCACCGGAGTAATTTTTATCTCCTGCCTTCAAATTGCGAGTCACAGATAATGCATTAGGGTGCCTGAGCTGGGCCTTGGTTAGTGGGTAGCAGAAGTTCAGAGATTTCCTGACGGGAGAGAGTTGGAAACTAAAAGGAGAACGGAGAAGGCTGATTGAACTGGGGAGGAAGTTCTCCTATAGGCTGGGAAGGATGGGCTGGGGGCTGGAGGGTTGTTAAGTCAAAGAGCTCCAGAAATCCAGTTTCAATTCTAATTCATCCAGTATGGTTGTTCTTCACGTGTTACATGAAAGAAAAAGAAATCCATTTTATTAGGGGCTTCGTGATGTTCAAGAATCGTGGTGTGGACATTTTTCCGTTGACTTCGCTCTGATTTTCTTTGCCTTCCTTTTTTGCCTTTTGCCACGAGGAAGTTTGGCCCGGCCTTGAGTAAATGACATTCAGAACCCAGAGAAAGTTCAGTTAAACGGAGCTTAAAACAGAAAGCCCAGTGAGCGCTAAGTGAGAAGAAACCTGTTTGCTGGGCTTCACCCCCCAGTGCAGTCTTCTGATTTTTCTACTTCGATGTTCTCGTTGCCTTCAGAAATAGAAGAGATCAAAAAGATAAATAAACACACACACACACACACACACACAAACTATCACAGGGTCAAATAAAAACTAAATCAAAGCATCAGAGATATTAAACTCGGGTACACTGGTCCTCTTTCACAATGAAGGCAATCACTCAAATGAAATGAATATTGGTGGTGAGCAGACCTTACTGACCTGGTTGCAGAGAAATGCCCTAAAACATTAGGGCAGCTTCCAACTGGCTGCCGGACAAATGCCATGGTCGCTGCTGACAGCATCGAGGCCCGTGCCAGTTGGCAGCATTGACTGCAGAGCCATAGATCAAATAGAGATGGAAAAATCATTGCCCCCTGGCTCAGTCCTAGTCTCAGTTTTGAATTGGGACTGCCCAGGACAGACCTTGCAAATCCCAAGGAAGTCATGCCAGAGGTACCTGATTAAGAAAACTAGTGGAATTGAATAGTTCTACCTGTCAACTCTCTGTAATAATTTCATTTCCATGTCAATATTAAACCTGATTTTTGGGGAAAAACTCTAGTTTAAGCTGGGGCATAGCCATACCAATACTTCCTTCATGGTAGACTAAGATTAAGGTGTAAAAGAAATGTTTTCAGGAAAGACTTAGCAGGCTGGCTGGCATTTTAAAATGTGTCTCTGCTTATTGGATTGGTTCACTCCTTATCATAAGCCTTGGTAATTACATTTTGTATCTCCCTTGAGGCTTCAAGATGGACAGGACTGCATTGAAGGAGAAAGGCTGGAAAACTCCCAACATTACTTGAATTCAGCTCACTAGGCTGCATACGTTTTGACAACATCTTCTATCACGGTCGTAATCTCACCGTAATGCTGGGCAGTGTGACACATTGCTATTATCTGCCTTCAAACCACCACCCCCTTTTACCTTTTTTTTTGAGTTTAGAAATTTCTCTTGGACAGCAAACACTTTTCTGTGGAAAGCACATTTTTTTCCCTTGGGGTTTCTTTTCCTTAAAAAAAAAAGGGGGGGGGGGTAAATCGCTATGTGTTTATATCTGATAAGTATTTCAGATTTGAGTGAAGAAAAGAAAAATACAATTTTTGAGAATCTTCTTTGTCCTAATCCTTTACTCCTATCAGCTACTCACGTAATCTGTTTATTATTCTCTGCTGGGTACATCAGAGAAACAAATCCACAGAAACTCATGTGTAAAAGAGAGTTTTATAGAAAGGGTAAGTGCACATCAAGGAAACATCCCAACCCAGTGCTGCCCAAGCCCACAAGTCCAGCATTAACCCATATGTCTCACACCAGTCCACAAAGTCTTCCTCCGTCTCACAAAACACACACAACAATGCCGACTGCAGTAGGAAAGCTGAGTCAGTGAATGTGTAAACATCTCAATGCTGGCAGGGGTCTCCACGTGGGGGCTCCAGCACCCAGGGCTGCATTGGGGTAGGTCCATGTGGC
>NW_022109767.1:5710047-5717100 GCF_000313985.2 Echinops telfairi | reverse complement strand
GTAGAACAAGAAGAGATAGACCTGACATGAGAATATTTATGCTACCTAAAATATTTTAGGGAAAATTATATAGACTGTGATCATGGTGATTGGTAGGTGTTATTGGCTTTATTATGTTTATGAAATTGGTACTTTCTATTCTGAAAGTTATCACTTTGTTCTCTTTCTTTCCCTATTGCCTGGACTAGGATAGAATGTCTAGTTCTTTGTGAATCATGAGTAGCAAAAGCAGTGTTAAACATCAAATTAGAATCTCCTTGCATGAAATCACCATTCTGATTCAAAAGGCCTTTGTCAAAGGTGAGAAATTCACTTACCTCAAGATGAATAAAACTCCCAGGAGTAATAACAACAATCCATTATAAATGTGAAATTTCTAGCTAAAATACAGCTAGTGGCATTGATTTTCTTTCCTTACAATTTGGATTATTTTTCTTGCATACAGCTTGCATTTGGCATCTGTTGAAATCACAACTAACATGTGAGTATATATTGGTACTTCAAATATTGCATCTCAGGAATGCTAACAATAACTATTCATTAAACAAAAGTTTTATTCTAAATTAACTAAAGGCTTATAGAACATGTTATCAGTTTTACATTCAACAATTCCCATGCATTTTGTTTCAGCTCATTCATTGAAATCTCCTCAATGGACCTGCCTTTACTTCTTCCACTGATCTAAGGGTTGCGGAGTTTGAGGTTTGCATAATTCCTTAGTCCTCTGGCCTAATTGTTTCTTCTTCTTTTGAATGGGGAACACCAATCATTGCACATTGGATGCTCCTCACGATCTCTGTAAAGCCCCCAGTCACTACTCATCAAAGTAGGATATGGACCGTCGTCCTTGCAAACTGTTGTGCTCATCATAACTCTTAAGTTAGACACTGTGACCCACATTGTAGAGATGAGGAAATGGAAGCTCTGAGAAGTAACTTGTTCAAAGTCATCCAGTTAAAAAATGGTGAGCATGAGATCCAATTCAGGCAGTCAAACTCCAGAATTCTTGCTTTCGAGTGTTCTATTTGAGTTTTAGAGAGGTGGAGGTGGCTAAGCTCCTATTGTTCCTTTGAAGACAGACGAGTCCAATGTTTGTTTCTTCACATAGACCACTTTGTTGACTGACTGTGATAGTAACTATCTCCAATATTTAAAAGTTTCATAAAAATTTTTGGAACCCTTCTCTAGGTAATAAAACTCATTATTAGAGAAACGCGACAGAAATCCACTACTGCTGCATCCTTGCCATAGCCTCTCTCCAGACTGGATTTTTATAGTAAGGTGACCAGATGGAGAATTTTCCCTCAGTGGCACCAGGCATCGGAACTCTTGGGAGTGACAAGCGTTCCAAGCAGGTGCAATGTCATCTCATAGTAGAATCCAGATCCACAAAGGCTTCTAAATCATTAATGATCTTTCTTACAAGGTTTCTTTAATGTCTCTCTACCACAAGGGCGGTGTCAGGATCACATCCGGGTCAGCTGGAGGCTTGTAAAAAATGCAGACTTGGGGTTCTCCTTCCCAACCTAATGAACTTCAGCCTCCTTTCACCAGGTGAGACCAATCACTGTGTCTTAGATGGCTGCTCACGGGACCCCAGGCTCAGTCACTACTCACCAAAGGAGGATGTGCACTATTGCTTTTGTGAACTGTGCTTTTTTTCCCCTAATCATTTTATTAGGGGCTCATACAACTCTTATTACAATCCACAAATACATCAATTGTGTAAAGTGCATTTGTACATTCATTGCCCTCATCATTCTCAAAACATTTCCTCTCCACTTAAACCCCCGACATTGGGTCCCCATTTTTCCCCTCCCTCCCCGCTCCCACCTCCCTCATGAGTCCTTGATAATTCATAAATTGTTATTTTGTCTTACCTTGCCCAGTCCGACGTCTGCCTTCACCCACTTTTTTGTTGTCCATCCCCCAGGGAGAAGGTCACCTATAGTTCCTAGTAATTGGTTCCCTCTAAGACATCTGCACTGTGAAGGGTGAGGAGCTTAGCATTAATGAATAGGAATGTCTACACTGCTAGAAAACCGTCCAAAGCCTAGCATGCTGTCTCACTCAAGTACTGTCTATGCAAACGTGGGGGAAATTACATGGAGCTGTGATCTCCCAGTCCTACATCTCTAAAAGAGATCAGATGATAAGAAGTGGAAAAGTAACTCAGCTCAGCTTCTAGTAAGGCTGACTCTGTGTGTGAGGAGCTGTCTGGCAGGGTGGTTATTTCTGAGCCCAGGTTTAAGGGTGACCCTGTCCTTTCAGTCCTACAAGCCTGCTGGGGAGGGCAGCAGGGGTAGTGTGGTTGGTGGAGTGACAGAGTGTTTTTCACTTGTGATGGCTGCAGTGCTAGAAACTGATGTCAAGAAATGTCAAAGCAGGGTTCAGCGAAGCTTGGTTCCTCTGGCGTCACTCTATAGTAGCTGTATCTATATGTTAGCACACAGAGACGCCCAAGCAGGAGGCCTGCCCAGTACAAAACTGACAAGGGACAACAGAAAAGACAGTTCAGAGAGACAGTGACCCAAGGATGTGATAAACTGGGATCACGCTGAAGGAGGGCTAAGGAAAGCCAATTCAACCAATGGATCAAGTGCCCAGCCGGCTGTCCTTCCCTGAATTTGCAGCTGAGTGTATTATTGAAGGAGTGGGGATTTTCCTATCGTAACTGATGGGTTCAGGACACATTTTCAGGATGTATTGTAAAAACAGAGGCGCCTCATCCAGTCTCGCACAGCACTTCCTCAGCGCCCCTCTCTGTGGTTACACTTCCTGATCAACATGGCTTTTGTTAGCGTCCTTTCTCTGTGTTGACAGAAATGTAGTTGGCGACCTCAGGCTGCCTGCAGCTGCATCGGGAGCCAAAACAAACACACCCCGTGGTCCCTCCTCTCTTTGGATGATTACGGTTGTTGAATAGCTTATATGGCTAGCTTCGTTATTATTTCAATTTATTCTAAAGCCTTTTTCCCCTTCTGCTTTCAATTCTAGTAAAGATAGGTCTTCTGTGATAGGACAGGGGCTGACTGAGTTCCCTGGGGAGGAGAAACTGCAGAGAGAGGTTCCCCCACCTGGAGCCAAGCTCTTGACCAATTCCCAGCCGCCTTGAGGGCCTGCAAAGAAGCCCGCAGCCTGCACCGGTTTTCAGGGTGTTTGGCCCTCTCGATCCACGGAGTGCAAAATATCACAATGCGATCCCGAGTGGATTGGCTCTGCCCCCCATCTGCCTGTAATTCTAGTCCTTAACAAATAAAATAAACATAAGCAGGGACTGCAGTTGCCTTTAAACTTTTCCTTGTTCCTAATATTTATGATTTCTGTTTTGTTCTGACATCTCGGGCCTTCGCTATTAATGGGCACCCCTGGGGTTGTGTCCAGTGGAGTGGATTATAGTCCATTTTGGTCTCCTTGCCTCTCCCAAATCTCCCAAACTCATGTATTGATTTCCTTCCATCTCCTTTCCTCACGGAGATACTTAATTTTTCTGACTCTTCTGGGAGGAAAGTCCAACAGAATGCGTACGTGCTAGGAGCTTTTATAGGCTATGTCCACTGCGTTGGACTCCCCGCTCTCCACTGCTTCCTGGCACTTTGCCTGTTTACACACACACACACACACACACACAGGCTTCAAAAGTTCATTGGAAAATTCCATTTCTCCACAATTTTTTTGAAGTTAATTTATATAGGTGATGGCGTCGTGGTTGTGAGTTGGGTTGCTCACTGCAAAGTCAGCAGTTCAAAAACCACCACCTCTTCTTGGGAGAAAAGATGCGGCTCTCTACTCCTAAAAGAGTCTCTGTCTCAGAAACCCACTGTAAGTCAGAATCGACACAACGACAGTGATTATATAGATAAACGATATCTAGTTAGATTGATTTATCGATAGAGAGAGGAAGCAGTTTCAGATGTAAAGAAAAATTGTGCAGAAAACACAGGTCTCCTATATAATTTCTCTTTCCTGGACACATTTGTATTTTCCCCTATTATTAACATCTTGTAGTTGATTGGCTACAATGATGATCCCACATTGAAACAGTATTATCAACTGCAGCCCATAGTTTGCATTTGGGTTTATGATTTTTGTTGTAGTCTTATGGGTTTTGACAAAAGCGGACTGTCAAGTCTCCGTTATGACAGTACCAAGCAGGATAATTCCATGCCCTACAAATGCCCCGGGCGCCATCTCTTCACACCCCCTTTACCTCTGCTGGCACACCACATGGCTTCAACACTTGTCATCACTGTGACTTGTTGAGCTGTGATGTCTCTGGCCAAAATGAGATGCTGCTCTTAATGTTCCTCATTTGCATCTTCATTAGACCTGGCAAGGTTATTTTGAGCTAAAGGAACCAGGAAGGTGAGTTGCTGGACTTCTTTCTTTCTACCGTATTCTGCCCTGGGTCACGAAAGGTAATGATTACATAACATGACCATTTCAGTCCACAGACTTGCAAATGCTGACTGGAGTAACCAAGCGCATAGCTACCTCAGAAAACCTTAGTGAAAGTAAACTGAGCCATTACTTCCCAAGCAAGTGATGCCTTAGCTCCGCAGGCTCAAGTCGTCCAGCCAGGGTGGCCCCCTAGACCCAGTCTTTAAGCAAAGGGCCTAAATTTGATAAAAAAAGAGCAACCACCACAACAAAACGTGACATTTCTGATGTCACAAAGCTGACATTTGTCAACATTGGTAAGGTGTCTGCAAATTAACCTTCTTATTTGGAGGTTCTGGAGTGAGGAAGGAAACAGCCACGACATGACTTTTCTGGCAGAACTGAAGGTCTCAGCTAGCCGGGACCCACTCCTGACCATCAAACTGCTGCCCATCCTTAATTAAGCTGTGCAGTTGCCAAAAAGTCCACCTCCCGAGAAATCTCCCGAAGACCACAGAATCATGTCTCCCCTGCTGCTCTGTGGGTGGCTGTCTCAAACTGTCGTGACATGCTTTCCCATGTGGCCCCCGGGTGCCTATGGAAACATGGCTAACATTGCCAGCTTTCTTCTCTGGAAGTAAGCAATTGTGATGGGGATGGAGGGCCTCAGACAAAAACAGGGCAAGCCAAGTCACTAATCCCAATCATAGCACCTGGGTTTAGCATTCTTTCAAGGAGACTGAAACATACTGGCAAGCACATTATGATCTACTAAGTGCTGGAGTCAAAATAGGTGTGAGAGGCTACGCTAGTGCATGCTTTTGGCATGTCTTGGACATTCTTTGAAGTGCTAAGGCAGCACTGTCTAATAGAATAATACACTGCAGTGGTGGAAGTGTTCTGACTCTGTGCTGCCATATAGTAGTCCTCTCTGGCAAGGAGCCCAGGGGCTGTCGGGAGCTTCTGCCCTGAGTTGCTAGCCACAGGTCAGTGGTGCAAAGTCTCAGACACTCCAACAGGAACTTCTACCTTGTCCTACTGTGAAAGGGAATCAACTGATGACCGAGTTTTGAATAATCTGTCGCTGCTAAGCATTTGGAATGTGGCCAGTTTGATGGGGGAACTGAACTTTTGAGTTTACTTAATTTTAATTAAGTTATATTTACATGGAAATAGCCGCATGTGAGGTGACTTTCTTCTTAAAAACAGTTTTATAGATATATGATTAACATATCATGCAATCCAATAGTTCAGTCATATTCAGAAGAGTTGTGCAATCCCCACCCCAATCGATGTTGGAACATTTTCAACCTTCTTGTATCCTTTTTCAGTTGCCTCCTCATCCCAGCCCCCACCCCTTCACCTCCCCAACCTACCCTTCCATGTCCCCAGGCTTATTAATCCAGTTACTGTCTTCATAGATTCACTCATCTTGACTTACAGACACAGACAAAAATATATAAAACGAAGACAAAAATCAATAAAAGGACTTAGCAACAATGACCAAATAAAACAGATAAAACTCCATTTAAATCACAGCAGATATTAAAAAAAAAAAACAGAATAAATTAAAAATGTATCCACAAAGAGAGATCTAGCTAATGACAAGGTGTGACAATGCTAGCCTAACTACAGGTGCCAGAATCTACTTTACAATGCTCTTTGTTTGATATTCACATTCCTAGACTAGTGTCAGTGGACATTCATCCGAGAGTCAATCCATGTAGCAACACCGCAAGTGGATTTCGGGTTTCTGCACACTGGCTGTGTAGAATTTAGGTTCTGGTGTCACTCCCTCCTCCAGCTTTGGATTTTATTACTTACAATCCTTTGATCACATAAGCTGGTGTGCTTTTTCTGTGTGAACTTAGCTGAATCCTCAATTAGATGGCTGCTTGTTTTGAGATAAATTGTTAAGACCCAAGATACTCTTCTTTCTGATATCCAGGCACCATCTGATTTCTGCACCACATTTTACAATAGCACCCTCTATCTTTAGGAATCTCCTCAGGAGGGTTAGTGGAAGTGGTTTTCTTATAGACGTGACAGTGCTAGACCTCAGTCATGTGCATTCTTGGAAGCTCAAATTTGCATTTCATTTCAAAGAAGCTATGAAGCATGAGAGTGTATAGGACGCTCTTCTCCCCACCATAACTGCAATAAGGAACATATAGAAGTGTATATGAGCCCTGGTAGAGCAGTAATTTAAGCATTGGGCAGCTAATCAAAAGATCAGCTATTTGAACCCACCAGTGTGGGAGAAAGATGAGGCGGCTGCTTGAAGGCTTTACAGCCTTGAAACCCCTACGAAGCTGTTGTACTCCGTCCTATAAGGCAGCTAAGCATCCACCTTGAGAAAGATCTGACAATCTAGTTCTGAAAGCAAAGCAGTCTTTGAAAGTTCCAGGGGGCACAGCTCTAATCTGATACCCACGGGGTTAACACGAGTCAGATTTGACTGAATGGTAATTACTGAGATGTGCACATTGCACTTCCTCAGATGCTAACCGGCTCCTAGGCACCTTTCCGTCTTTCACTTATCTGCTCGTCTCTTTAGGAAATCTCCCCACAATTGCTTGGCCTCATACTTACTCCCGATTGGCACTGGAATCACCCATTATATCTTCCTCATTGAACTTTTGGAGAAAGATTGTCTTCTCAAAATATTTTTTT
>NW_022109767.1:5706698-5708243 GCF_000313985.2 Echinops telfairi | reverse complement strand
GGAAGCAGCAGTCAAAAATAAATCAAACAATGTATTGTATCGGGCAACTCAGTTGCAGTCTTCTTCAATGTGACCAAGAGCAAGGGTGTCGCTTTGAGGACTAAGGCGCATCTGACCCAAGCCACGGCATTTCAATCAGCTCCTATGCATGGGAAAGTTGGATACTGAATAAGAAACACTGACAGAGAATCGATGCATTTGAATTATGGTGTTGGTGAAGAATATTGAATATTCCATAGACTGCCAAGAGAATGAATAAGTCTGTCTTTCTTCTGGAGAAGTACAGGCAGAAAGCTCCTTCGAAGCAAGAATGATAAGACAGTCACATTCACTTTGACATGCTATCAAAGAGAGATCAGTCCCCGGGAAAGGACATCGTGGTTGGAGAAGTAGAAGGGAAACAGGAAAGATAGAGTGACACAGTGGCTGTAACAAGGGGCTCAACCATAGGAGCAATTATAAGAATGGCTCAGGGCAGGGCAGGATTTCTACATGTTGTACATGGGATCCCTCTAAGTCAGAACTGACCTGACGGCATTGAACAACTAGAGCAACCAAAGAACACTCAAACATGGGGAGAAACTGTACTGCTTTGAATGTGTGTGTCCACAGATGAGGTAAACATCCAGTATCCTTCATCAGCTCCCAAAAAGGCTCACAAAGTCTCTTTAGGTCTTCAACCCACCAATCTTTCCTGCTCCATTGTGGGGCCATTTCAAATCAGCCAAATCGTCAACTTTAGCTTCATCAGCCATGATAAAACTGGTTTAAAGAGCAAGTCGACATTCTATATAAGCTGGATACTTATAACTCAGAGACTGTGTGTATATATATATATATACAAAATGGCCCCAAATTGGCCATTTTAACCACTTTAAGTATTTGTTTCCATGCCAAGAATTGCATTTGCAATGTTGTGCGGCACCCAATTTTATTTATCCCCCAAACATTTTCATCATTACAAACAGAAATTCTGTACCTAATAAAAATGACTCCTCTCCACTCCCCTCACTGCCGCCACCATCACCACCGCCAGCCACCGCCTCATATTGGGAACCTCTGCTCTACTTTTGGCTATGAATTTGCTTCCTTTCTATATTTCACAAGTGGGATAAGAAGGTATTTCGTTACCACAGCAGATCCCACTGTGTCTTCATTTGTTTTTCTTTATTCATTCGAGTTGGCCAAACCCAATGGTGGCTCTCTGCTATGACCAGTGAAAAGCGATTCTCTTTCCCCTGTTTCAGGAGAGAATCATGATGGAGACAGCGGAAGCATAGCTGCCTAGCCTAATTCCCTTAGCAGTGACTGGAATGTCCCAGGTCTGATCAGGAAACTATTTTAGGCGTCTCAATATTCCTGTAGCTCGGTGTAAAGTCTGGAACTGCTGCAGCCATCTCATGAACACTCAGGATTGAACTGAGGATAATAAAAATACAGAATCCTTGTTGTCGAGCTAACCCTGACATTTTGCTCACTTTTTGTACATCTATGTATAACCAAGTGAACTCACTGCCATGGCGTGGATGGAAACTCATGGCGATT
>NW_022109767.1:5702428-5704625 GCF_000313985.2 Echinops telfairi | reverse complement strand
TTTTTTAGAGCTGTTTTAGGTATACACATAAATAATGTGGAAAGTCCGGAGAGTTTCCACGTGCCTCCTTCCCTCTGCTGACTATCAGGTAAACATTGGACTTCTAACTGCAAGTTTGGTAGTTCAAATCCAAGAGCCACTTGACAGGAGAAAGATAAGGCTGTCTACTCCAGTAAATATTTACACCCTTGGTGCCCATGGTGGCACTGTTCACAAGACCCAAATGATTGGAATAACCGAAACACTCACCAGGAGAATGGCCAAACTGTGGTACCCCATTGTATGGATGCACCCCCGTGTGTTTAGCCATTTACCTATTTAAGGGTAACTTAGGTGCTTTTCATTGGGGGCAATTTAAAATAAAGCAGTTATAAATAATGATAGGTTTTTGTGGACGCATGCCTTAGGTCCTGTTCCCATTACACGGGAGAGGATCATACGAGGGTGTGATCGTGAGACCACCTAAGAGTCTCTTGTTAAAATCTCCTAATTTAAAGGTGAGAAGATAGGACCACAGGCATGATAAGGGTCCCCCTGACCCCCACCCCCACCCCCCAAAAATGTAGCTTGTGAGTAGAATTAAGAGTAGCGCTTCAGTTTTCATTTTTCAACTTAGTTTTAAGCTGCAACTCAGTTCTGTAAAATTCTTTATGTTTCTTAATCTTCATAAGCCTTGGTTTTTAATTTCTAAGTCAATGGAGTGTCACCGTTTGTTTTCATTTCCAAGTCAAGGTAAATGACATATATTTTTTCAGAGATTCTTCAAAAGACATTTACATGGTGTCTTGGTCATCTGGCACTGTCGTAACAGAAACACCACAAGGGGTGTCTTTAAATAACAAATTTATTTCTTAGAGTTCAGGAGACTAGCAGTTTGAATTACAAGTATGGTTCTAAGAGGAGGGCCTTCTTTGTCTAATTGAGCTTCTAATAACTGCAAGCAATCCCAGGACTCCCTAGGCTTAGATCCATCTGCCTCTGTAGCCTTTCTTTCTCCTCCACCTGTGTGTGTCTCTGGGGTGGCACACTTTACTGTAACTTATAAGTGATTAGGTTTAGAACCCACCCTACCCTGGTATGATTTCTTTAACATAAAGTAAGAACATCTTTTTTTTCCCTAAGAGGGTCGTATATACAGGTACAGACATTAGGATTCCAATATATAGTTTGAGGGCACACAATTCCACCTATAACATATGTGGTGACATTTGTGAGTGGCTGCCATGATTTCTGCAAATACTGGATGTTAAGAAATACCTGTTTGATTATTTTGTCTTCCATTTTTTGCAACTTTCTCATGTGGTCTTTCTCATCTTTTCAGTTGGGAGGGCTATCCTGTTTGAGTTGTGATACTTGGATTGTAAGGTTTGGAAAATTAACTCATGTTGAAAATGAGGAAACCAAAGTATTTTTGTACTATCTCAAGAGCAAAACCTAGGACTAGAGAGTCAAGTGTGATATTTCTATTTAAGAGAGGCCAACATCCCTGTGTCTCTGCTTTGGCCACAGTCTCTGAACTTGAAGTCAAAGCAATTGTGTAGTTGAGGTAAGCTCTGTACAGTTTATCCTTGAATTGTGTTGGTTGACTTTCTGAAATTTAGTTTCAAATCAATGTGGGGCAGCTCCATTTGAAGGCACTTTTGATGCTAGCTGATCATCTAAAATAATAGTACACCAATAATTGCTCTAAAGGGCTGCTACACATGATGTGGCTACTAAAAATTCTTTAAATGCTATTGCTAGGCTGTGATTCTTGACATGAAATTCAGAAATTTCTGGGAGCTCAAGATAACTTCATTTCATAAAGCCAGCATGGAATTGTCCTTCCTTCTCTCTGACCCAAGCTGAATTGCTTTATGGTAGAAGGTCAACAGGGTGTGTGTTCTTTCCCCCTGCCCTATAAGATTGCTGTCCTTTGGAGACAAGACCCTTTATACAGTGGTGAACTGCCATGTGTGGCATAAAGCAATGTCTTCTAATAGACTTGGACAGAGTAAAGATCCAGACTACTGGCCCCTTTGTATTGCGTTGGGCTCATGAGTGAGAAATGTGTATTAAAAATGCCCGGCTATCAAAAGATATAGCGCCTGGGGTCTTAAAAGCATGATGGTAAACAAGCGGCCATCTAGCTCAGAAGCAACAAAGCCCACATGGAAGAACATATCAGCCTGTGTGATCACGAGGTGTCGAAGGGATC
>NW_022109767.1:5699943-5700937 GCF_000313985.2 Echinops telfairi | reverse complement strand
AAGGTTATGTTCACTGGTGTTCAAAACAGAACTTCAACATAATTAGTTTTTGTTTTTTTTGAGACTGAAGTCAATCTATAATGTAAGTGTATATTGTTCATTCTAAATGACCTGTGACTCTTTATCAATAGTATAATATTTCAAAAGTCATATTTGTTTGAATGTTGGTTCAGAAAAGATGGGGAGTCTGTGTTGGCACCAATAGTTCTTGTCAAAGAAGGGGCACCCACTTGTGTCTTTTGTGTCTTCTCTATCTGTCACTGCTATGCCCAAAGCTATTCTTATTGTATTCCTGTTCACTAGAGCAGGGTTTTAAATCCTGCCCAAAGAAGTAAAACAGAATCGTATGCTACCAATTTCAACTGCAGAACAATGATTACATTTTATATAATGTCTGGGTAATTGCATTTTAATGGAGGAACACAACTAATCAATCATCATTGGAGTCAGAGAAATGAAACAATAAGATAAATGAAACAAAAGCATAAATGTCCTGTGTCCAGCACATTTTTTTGAAAAATGTTGGTTAAAGAAGGGAGGAAAATTTTTGGTTTGGCTTGTTTATTAAGCTAATGGCTTATTGTTTGCTCTTTAAAGCTACTCAATTGTTTTGAAGCAAACTGCAAAATTCCACAAGATTTTAAAACATCTTAGCATCACCTAGAGGCCATAGAAAAACTACATCCAGTGTTTAGACATTGTATCAAGGGAAAAACACACATAGTATTTGAATAAGAACCTTTAAAAGGCTCAGCAGTAGCATGCATGCATTAGCAACTTAGTGAATCCCTTTACATTTCTCATTGGCAGAACTAGTATTTAAAAATGGCTTTATTTGGAAAATTTTATTTTGCCAATATTAATGAACTGTCAGAAACATAGAAATGGACATGGCTCTGTATGGCGCCCTCATGATAGTCATCATTTTAACTGAATATAGGTACAGATGGGGTTTAGATGCTAACTAATGGTGATAGTTCCAATTATATAGGTC
>NW_022109767.1:5698084-5699469 GCF_000313985.2 Echinops telfairi | reverse complement strand
CAGTGGTTCGAATCCACCAGCCACTCTGCAGGCAGATCCACTCCGTCCTCTTGGGTCACTATGATTCACATTTGACTCAATGTCAGATGGTTCGGTGTTTTTAGTGTAGACAGCAATTCTTAAAAAATCATTTTATTAGGGGCTCTTATAACTTTCCATACATTGATTGTATCAAGCATATTTGTACATATGTTCCCATCATCATTTCTACAACATGTTCTACTTGAGCCCTTGATAAAAGCTCCTTTTTTTCCTCTCCCCCACCCCCCACCCTTCCACCCTCACAAATCCTTAATCAATTATATACTATTATTATTATTTCGTATCTTAAACTGTCCATTGTCTCCCTTCACTCACATTTCTGTTATTTGTCTCCTTCTGGGGAGGGGGCTCTATATCCAACCCTGTGATGGGTTTTCCCCTTTCTCCCCTCCTTGACCATACCCCTAGGCTCATGATATTGCTGCTCCCACTACTGTTCCTGAGGGTTTATCGGTCCTGAACTCCAGGTGTGGAGAGCTTCTATCTGTACCAACATGTGTTCTCCAGTCTAGCCAGATTTGTAAGGTAGACGTGGGTCATCATAATGGGGGCAAAGAGGGGATCATTCAGGAACTAGAGGAATGATGTGTGTTTCATCAGTGCTATAGCTATTAAAAGCCAATAAAACCTTATAAAATAGTTCTACTCTGTAATTCTTGGGGTGCCATGAAGTAGAATCAACTTGATGACAGTAAGATTTTAAATGTGTAGTTTAAATTTTTAATGAATGGTATTTTCAATTGCCTCACAGGTATGTGCATCTTGAATAATGAATAAAGAAGACTAAGATGAATCGATCTCTGTGAATCCTGCTATTGATGACCAATAGTAAATGTACCATAGTCTGCCACAAGCAGGAACAAGGTTGTCTTGGAAGAAAGAAAACCAGGATGCTCCTTATAAGGAATGATGGCGAGCTTGGTCTCAAATGCTTTGGACCTGTTATCAGGAGGGTGTAGTTCTTGGAGAAAGACATCATGCTGGGTAAGGCAGAGGCCTTCGTGAAAAGAAGACTCAACAAGATGGATGGACACAAGGGTCAACACCGTCTTTTGTCTTACTTGTCCCTGTTCAGCTTTCAAATGCCTATGAGGTGATAGAAATGCCATGACCTGGACCGTTTAAAAAGGAAAGCATACATTACTAAAAAACTTGTGCCCAAGTGCATTGTAAAGATCTTGAGGATGACCCCAAACTAGTCATTGTTCATTTCTGTTGCAAATACAGTTGCTATGAATTGGAAACGAACCAATGGCATTTAACAACAATATTCGATATGGCTGTGTGCATGAAAGTTTTCGAGAGCCAGGTGGAAGACTTCTTCTTATGCTCACCCTTGTGTT
>NW_022109767.1:5690767-5697056 GCF_000313985.2 Echinops telfairi | reverse complement strand
AGAGGGCATCCGTTTAGTTTTCAAAATGAACTGTGACAACTTTAGCCACGGCGAATCTATTCTTTCTGATGTTGGTTTGTTTTTGTGTGTGTGTGCATTTCGGGATCTAAGTTTGCTCATTTCTTTTAGACATGATGGGTGTCGTTAGCATTGGCCATGCTTTTATTTCAACTCAAACATTGTTCACAACACTCTGAAATCCAGTAGTTGATCAAATGGCTCTTCAGTGTTTTAGGGGAGCTCATGCTTCTTCTACTTTACTGGATTGACCTCTCTCTGATTCGCCTACGTGCTTGTGATGTGTGTTTTACCTTTTAGATTCAATTCATAGATCTTCTCTACCTTGCGTCTCTATGTTCCCTTTCATTATTTTTGCATTAGAAAAGTCAAAGACGTTCCGTATACACCTGAGAGGCTGCGCATTTCTTCTCATGAGGAAATGAATGATTTTGCACGTTGAACTATTTTCAATGATTCTGAAATAGTTGTTTATCGAAAAAAATCTTCAGAGGTTGGGCGAGTGCAGATGTACTTCCAGATTGGGAAACAGCTCAAGCTATTATATAAATGTTTGGATTTTTGTAGAAACCATAATATATTTTCCCAAAGCCATTTCTTCTTCCATTTAAAACTTATAGGCTCTTTGGGGAAATTTAGTCCATGTGTTTGTGATTCATTTTTACTTAACTCATCAAAATGTTTGCTAAAAGCTATTTGATATCCAAGAAGCTTCTTGATATAGGTGGATTTTGTTTTGTTTTAAGTGCTTTTCTCCCCACCTCCCCCAATCCTCCTTAGAACCAGAAACTGAATTTGGTCAAACCACTTAAGTTTCATTTTTCAACCCACACCCCCAAATCAAGAAAATCTACAGAATTCAAGGCAATCAGATACCCCCTGTTTCTTATCAAACACTTTGCTAAGATAGAAATTATAGAAGTTAACTACTAACATGAGAACCTTTGGTAGCATATCTAAAATAATTCAGTTACTACCAAATGACTACAACTTGATGTGTTGAATGGCCGTGATTCAAAAATGTAGTGGCAAGGCTTAGCCATTTAGAAATATTATTCCTCCTGCTTTTCATACACATATATATTTTAAGAATCCATCAGAGGGTATAAAAAATAGGTTATTTTTAAATAGTGGTTTAACAAGGCTGCACAGACATATACTGCTCCATTTACTGCAATCAAAACTCAAAAGACCTTTAAAACACTGTGTTGTTCTGGGAACATGCTCTGTAAAGCAAACAACAAAAACAAAAGCAATGAAGCCAAACCCACTGCTTCAAGTCTATTCCAACTCATAGTGACTGGTTACAGGGTTTCAGAGGCTGTAAATCGTTCCTGGAACGGAAAGCCTCCTCTTTCTCCTGCAGAGAGATTGCCGGATGCAAACTGCTGACCTCGCTGCCAGTCCAGTGTGTAACCCAGTACGCCATCAAGGTTCCTTACACAAGTGCTTGTAGAGTTCTTTGCTTCAAATTTGCCCTTTTTTATAAGACACTACTCAGCCTCGAGGGACACCTCGTGGTAGAATGGGTTCCAGTTTGGGCTAACCACAAGGTCAGTAGTTCAAAACCACCAGCTGGTCCATGGGAGAAAGATATTGCTTTCAGCTCCTGTAAAGATTTACACCCTCAGGAACCCACAGGGACAATTTCAATCGGTCCTATCAGGTTGCTGTGAGTCAGAATCAACTCAATGGAAGTGAGTTTGGTTGGAGGTGATTCAAAAGTGATTAGACTCACCCTGCTCTGATAAGTTTTCATTGACGCAAAAGAAAGACCCTGTTTCCAGGAGGGGTCACATTTATTCTTACAGGTAAGGATTTTAAAATGCAATTCGTAGAACAGAAAACTGCAGCAGATAACTTGAGTGATCTTTTAACTTACTGGTATTATCTCCTCTGAGATTTTATAAGGTGAGGAAATGATTGCGAGACAGATCAATGTTGCCTTCTACGAAGATGAGAATTCTTGTCATATGAGAATTCAGATTTTTTCTACTCCAAAAGGAATAAGGAGCAAATATCACCAAAAAGGAGAGAGGGGAGATGTTTTGAGATGAGATCTAAGTTTTCAGATGGACCTCGTGATGCAAGATCTTAAAGGCTTATGGATCTTGATGCAGAGTTCCAATTTTATTTCAAGTGTGATGAAAAATGACGTGTGGATTTCAAGCAAGGCGGGCCATACGTCATTCAAGCTTCATTGATGAATGAGTTACTCTCTGGACAATGGATCACAGAAGGACAGTGTCAGCAATAGTCAGCTCTGTTAGGCGGAGCCTAGAATAGTCCAAGACAGAGGTAATGGTGATTTGGTCATTATAATGGTGTTTATTTTTGAAAATAGACACCCACATCTATAGTCATTTACATGAAATCTATGACGGTTGGGCTTCAAATTTTTATGGAAAATTCCATCACCTTTCAATTCCATTTTTCTACGAACTTTCTAAAGATTCTCTTGTATATATATATATATATATATATATATATATATATATGCACTGATCTACATTTATACTTCTACCTATCCTGTGTCTCCACCTACACCTACACCTACAGTTATACCTACACCTATACCTATATTTATATCGATAAGGGAGCTCTGGTGGCACAGTGGACTATACGTTCAGCTGCTAACCAATAGGTCACTGGTTTAAACCCACCGGTCACTGCTTGGGGAAAAGATGAGGCCAAAATATGCTGCTATGCAACCGACGTTCTCATTTCCCAACATGTATGCTAAGTACATTACCACACATCAGCACATTCACATTTCTGTCTTTCTTTTTTTTCTCAGCAGTAGAGAATTTTGCTATATAGAGGTGCCCAGTTGACGGCATCATTCCTAAAACGTTTGCATCATTTTGATGGGCAGCGCAAGATGGAGGTGTTGGCCAGTGCTCTGCGCAATGCTGTATCTTACATTCCTGTAAAACTTTGAAACCCCTGGGGTAGTCTTCGCTACTTAGTGCTGCTGTCAGAGCAAAACCCACAGGAGCTTAGTTGCAAGCACAGAAATGGATCTTGTTACAATTCAGGGGCGAGAAGTCCAAATCCAGGCTGCAGGAATGGTTTCCTCTGTAGAGCCTTGTCTCCTTCGGCTTCCGTAGCCCCTTGGTTCATTGGTGAGCTTTAGGTAGCAGCTACCTCCCACCTCCATCCCTTCTGCTTGCTTCTGGGTCGAATTGACTCTTCTTATAACTCAGAGGTCATCGAGTTAAAGACACTGTTGATACCAATACATCCCTACTAACACAACATAGCAGATAGTAATAAATCCCCATTAACATAACAGAGAACATCTGTTCCCAAATGAGATGACATTAAAGGTTCAGGCATTAGGCTTTGGGAGAGACACAATTCAACCCATCATAGGTAGTAAATGAGGAAGTTCTCAAGAGTTCATGGGAAAATAGAATTAAAGTGTAGGAGGATTTTTCCACAAACTTTCTGAAGCCAAACTTTTAAATGGAAATTTCTGTATGAAAAGTTGATCAAAAGGATATTTCTAACTTCAGTAACTAATTTGATTCCTCTCCTCAGAAGCCTTACCATCAGACATTTCTATCAATTGGAACATGAAAATAACCATCAAATCCCCAAGGACCATCAAAAGCAAAATATGTGCAACACAATCAGTTCAAAGTGGGTGTTTAAATATGCATTTGATATTTGAGTGTATCTGAGTTTATTTTTTTTCCTGCGCACCAGCCTCTTGAATTTCTCTTGCTGTAAACAGCCTACTCATTATATCTGCATTGGTTTTGCTTGTCAATGACTCCTTCTGTTTTTTGGTACGACCAATTTGTGTATTGCACGTGACATTTGGACTTTGGGTCAGGAAGGCCAAAGAAGCACGGATGCCTTTGAACTGTGGTGCTGGCGAAGACGATTGGAAGCGCCATGGGTGGCCAACGGGACAAACCCATGTGACTTGGAAGAGGTAAGGCCGGAGCGCCCCTTAGAGGCAAAAATGGTGAGATTTCTTCTTACGTGCTTTGGACATGTTTTCCGGAGAGACCAGTCCTGAGAGAAGGACATTGTGCTTTGTAAAGGAGTGGGGCAGGTAAAGAGAGGAGGCCTGATGAGATGGGTCGACACAGTTGTCCCAACAGTAGGTTCAAACATAGGAACAATTGTGAGGATGGTGCAGGATGGGGCAGTGTTTGGTTCTGCTGGCACGGGGTCGCTCGGGGCCAGAGCCCACGTGATGGCACCTAGAACGGTGAGAATTGTGTAATCAGGTACTGGGTCCCATGTATATGCGATATGGCTCCTCCTCCTGACCCCCTTCCTTATTGACCTTTAAAAATACATTCATGCTGTTTTCTACTATATAGAAGGTAGCTTTCTGTAATATTATCACACTAGCCTTCCCTTGATGTCTTTTGGATTGTGGGCCATGCTGAACATGGCTTTTTATTTTCTAAGATTGTCTGTTTAAAATTAACTCATATTTACTTTTCGTTATTTTCTTTTATATTATTATGTTTTAATGGTGGTATTTGGAGCCTCTCCTCTAATTGAGCTGTGGAGTATTCTTATCCCAAATCACCATAGTTTTCTTAAAATACTTAGCCCAAAGACTTTTAGGACATGATAAATCTGGAAACAGGGGGCTGTAGACTTTAGAGATAACCATCAGATGTTACAGCTAGTCTATGCTTTAAATATCATCTCGTATAATACACTCATTTTTCCAGACGGGGGAAATAGAAATGAGTGGGAAAAAAATGCCAGAGTCATAAAAGGTCTTCTTTCGGTGCCAGGAGAAAGGTCTCCCTTTTCCAGTTGGGTGATCTTAATGCCCTATTGCATTTGTCCCTCTGCCTTACCACCACCCCAAGAACCAACTGTGTTCTGGCCATCATATGATTCTAGTTGGCTGCATTTATTGATTGTCCTCTTATTTTGAGAGAAGACATTGACTTCATGTTTTTAATAGCTTTAAGGAATGGTGAGAGGGACCTGGTATGCTCCCAGTGACAGATGGTACACATCTTAATATTTTCCCAGGTTCAAACGATTGCTGCTTCTTAATATTAAGTCCGATGCTTGGTTACTAAAACATCCCTGAATGTAAAACTACTCTGATTTCTCCCTTGACTTGATTTAAAATTAGTAAGTGGTCGAGGAGAGAAGAACAAAGAATCAAAGCCCTCATCCACTGCCTTCAGGACTTTCACCGCAGCCTAAAGGAACGACATCTCCACCTTCCTCCACGCTCACTATATTATGGCCAAGGGATGTTTTAAGAGGGAATGGAAGTTTAATGAAATGTGAAAGCCAGAACTCAGCTTTTGATGACACCGATGTTCTCCGGTTGTATTTTGTTCTCATGCCTACTTGCTGTTCACGGCTGTTTGAAGCAGCCGCCTGATTCTGGAAACTCCACAGAAATCTGTTCAGCATCAGAGCAATAAGCAAGCTTCCAACAACAGGCTGGGTCAATAGCGGTCGTGACAGTATGGGAATTGCATTGGTCTGGAATCAAACTCTAGTCTTGTTTGGAAGGTGAGAATTCTACCACAGAACCACTGCAGTGGGTTAAACCGTGTCCCTTAGAATATGTAGTGCAAAGTCCAAACTCCATGCCTGTGGTTCTAATCTCATTGGGGTTGGCGTGTCTTTGCTATGTTAATGATACTAGATTCTCACTGCCACCCAGTCCATTGCAATTGCAGCTCATAGTGACCCTATAGGGCAGAGTGGAACTAGCCCTGGGGATCTCCAAGACTCTCAACTCTTTCCAGGAATAGAAAGCCTGGTCTTTCTCCTAAGGAGCAGATAGTGTTTTAAGTCAATCTATTCTGAAATATGAAAGAGATGAAAGGAGTAAGATAAAGAAGCAGAGGTGGGTGAGGTGACACGCCAAGCCACGGGAAGACTGCTCAGGCCCAGAAGCTCACAAGAGACAAGGGTCTTTCTCCAGCTCTCACAGCATGAAGGACTTCTCTGGAAGCAAAGGCTCTGACTTGGGATCTCTAGCTTCCCAATGGTGAGGAAATACATTTCTGATATTTAACACAACACACGTTCTTCTACGGAAGCTACCAAACCCACTGCAGCAAGTCAATTCCAACTCATGGACTCATAACCCCGCTTAGCGCTTCTCAGGCTGTAAATCTTTATGAGAGCAGAGTGCCTCGATTTTCTATCATGGAGCAGCTAGTGGGTTTGAACCACTAACCTGTGATTAGCAACGCAAAGCCTATTCAACAGCTCCACCAGTACTCCCCATCTACATTAAAAGAGACAAGCAGACACAAAC
>NW_022109767.1:5684906-5690019 GCF_000313985.2 Echinops telfairi | reverse complement strand
TCTTCTGCAAAAATCCAAACTCATACTCACTGTCAGAGAGTAGATACCCACTCATGGCAACCTTATAGGACAGAGTAAAACTGCCCCCATGGGTCTCAGAGTCTGTAAATCTTTACAGGAGTAGAAAGCCTAGTCTTTCTCCCTCAGAGTACCTGGTGTTTTGAACTACCGACCTTATTGTTAGCAGCTCCACTATGCCACCAGTGCGCCTATGATCTTCAAAGACCGGTCTAATTAGGGGCTGTATCTTAAGGATACCCCAAAAGAACAGGCTTGTTCCTTTAGGTAACACGCTTCCTTGACGAAGCCTAAAACTCCATGGTCTGAATGCTGTAAGATGGTCTCTTTCAGACTCAGTGTTTAACCTTGGGAAGGTGGAGGCGGAAAACCCTTACCAGTGATGAGAGTCTGAGGGAGCTCGTGTTGCCCCTCTTCCCTTCTCACTCCACAGTAGTGTCTCAGGCTGTTTAAAAAATGACAATGGGTATAAATAGTAATCTAATTATAGTTAGAAGAGATTTGCAGCTCTAATTATGACTGCTGTTAAATTTCAAAGGGACTGACATAAGCAATCAACACATCCCATACAAAAATCCATCTTGCTATTATAAAAGCTACCTGCCAATTGTTTGTCAGTTGAATGACATGCAACACTGCACACATTATCTCCAGAATTAGTGATACCGACAGTTTTGCCATGTTTAATGTATGTAGTCAGTATAATGCAAAGGCATGGAGCCTAGGAATTACTCAATTAGAGACTGCTGCCTTGTCAATAAACGCATATTTTCTTGTTGTTTAGTAAAGTATATCATTGTGCCTTCCTCTCGATGATTTTTTTCCCCACTCAGCTGCATAGCCACAGAATTTCTCTATGGAATGGGTGATTATTTTAAGAAATACACAATCTCTTTGATAGACATGTAGACAAACTACATACATATATATGGCACATATATGCATACATACACACACCACTGAGAGAATGAGGAGGCTTTCTACTCCCTAGTCTCAGAAACCCCCAAGGAAAGTTCTACCATGTCCTAGAAGGTTTCATGTGTCAGAATGAACTCGATGGCAGTGAGTTGTGTTTTTATTTTATTTCTTAAGCTAGACTATTTTTTCTAAGGATTTTCTATATGTAAAGGAAGACATTACAATAGTCATCTCATTTGAAATTTATAACATTCCTCCAGCATAATATTATTGTACCTATTCTCTTTGATAGTTTCTGGTAAGGGGAAAATAGAAAATTTGGGGGGGTGGGACAGACATGGTAGTTTAAAATAAATTTGTTGCTAACATTCAGTGGTGGAGGGAATATGATTCAACCGTATTTCAGTCCCTGTCTTTATCAACCTCTCATAACAAGGACTCTTGATTGTCAAACCTCATGGATCATTTTCCCCTATATTCTTACTGAACAGTCTTGCTGTCGTTGGATGCCATTGGGGACCTACGGATAGAATGAATCTTTGTCCAGTCCTGTGCTATCCTCACAATTGCTCTTTTGTTTGAGCCCATGGTAGCAGCTGCCGTGTCAAACAGACGAGACAGGGTCTATTTGATGTATTCCAGGCCTGTCAGTATCTTTCTTGAGTGTCACTTAGCACAGGCATGGCATCGATGCTATTAGTTGCTGTTAGGTGCCATCATGTCTGAGCCTGTGTACAATCGAGTGAAACCCGTACCCAGCCCAGACCCTCCTCACCGTCACTGCTGTGTTTGAGCCCCAGATTGTAGCCACGATTTCAGCCCATCTCCTTAAGGGTCTTCCTCTTTGTCTCCGACCCTTTAGTTTATGAAAGATGATGGCCTTCCTGAGCCACTGGTCTTTCCTGATAACACGCCAAAGCTAATGCGATGGTGTCTTCTCATCCTCTCCTCTAAGTAGCATTCTGGTTGTCCTTCAACCAAGACAGAGGAATTATTTCTTCTGGCAGAGATTGGTGCACTCCATGGTCTTTGCCAATGCCATCGTTTGAAGGCCCTGGTTTTTCTAGTTGTCTTTCATGTCTCTTATCCCTAGCACGGCTATCTTATGCAAATTAGGAGATTGACATTATCATGGCAAGTTGTACAATGCAATACGTCCTTTGACCTCTTGACTGCTGTTTCCATGAACACTGGTGGTGGATCTAAGTCAAAGGAAACTCTTGACAATTTCAACATGTTCTCTGTTTATCCTCTGATGTTGCTTCTTGGTCTCGTTGTGAGAATTTTTGTTTGCTTTATGTGGGAGTGTGATCCACCGTGAAAGCTGTAGTCTTTGCTCTTTAAGTCTTTGTCACTTTTAGTAAGGGAGGTAGTGTCATTTGCAAATTACAGGTTGTTAATAAGTCTACTTCCACGCCTGACTCCATATGCATCTTCATATAATTAATCCAGGTTTTTGGATCATATGTTCAGTGTACAGATTGAATAAACCTGGTGAAAGGACACAACCCTGACATGCATCTTTTAGTTATTTATACAATCCTAACATACACATAATTTAAACCATGTTACATCCCCTCGTTCTGGTTGAACAATGGTCTCTTGGTCTAAGTACAATTTCCTCCCAAGCAAAATTATGTGTTCTGGAATCCCTATTCTTCATAATGTTATCCATAATTTGTCATGACTCACCCAATTGAATGTCTGAATAGTTAAGGAAACACAGATAACACTGTTCTGACATTTCTGCTTCCATTTGATAGAAGCATGCTATCCCCTGTCCCAGGACATCGTCTGATTCCAGCTTGAATTGATGGTAGTTCCCTATTGATGTGAGGAGCCCGGGGGGAGGGTTAGGCTGCTAACCGGGAAATCTGAAGTTCAAACTCACTGGCTTGTCTGTGAGATAAAGTTGGCACTTCCTCCCTCTCTGAAGTGTTAAGTCTTGTGATATTGATTATATTATTTAAGTCTTCTACATCCTATATGATTATTTTGCTTTAGACCGGGCACAAATATGAATCTCTTCTCAGTTGGTTGGTAACTGTTTTTCATACTTCTTGGTACAGACTCATGAGAATTTCCAACACTGCACCCATTTGTCAATGCATGATATTCAGTCAATTCATGGGCTGTCAGTGCAGTGTGGAGGTCTTCAATTAATACCCTTGGTTTTTGATCAAATACTACCTCCAGAAATGATCAAATATAGATAGGTTCTTTTGGGAGGAAGTGTCGTGGCTTCATATATTCCTTCCCTCTTCACTTGACAGTTCTTTTGTCATTCAATAGTTTTCCCATAGAATCCTTCAGTGTTACAACTTGAGCTTTGACGTTTTGCTTCAGTCCTTTAAGTTTGAGAAATATGGAGCATATTTTCTCCTCGGGTGGTCAAGTTCCACGTCTTTGCTCTTATAACATGTCACTTAGCTTCCTGCGCTGTTTTTTGCGATCTTTTGTTCATCGCTCTCTATTAAAATTCACTAATCATAAGGATTTTTCAAGTAGAGGGAGCAGGTTCTAAGAGGTTGGAAAGGTTATGAGCACACTTGAGCTTGATGCCTCTACTTGAGAATTCTGTTTCTTGTTATTGATGAATCACACTGCACTGGGATTGCAGTATGAACCATATGCTGAAACAATGAAATACCACCCTGACTCCTGCTCCCCCCAAAACAAAGCAGTGGTCCTACAGTTGTCTCCACCTCATCGCAACTCTAGGTGTGTCAGAACAGAGCTGTGTTCCCTAGTTATTTTTAGTGGGTGTGTTTTACTTAGTTCATCACCAGCACTTTCTTATGAGGAGCCTTTTGATGGATTTATAACCTTTCAATAAGCAACTGAGAGCATTAATCAGTAGCACCACTATTAGCTGATAAATATCGACTGTTCCCAGAACACACATACACATACACACACACCCCTTTCTCCCAAGCACTCCTCACTTCCTTCAGCTACTCTCCTGCCAAGAACTGACAAACATGCATATTTCTCAGCCCCAAGTAGTGCCCTGTCACATCAGGGGTATCTGAGACCCTATTTCAGCTATAGACAGTGTCCATTCCAATTGTTTGGTGCTTATACCTGTTGCGTAATATCTGTAACTATTTTCATTATCATTGCTGGCTTTAATCTTAGGAGCCCTGGTGGTGAAGTGATATATGAATTGGGTTGATAATAGCAAGGTCAACAGTTTGGAACCCACAGGTTCTCCACTAGAGAAAGATGAGTTACAGCCTCAGAAACCCACAGGGGCAGTCTTACTCTGTCCAGTAAGGGTGCTAGGCACCCTGGTAGCCTAGGGGCTGTCTGTTGGCCTGCTAACTGGAAGATCAGCCATTTGAAAGCACCAACAACTCCATAGAAGAAAGACTGGGCTTTCTACGCATGTAAAGAGTTACAGGCTCAGAAACTCACAGGGACAGTTCTACACTGTCCTACACGGTCCTTATGAGTCCGCATGACTGGATGACAGTGGGTTTCTTGATTGATTTCAGTCAGCAGGATTGGGTTCTCTCAGTTCTGTACGTCTTAGCTTTGTTGCCATGGGAAATTGCCCTACCCTCTTAAATATGACTGCCCCACCAGTGACGAATTCGCTTTTACATTTTAACTACTTTTCTGTTTTTTTATTTTTTAAATCATGTACTTATGGGAAAAGTCATTTTCTAGTTCATATACAAAGACTAAAGGGACACTAAAGTAGTAAAATGATAGAATTTCAAAGCAGGAGTTGCCAGGGTTAATGCAGTTTAACAACTTTGTAGGTCAAGGCAGATGGTCACGTCTCTGATTCTGTGACACTCAAACGACATAATTACAGTAAGATGGCTGTACTCATGCCAACATGAGCCGTTCTTTTCTTGAGCTAACTGTTCCCAAAGGATAGCAAGAATTATTTTCTTCTGTATTCTAATGGCATTTGTTTTGTCAGAACATAACAAATTATACATAAATCCTGTTTTATAAATGGAACGCTCTGCTTTAAATACAGGCCAATATGTCATTCTGTCAGAGATTAGCAATAGCAAACTATTTTGTTGATTGATTCATTATTCTCCATGCCCAATTGGAAACATTATTACCAAATTTACAATGAAAAACTTATTTTTAAATGAATTATTTGAGTAGTTTATGTTGAAATAATAATAAAAGCATTTTTATTTTTTGGTGTTTA
>NW_022109767.1:5681652-5683591 GCF_000313985.2 Echinops telfairi | reverse complement strand
TGGTAGTTGGCAGTTGTTTCCTCTCACTGGACTCATGGTCCACCGGCAAATAAAGGCCCCAACCCTTTGCTCTGTCCGCACTGTGAAGGCCAATTCCACTTGACAAGGCAGATCCCCAGTTGCATCTTGGAGAGTCTTCCAACTTGAGGAATTCTCCTCTGGAATTCCATCTGACAATGCTCTGAATAATTTTTTCTAGGGCTCGGAGTCCCCCAGATATGAGCGGCTTTTTCCTTCTTCCTAATCTCTTCTTAGTCTGCAAGCTCCGTTGAATCTGTCCACCATGGATGAACCTGCTGGCATTTGAAATCTATTTTGTTGGCATAGATTCTAGTGGCACAGCCACACACAAGCCATCAGAGTATGAAAAACCTGTGAAATAGGACCTAGTCTATTTTAGAAGTCCTAACAACCTAACTTTGCCTTGCCTTGAGTTTCTTGTCTTTTCTTCCATGTCCATTTATCTTTAGGTGTCAAATGTCTCCTAAGATCCTCTTTAATGAATTAGGAACACATGGCTTTGGTGAATCCAATAATCAGGCTCACTATATGGAAGACTAAACTCAAAGATAGCATCTAAATGGCATCATTGAATCAAAGAAAAAATGTAACCCACATCATCTTCAAGTGCTTGACCTTTGTCTTAATTGCAGCAAGCAACTTGGTAGTGTGTTTCCAAATAATTAAAATATGTATCCCTTGCCTCAGAATTTGTCTAGCTAGTTTTTATAGGAATCCACAATGCGAACTTTCTGTGCTAAAAACACGACATTGAAATATATTATAGTTAATCACTCCAAGTTTTTGTCACTATGCCTTCTAGGCTAATTATCATAAATTAAAAGATCTGAGTTTCTCTGTCTGTTAAAAGCTTCATTTAACTTTTCTTCTCTGTAAGATCATAGAATTCTTCCTCTCAGATGCGGGACCATGAGCAGCCTAAGGAGTGCAGCCATGCTCTGGGACTCAGGAGCTCATGTCTGTTAGGGAGCTCAGAAAAGGAGAGAGAGTTGTTCTCTCTGTGAGGAGTGGCAGGGAGCTCCCCTTTTTATTTTGTTCTAGATTCCTCGGTGATTCTGGGATGATGGGGCAACACCCAACATGGGTTGACTGATTCACCAGTGTACCAATTTTGTCTCAGCTATCTACAAGTACAGAAGAAAACCCCCAAAAGAGGTGACCTTGAAAGGCCTCCTTTAAAGCCTTCCTTATTCGGTTAATTTTCCAAAGGGGTTCACTCCCAATCCTCTCTCCCTCCAAAGAAAAGACTGAAAGACTTGTATGCCATGCTCCTTGTTAGCTCTTAGTGAGCCATTAACGCTACTCTGAGCTGAATAAATTATTTCACCATGTTGAGGATGTGGAAAAAAGATACTAAGACTGTTGAACTTCCACTATGAAAACACAACCTTGTCTGGAAATCTTTTAAACTGTGGTTCAGAAGGAATGAACGTCTCACAAATGACCTGAAGAAAGCACTAAATCTAAGTCCATAGAACTCACAGGAGAACACTTGGCTGTAAATAAAGAAGCGGAGGCACTGGACAATAACCTGCAAAGAAGTGACGTGGGACTCTTCAGTCCATCGGAACACCCTACTGCCATAGAAGGGCTCAAATGAGTTGGAAATAAAACTGCATCTGTATTAGAGCCAAATCGTTTTGTTTTTTTTATTAAAGATATTTATAAAACCACTGGGTCTTATTCTAAGAGTCTGTATATAGATTATCTTGCACTTCAATGGTATTTTTAAAGTAGCTTTCTGATGAAGACAGTCTTTAATAAAAGTCCCGGTGAATGAAAAATTTCACACTGGAGGCAGTCGATATATTTTTGAACTAACTCTACATGACTCATCTTAATACAAAAAAGGCCTGAACGTTTAAAAAATACTCAGCTGTCGAAATCAAGATATGTCAATTTTTGCCATATTAAAATC
>NW_022109767.1:5679405-5680940 GCF_000313985.2 Echinops telfairi | reverse complement strand
CACACACACACACACACACACACACACACTATGCTGGAATATGTAGACCACTCAGTTTATCATACTTCAATGGCTTGGTTGTTCCTGTGGTGCTGGCAGTGATGTGATCATTATTGCAAACATCAGCTGGGTCCCCCATGGTGGACAGGTTTCTGTGGATCATCCCCAGGAAGACAGATCTACTTCTGGGAGGAAAAGAAAACACAAACACTTTTCAGGGGAACCCTCATGAGTAACAAGGGAATGTGAGCTGATGCCAGGCCAGAAGAGAAGGCCCATATGTTGGAAGGCACTCCAAATACAACTGAGGAAGAAATGCCTCCTCAAATTGGAATCCAATTTAATGATGTGGATGGAGGAAAACTTTTGGGGACCTTCATTTTCTGATGTTAAGACTCAAAAAGGGAAGACATGATTTCAAACATGCACTAGCAATTAAAAAGCATGATGTATGAATTTTAAATCTAAGAAAAGTATCATCAAAAATTTAATGGAACACACAATGATTAATATACTAGACATCAGTGAATTCAAAGGAACTAGTTTTGATCACTTTGAACTAGAAACACTTATAGCCTACTACACCTAAAATGAGAAATTAAAAATCATTTATGTCACCTTCATTGTAAAAAAAGCACATTTAAGATCTGTCAATGACAGGATAATAATCATGACATCTACAAGGAAACCCAGTTAATATGATTGTTATTCACATTTATCCTCCAATCACTAATGCCAAAGATCAGGAATTTAAAGATTTTTACCTTAGCCTAAAATTGATCAACTGTGCAATCAAGAAACACTGATAGCTACTGATGATTAGAATGTCAAGTTGGAATCAAAGAAGCATTTGTAGCTGGAAAATATGTTCTTGGCGATAGAAATCATATCAGAAATCTATTACAGAATTTCAGAAGACCAATGACATCCTTCTTAGAAAACTTTCAACAGTTTTTCAACAACATAACCGTGACTGTGCATGTGACCTCAGCATATCGAAGGCGTCAAATCGATTCTATCTCTGGGAAAGAGGTGATGGAGTAACTCAATAGTATTAGTCAGAACAAGGCCAGGGGCCCAGTGTGGCACAGATCATTAATTGATGATATGCAAGTTCAAGTTGAAGGTGAAGAAAAATAAAGCAAGTCCATATAACCATTCTTTGATGTTAAGTATACCCCGATGAAATTGGAAGCCATCTTACTAAAATATTTGACACACTAAACACAAATTATTAACAACCAGATGGCTTGTGAGCAAGGGAGGTGGGGGAGATGACCTCAACAATATCATACATGAAAAAGGAAAGTATCATTTAAGAGTAACTAAAAGCCAAAATGGATGTCAGAAGACCCTAATCTTGCTCTTGAACTTAGAGCAGAATGGAAGAAGTGATGAAATAAAAACTAAACAGAAGATTTCAAAGTGTGGCTTGAGAAAACAAAGGATAGTATTATAAGAAAATGTGCAAAAATCTGGACATAGAAAAGCAAAAAATAACATACCTGACATTTGTTTTGTTTTTCAATTATTTT
>NW_022109767.1:5676584-5679141 GCF_000313985.2 Echinops telfairi | reverse complement strand
TTTCTACCACCTGGCATTTGTTTTACTGAACGAACTGAAGAAAACACTGAAGTCTTGTGTTAGACCAGGCTGACTAGAGAAACAAATCCAGGGACACTCATTAGTTTGTAAGAGAGAGCTATATATAAGAGTAATTGCATATTGAGAAAGCATCCCAACCCAGTCCATATCAAGTTCATAAGTCTGAGATTAGCCAGTATGTCCAATACCAGTCCATAAATTCCTCTTCAGAATCACACAGCACATGCAGTGGTGCTGGATGCTGGATGATCACAGGCCGGGTCCAATCTAGAGCTGGCTCCAAAAGCTCTCTGATTGTGGCTCCTCAACAGGCCACACTCCACCCCTTCACTCTTAATATCCTTCAATTGATACCAGATTATGCAGCTACCACAAGCCTTGAGTTGAAATACTGAAAAATTCTATGGGCAAAAGAGTGAAATATGTAGAAAGCATAATGAACAGAGGAGGAATACACAGAGTCACTATACCAAAAAGAATTGGTCCATGTTCAACCACTTTAAGAGGTAGCTACGAATACAAAAGAAGGTATTAAAGGGGAAAAAATCCCAGCCTACACTGAGGACATTGGTGAAAACAAGTCTCCAAGATCTGAGGGGTTATCAAATGAGATGCTTAAACAAACAATTACACCAGTGGATATGTTTACCAGCCTATGCCAAGAAAATTGGAAGATGAGTACCTGGCCAAACTACTTGAAGGAATTTGAATTTATACCAACTCCAAAGAAAGGGGACCCCACAGATTGCAGATATTATCAAACAATATCATTAATATTATATGCAATATGATATGCAATATCCTTAATGTTATGTTCACATTATATGCAAGGAAATATTTTCTGAAAGTAATTTAGCACATTAGCAGTGAGGTTCAGAAATTCAAGATGCATTCAGAAGAGGACATATTAAGAGTTATCATTGCTTGGTACGTGGTTGTGATGATTAAGGATTGTGTCAACTAGACACTCCAGGGTAGAGGTGGGGTCTCACCTGTCAATCAAGTGGTACCCTGAAATTGCTTTGGCCATAAGAGCAAGATCAAACAGAGAACATTCCTGTCGTTATTTTGCCTCCCCCTCTCACTGGGACTTCACTGGAACTCTGTGTCTGCGGTCAGAGGTGGCCCCGTGTGGGCTACCCAACCCGGAGAACGGATGGCACTCTACAGTGATTCTCCAACCTTGCAACCATACGACTCTGCACTCACTAGCCTGTGATCTCCCTGCTTCCAGATTTACATTTGTGTGTCGTTGGCCCACAGCGATGTGAGTCAGAATAGGGCCCAACTAGAATCAAATCTATTGATTTGAGTTGGACTGGGCTGGGGAACCTTCCTGATATAAAATTACTTCTAAATATAAAGTTCTCTCCTGTACATAATTGTTTCTCTATACCACCTGGATCTTGGCTGAAAGCAGACACTACCAAAAAGGTGTTGAAATGTAGTTATTAATATGGCCCTTCTAGTCAAAAGTCCTTATGTGATGTCGCATAAATCTGGGCTCTAGGCCTGTGGTTATAATCCCATTTGGAAGGTATTCACTACTATAGTAATGAATAAGATTAGAGTGGGATTAAGACCTGTCTTTAGTAGAGGATGCACCAAGTCACACTATGTTTTCTTATAGGCATCATTAGACTCTACTTTATGAGAGGGTAGAACTTAAGATATCATCTTTTGTTTCTTTGAGGATATGGTCTGCTAAAAGGAAAAACCTGCTTGTGCTAGACAGGGTTCTCTAGAGAAACAAACCCAGAATGATAAAACTTTTATGTATATTTATACAGATAGATAACATAAGAAATAAACAGTTCATTAAATTATAAGGCAGTACAAATGGCTCAGTGCAACTCACTCCCGTGAGACAGTTGTGAGACACTGGCAGTCCTTCAAGTGTTGAGGACCGCTAGGTAGACCTTTGTAGAGCAATTCAGGCTATCCGGGCACAGGCAGCAAACAGCAATGCAGGTCACCAACAGTCAGCCAGATGACAGGGTCCGACAATCCCCAGCTCAAGAGATGTAAATTTCAATGGTGTGGCAAAGCAGGTCTTGGAGGAACCTCAAATTACATTGACAGAGTCCACGGGTTAGGTGTCCCACAGGTAGGGTAGTTTGCAGATTGAAGCAAAGAACAAGCAAGGCACCGCACACTGGTCCGATGATCAAAGAGCAAGAGATAAGAAAGGCGAAGCTTGCCAAACCATTTATCTCTCTGCCCTTCAATTAATCCCACGTGTTTATCCGCCAGGTTGGCACAATAAACTAACTACCTCACTGCCCCATCAAAGCCACTCCTCAGTGTATAGGAGCCGTATGGAACAAAGAAAGAAATAGCAGGACCATTTGGAAGAAAGTATTCAAGATAGCTGTTGGAAAGTGCAGAGGCCACTGAGGCCATTAGCACCAGACACTGTGGTACAGAGATTCAGAGGAACAGGGCATAGATGGTGAAGTACATTCTCTTCATTTGGCCCAAGATTATGGGACTACCCTGAGATAGAACTTCAGGTGGGTTGGCTAAAGACTGAGAC
>NW_022109767.1:5674341-5675426 GCF_000313985.2 Echinops telfairi | reverse complement strand
AGATTAACTCACAAAAACAAAGTGACTGAAAATAATCTATAACTTATCAAGTGTTAATGAGGGAGGGTGGGGGTGGAAGGGCAGGAAATGAGGAAGTGATATCAAGGGCTCAAGTAGAAAGAAAATTATGATGGCAAGACATGTACAAATGTGCTTGACACAATGGATGAATGTATGGATTGTGATAAGAGATGTAAGAGCCCCCAATAAAAGTATTTAATAAAAAACAAACAAACAAAAAGTCCCTATGGAGGCAACAAATGTACAAATGTGCTTGACATGATGAATGTATGTATGGATTGTGATGAGTTTTATGAGCCCCCCAATAAAATGATTTTAAAAAGAGAGCGAATGAGAGAGAGACTTGGCTGCTGACTGAGATGATCAATGACTGTATCCTTACTGTTCACTGATCCTGACTTGTGGTCGCCTATTAACTTTCCAAGTAAACCCCTTAACTACAAGTGTTGTCTGTGAGTTCTAGGTGGCCATTGCAAGGAATGATCAAATTCAGCATGGATGAGTAGCAGTGTGGGTAGAATAGTTGGCGTCAGGATAGGTAAAGAAGGATGGATCTTGCAGGCTTCTCTGAGCCCTTCCTTGACGCAACTGGAAAGCCAGAAGAGGCCAGATATGTCTGGCTCCCATGCCATTTATTGCAGAGGTTTACCTGTTTTATTGAACATGTGAAGGTATTCAACTATATGGATCAAAACAAACTTTGGCTAACTCCACTAGGAATAATCAGAATCTCTGATCAACTCAACCATGTTCATTCAGAACATATACTTATTCCATCAAATAGAAGCAAGCAAGAAAGAAGAAGGAAAAAAAACACCATGGTACTGTAAGGCTTGGTTTAGTATCAAGATAGACGTGCCTTCTCTGTGTTGTGTCCTTTTAAGCTACTTATTCAATCTGAATGGTGTGCAAGTAATCCGAGAAGCTGCACGATATGAAAAGAATGTGGTATTGGGATTCAGAGAAGACTGATTGACAGCCTGTAATGTGAGGATAACACAACTTTGTATGATGAAAGCAAAGAGGACGTGAATATCCAGGACTGAGACATATGGGACACAGAG
>NW_022109767.1:5671045-5673438 GCF_000313985.2 Echinops telfairi | reverse complement strand
CACAATAAACTAAGTAACTCACATGGACTGCCAGAAGAACAAACAGATCTACCTTAAAAAGTATAACCGAAATGTTCCTCAGAAGCAATTATAGTTAGGCTCCTTGTCATGTTCTTTAGACATGCCATCAGAAGCAACAGACCCATGAAGAAGGACATCAAAGGTCTGTGAAAAAGAGGAAGACTCTCAATGAGATGGATTGACACAGTGCCCTCAGGGACGTGCTCAAACATTGTGAGGGTGGGGCAGCACTAGGCAGTGTTGTTCCTCTCTGGAGTACAAATGCATCATATCTGCTCTATATAATACATATACACACACCCATATATAATTAGAAACCCTGATGATTCAGGAGTTAAAACCCTTGACTGCTAATTACAATGCTATGGTTCCAACCAACCAGCATCTTTTCAGGGGAAAGGTGTTACCACTTGCTACTACCATGATTTATAGTCTTGGAAACTCTATTGGATAATACTCCTGTGTTCTGTGATGGAGTAGTAATGGACTTGGTGGACTTATCTGAAAATAGTGAGAGAAGAAGACTGAGCAGTGGACTTATCTGAAAATAGTGAGAGAAGAAGAGCATGCACGTTTCTGGGTAAAGAATATTCCAGAAAAAATACCACATACAACTCACGGCCATGGAGTCCATCCAGAGTCATGGAGGCCCTCCAGGGCAGAATAAGCCTGCTCCCTGTGGCTCCCAAGGCTCCATCCTACAGAGTACGAAGCTTCATCTTTCTCCTGTGGAGCAGCTGCTGATTTTGAGCTGCTGAACGTGTGGTTAATAGCGCAACATGCAGACATCCAATACATGCTACGAAAGGACTCAATGCAGAATGATGTCTGCATTCAGGAATGTATATTCTGGCTGGTTCACACTATTAAAGCACTTGGTTGCTAGACAAATGTTGAGCATTTTAGTCTCTCCAGCATAGGTATCTCAGAAGGAGAGACTTGGGGGTCCTTGTTCAATCAATCATTGGGAACTAGATGGAGCATTGTTCTACTCTGCTACATCAAAGGCGTCAGGGCCATCCTCAGTTAGAGTAGACGAGGCAACTGGTTGTGTTGATTTCATAGGAGATTACAGGGATTCAAACATGAACATCTTTGAGCGACCATTGTTAGGTCAATCCATCTCCATAAGGATGGATGGAGGGCATGATTTTGTAGGTGTGTGGGAATCTGAAGATTTGACATTGTGCTGTTCATCAATGACCTTGATGTCTCAGCATTTAGAGTTGGGAATGAAGGCTAATAAATCCACCTGTCATCCCCCTACAACCACTGGGCTCAATATTGTTGAAGGTATGAAACATTGAGTGTCTAATCTTCCAAGCCTTATTCAGCCTTATCTATGATAACACCATAATACTTAGGCTTCTGGGGGATTCCCAGTATAACAACTTCATAGAATTAAGGAGAAGGAATGCCTGAGGGAATGATTCTAAAGGGGGGGGGAGGTAAAATAGCACTGAAACAGGTTACAGTTGAGCTTGCTAACTAGAAATCCTTTATTCCCTCTCAGTCAAAAGATAATGAGCACTATGCTCAATGAATTGTGATGGGTGTTCATCTGAAATTAGAAATGCCACCACCTTAGCATGTTAGTATAGATGTCATCACACATAACTGCAATTCATCTCATATGCCCAAACTGTCCTGCAGACTGTACACATTTCAGAAGATGCATTTGGGTCAGCTGCCTCTGTCAGGTCTTGAGACACGTGTCCCCTGGGAAAAGAGGTTTAGCCAAAAGGAAGAGAAGATGCGCTGCAAGACTGAGGTTCAGGGGACCCTCAGGTCAGCAGAATTCACTTCATACAAGAGCTGTTACAAGGCAGTCACTTGTTGGATTTCCTTGTAATTAAAAGAAATTACCCTCCAGAGACAAGGATGGTTGGAGGGTCCTTGTCGTGAAACTGAAATTAGATGTCTGATATGGAGAAGGAAATCAAGAAGAAATCTACTGACTGGACTCTATACAGAATTAGTAAGACACTATTCAAAAATGCATGCTGTGTTCATTATTAAAATAAACATCACATGTACCATAATTGGAAAGTACTGTGACCAGCTTATCTAGTGGTGATTCAACGCATACAGTTCTTTTCTAATATAGGGACATATTAGGAATGGAAAAAGCTCTTTTCTTGTCAGGTAGTTTCATTGCGCCAGAAAATGTAAGTTATACACACACATGTTCACTAAATTACTGTTTCCTTTGAGGTTTCCCCCTTCACTGCAGCCTTTTCTTTGACTACTTCTTTCCAAAATCACATGTACAAGAACATCTTACCAACCCTCACTAAAAGTTAACTGCATGGAATACTTTGAAACTTTTCTTGTTTAAAGTATTACCTCTTCGTGAGATGTTCATCAGTGGT
>NW_022109767.1:5668860-5670465 GCF_000313985.2 Echinops telfairi | reverse complement strand
TTGAATCTAGTCCTGGGCGCCCAGGAGACACCTTGTTTGCCACCTGGATCTTGTTTCTTAACAACGGGCCCGTGAAACTGCAGACCAGGAGGAAGCTCAGAGTTTGTAGAGGTAGGGAAGATTGCTGGTGCTGACCCTCAGTGCTAACTTCCCTCTGTTTGGGGAAGAGAAGGCACTGTTTTACATATTTTTCCAGGATAACTTTGCCCAGAATTTACATAATCTTAAAGTGTGCACTGAACACTTGCAAATATTAGGCCCATACGACATCACAAGGATTTTATCTAGAGATTTAGAAGCATAAGTATCATACAAGCTAAAGGTATAAATTGTGTGCCAGAAATGCATTTGTATCTTTCCACCTTCCAAACCAAACTCACTGCCATCGAGTCAGTGCTGAATCCTAGTGACCCCTGAGGGTTTCTTGGACTATTTCTGGGAGGACAAGGTCCATCTTTGCCCCGATGAGCAGCTGGTGGTTTCGAACTGCTGACCACACGGATCACAGCCTTGTTGCCGCCTTGCGAATTTCCCATGCCTTGTGTTGCAGCAATCACTTGTTACAAACGATGTACCAAAGGATTGAAAGGATGATAGTGTAGTGACTTGACCAATGGTCAGACCGGAGACAAGCAGACCCACGTAAGGCAGCCGTCAAGTTCACCTAATTCCTGTTAAAAAGGGTTTATACTCGATGGTTTGTGAAAAGGGGGATTAATGGCATTGTGAGCTGCCAGCAAGTTGCTATGCCAGATATACAGAATGCAACCTCACCCGTTCATAAGCCATTGTTGTGGCTGTTGGTGTGTTGGAGCACATTGCTGTAGCCTTTGGGCTACAATCCACTTTACTCATCTCCCACTTTGCCATGCACTATGTTCTCCCACAGTTCTTGGCACTCTGGATAATACACCCAAATTATGGAAGTCAAGTCAAAGTCTCAGATGATTCTCATTGATTGATTTTCAATGCAATCAATAAGGTTTCCATTGATCGATTTTCAGGCCTTTCTTCCCAGTCTGTCTGAGTGTGGAAGCTCTATTGAAACCTACTCACCAAGGATAACCAAATGCCAAATACTGGTGGCATAACCTTGAGTAGCCCGGAGGTAGCACAGTAATATGCTAGCCGGGTTGTTTGTGAATCAGTGGGAAGATTCTGGGCCACAAACCTGTGTCTGGAGGACGCATCCGTCACCAGAAAGTCATAAACTAAGCCATTCTCGGCCTCCTTTGGAGAAGGGGCAGAGAAGAGGATGGCAATGCCTATTTTTCAGTGGTTCTGTGAAGACTGGAGGTGCTATCTTTGAACATCATTGCAGTACTACTGGCTCACAGCTAGATGTAGAACGGCAGTTGTGAGACGTGAATGCCAGGGGCACACACTTTAGGCTTCTGTCTGAAACACAGCATTCGATGTGTTCACTTCCATGTTTGAGACGGAAGATTAAAGGAACGTTCTAGGATTTGCAGGACCCCTGGATTCATTTGAATACAAATGAACACAAATATGGTTTCCATGTAGTGTTAAGTATCTGAAACCAACAAGGAAAAGAAAACAAAAGCAAAACAAACAAGCATCCAAAACACCACCGTCTTGGAGTCG
>NW_022109767.1:5667193-5668223 GCF_000313985.2 Echinops telfairi | reverse complement strand
AGCCTTTTAACTGACTTACACATAGGCTAAAACAGATGCTGATTTTAATTCAAAGTACTTTAGTTGAAATATTAAAAATAATTTCAATTAAAATGATAACCAATTGTTTTTATTTCAGTAGTAACACTGGGGGAAAGTCATACAGACATAAAGCAGAAGACACATAATAGGGACCGTGAATAGAAGATGCCAAATAGGTAAGAAATACCCAAACTCTGAAACCCAGGATTGATGAGACTATCCGGAAAGCAAGTAGAATAAAGGTTTGGGGGTGGGGGGTTACAGGGGTGGTGGTCGTGGGGATTAAGGGAGATAATGTCAAAAAGTCCAGGAAGACAAAGAATGTGTGGAAATGGGCTGTGGTAGAAATTGTAGTGTTTTTGCTTGATGTGATTGAACTACGGAATGATATATTTATTATATACCAATTAATAATAATTTTTTAAAGCAATCCAAAAATTCACTGCTATTGACCCCATGCTGACTCATAATGACCCTATAGAACAGGGTAGCTCTAAACCCATGCATTTCTGAGACTGTAACTGTTAACCAGAGTAGAAATCCCTGTATTTCTCTGGTAGAATAACTGGTGGTTTTGAACTCCAGACTTTATGTATAGCAGGCCAACTCTTAACCACTACACCACCAGATTTCTCATGTAAAAGATTCATATCTTTAAGCCCAATGCATGGCTGGTTCAAGCAGAGGTGTCAAATGAGATGAGGAAAATTCCAGTGAATCTAATAATCAAATAAATAAGAGAAAGGCAGTAATGAAAAAATGCAATGAAACACAAATGTGAAATAAACAGAATTTTCTAATGTCCTAAGTTTTATAAAGAATGATTTGCTTAGGAGGTAATGTGATATAAAAAACTACTTGCCAAATTAACTTGATTCATGGCAACCCAATGTGTGTGAGATACAGCAGAGATCTCCAATGTCTGATTTATCAGAAGTAGATGCCAGACCTTTTTGCCTAAAGTGCCTTTGAGTGGACTTGAACCTCTTCCCTATTGATTAGCCGTCAA
>NW_022109767.1:5664335-5665467 GCF_000313985.2 Echinops telfairi | reverse complement strand
GACTAGCCAGATTTGTAAGGTAGAATTGGGATCATGATAAGGGGGGGAGGGGAGCATTTAAGAAGTAGAGGAAAGTTATATGTTTCATCGTTGCTACCCTGCACCCTGACTGGCTCATCTCCTCCCCACAACCCTTCAGTTAAGGGGGTGTCCAGTTACCTACCGATGGGCTCATCTAAGTTTTATAAAACCCCAAACACTGTAGTCTACCACTACAGTCTCTTCTCTGGCACCTCCAGTGTTTTATTTCCTCATTTTTCTCAGCTTACATCCAAACACAGATATATTGTGGCTCTCTTTTCTTATCTCATCCCTGCTCAAGTACAGACATTTCACCTTCCAATACTCCTTTTTACTGGAACAACTTCAAAGAATCCAAATACAAGTCCGCCTCTAATTTAACTGCAGGACATCTATCTACTTGCATTGTTTCCACTTGAATCGTTCATTTTCACATGTAAATTAACATACCTGAACACAAACTCATCCACTTTCGTCCTATGGGTATTTGTGACTTCGGAAGCTATACAAGCTCTGCTTCAGTCTGATTGCGTCCACTATCTGGTTCCCTTCATGGATTATCACTGTACTTCTGGGCCACTAAGAAATGGCCTTGTTCTCACAATCTGAAGTCAGCTCTCTCTTCATTCATTTATATGCCATTGAAATAGCTGCTTCACTGGTCTCCCTGATTATGCACTGACTGGTGTTCTAGCATATTATACTCTTGCCAGTGTCACTTCACAGGAGCTTATGCCTCCTCTTGGTCTGGAATTCAAATGATCATTTTAGCATGAGCTCACCAACTTCCTAATAGACTCTAGCCTTGACTTGAGTCTTCTCCCCTATCTGAACCGGGCCTGGCTGATGCCTCACTGCCCCATGCTTTGCTCATGCTATTCATCTTCCTGGAACACCTTTCACAAGCCACTGTGCCTCTCCAATACTTCTCATTACGCACCAACTTAACCAATTTGACTTGCACTGCTTTTGGCCCTTTCAGCCCCCAATATTTTCTTTCTTTATTGAGCTTCCATAGTACCTTTTGTTGAGTATCATCTAAATGTATTATAATACAAACAGTATTATATACTGCTGTGTAAACGCTTCAGTCCCCAGAAGTGTACCATAT
>NW_022109767.1:5661076-5662455 GCF_000313985.2 Echinops telfairi | reverse complement strand
GCTGCACTCTCTGGTGCCTCAGATGCTGCTGCTGCTGCCACTTCATGGGCCCAGCTGGCAGGTCTTCCTTGACGGTGTTCATGGGATTCTGGACTCCTGTTTCTCCGGTGGCTCACTCAGCTCTAACCAGTCCATGAGTTAGCATCCTCCAAACGGAATTTGCTTACTCCTGCCCAACCATCTGGTGGGAGTTTTAAAATCTACGGTGAGAAAAGCCATGCCGAGGGACTTCACGTCACTGCAGAGTGTTTACAGAACAAGAATTCCTTAATGTGTAATTAGCTGCACCTAAAAGCATGTTCCCAAAGGACTAGCACATCTCTTCACTCTTCATTTGTTATCTTTTTCGGAGGATTCTGATGGACAGGCCACCCTTGCAGTCAAACTTCTGCCTCTGAGAGGCGTCAGTTTGGTTCTGAATGTCACAGCGGAAGGCTCATTTGTCTTCTCACAGTTCAAAAGGGCACCTGAGTTGCTGTACCTTTCCCCTGTCATTTAAAACAGCTCTGTCAGGCCACCTGGATTTGAGCTTGACTCCTGGGCATGGAGACACTGACAGGGGGAGGCTCCCCTTCGGCTCCCCTTCCCAACGGAAGTTGCTGAAGCTGGAAGAGATGGGAAAATGAAATTTGAAGTTATTAATGTTTAAACTCCCGAACCAGTCGCTGTGCCTGTCACTTTAGGCTTCGGAATTCCATTAGTGTTGACAGAGATGAACAGCACATCCTAATTGAGAGTTTGCATCTGCAGCTCGACAGCAGTGGCTCCTTTATTGGCCCTCGCTTAAGGCCTCTTTCTCCTGTGTGGTATTCTGGGCGGGGGGCGCCCATCTCTATGGATAATGTAGGTGTGAGAGCATAGTGGGGGGAGTTTAAGAAGTGAGTGAAACTGCATGCCAGTATCCAAGAAAAAAAATCTTGCTCTCTTTCTATTCAAGCCTCCTTTACCTTCTGTTTTCCCTAGTCCATTGAAACTATAAATTCCATATTTTATAAATGTCAGAAAGAAGAAAAATAAAGAGAAAGGTAGGAAGACTATGAGAGGAGAGACTCAAAGCAAAAAATAGCTGCCATCATTTCCCCACTACATCTCCGGATAATCTATTTCCCCAAATATTTTTAAATTTCATTTTTTTCAGCTCTTTAAATGCAACGTTTTACATCAATATCATGCCATCATATGCCTACATTTGATAAATACAGAATTAATTCATACCAATGATGAACGCACAATTAATTCATCCTAATAATTCAGACTGAGTGATTTCTTATACTTTAATTAAAACTATTCTCAGATCAGATAAAGAGAATTCATATGACAATGGCTAATATTCCTGATAAGCATGAACCTACATGAACATAGCAATACCATATAAAATA
>NW_022109767.1:5649921-5659833 GCF_000313985.2 Echinops telfairi | reverse complement strand
AGGGGCAATACATTTATGTTAATGATGGAAGAACAAATCAGAAAGCAGGGTGAGAAATTGCATGACTCAAGAATGTTGTCAGTGTCTCTAAACAGTACATGTGTAAACTATTGAATTGATGTCTGTTTGCCATTTTGTGGATGACAAGAAAATGAAATATTTATGCGAAGGAAGAAAAAATAAAATATAAACTATTAAACTGTTTCCATAATCCACAAATATAATTACATTTCATTTATATATATACTCTAACACATTTTAGGTGAAAACAGAATGCATTTTTCAAAAACAAATATTTTTTATACTCATTAATGAATATAATTATTTTACATTCCCCCATAAGCTACTTTGTACCTATTTTGGGAAGAAATAGCAATTTAGAACATTGAATCTGACAGCTCAGGGTTTCGGTCCTATTTCCACCATTTTTAAATGTATGGTCTTAGTCAGATTATTTAACCTAGAAATCAATCTTCTCTTAAAAGTGATAGCACAGTAGAAAGATGGGCCGATGTTTTTAACAGGAGCCTCACAAAATGCTTATCTTCCAAATGACCTGTAACTATCAGCACTCAGGGAAAAGGAAGGTATCACTATGAATACCATTACACAGTCAATAGAACAGAAACATGATCAAGCCTGCTGCCATTTCTATAACAACTCTCACACATCTCTAGTGGGATTTTTCACTTGGGAAACCATTTCGTAAAACATTTTCCTATTTCTTAATAGGATATTTTTCTGCATATATAGACAGGTGATCCAGGAACTTCAATTCTAGGTATATGCTATAGAGAAAGATATGAATATGTGCACCAGGAGATTGGCATAACAAAACTTGTAGCAACATGATTTAAAAGAGTTGCAAAATGTGAACAACCCTAATATATCATCAATAGAAGAATGGATGAGCAAGAGGACTACAGGCTATATATAGCAGTCAGATTGATAGTGGATCCTTGGAATGTTTATGCAGTTCCAACGGAAACCATCTTCCTTCTACTCTAATGACGTGAAGCAGCTATGAGAATCACCATATGGGATGAGAGCCTCCGTCAAGGACAAGAGTCAGGAGCTCAATTACTAACCAAGCCCAAGTTTCCAAGAGAGAGAACCTTTTCTCCCCCCAACCTGGTCTTCCTATTGCAAACACAATAGGTTATGTGTTTGAATGAACCGACAAAAAATGATTGTACTGAAGTAAGAAACAACATCAATGTGATTTTAAAACAAAATGTTAAGCAAAAAAACTCTTACTGCACCGTCTACTCAAAACAAAACCCACTGCATTGAGTTGATTTCAACTCATAGGAACCCAGTGTTGTATAAAATAAAGGAAAACAAACTGAAATCTCATTGCCATCACGTTGCCTGTAAAAGCATAGGGACCCTGTGAAACACAGAGCAGACCAGCATCTGTGGGTTTCAGAGACTAACTCTTGGCAGGAGGAGAAAGTCCCATTTTTCTCCTTAAAAAGCAATCGTCTTAGCTTTACGCCTATTTCTACTACATATCCCAACAAGGAAATTCATAGTATTACAAATAAAACGATTTGCTCATTTTTAGGTCTAATCTTGAGATAGCTTCCATTTTCAATGTATCTTCTTCCAGCTTTATATTTTATTTTCCTGCCAGTGAAAATCAGAGGTCCCAAATCACAATTCAAACATCATTTCAACCTATTGTGTTTGCAAAAGGAAGACCAGTTTGGAGGGAGGAAATTTCCTCTCTCTTGGTAACTTGGGCTTGGTTAATAATTGAGATCATGATCCTTGTTCTGGATGGAGGCTCTCCTCCTTGGCATCTCTCCCATATGGTGATTTTCATAGCTGCTTCCCATCATTAGAGTGGAAGTAAGACACTTTCCATTGGGACTGTACAAACATTCCAAGAATCCATCTGACTGTTATACCCTGCGGTCCACTTGTGACTCTTCGTCCCTGAAGCAACAGAAAAGATCTTGACTACTCTAAAATAACGTTATGGATCAATTGCTCATTCAACTCTAACTTTAGGAAAGTTTGGGGATTTCTTACACATACATTTGGCTATCGTGTTATCTACTTGGTTTAATGATGAGCACTGTGAAAGGATCTGGGATTCGAAGGAGTCTGAGAAATCTGACTTGGAGCTCAAGGTTAGGGTGAGCTCAAGACTAGCCCAAGACTGGAAAACCCTACTGTAGAAAAACCACCGTTAACTACTCCCATTTTGTTTCATACGACCAAAACCACCCTTCCCTCAGTGTTATCACTCAGTCCTCAGAGAGGGGTGTATTCCTTAAGCACTGGGCTCTTCAGTTGGGGAAAGAGAACTTTTACAGTGGTCAATCACCAATTTTCGATTGATTGTTGTCCAGCTCCTTACTCCAGTAGAGTCTTGATTATCTAGATCTTATTCCCGAGGACACCATTTTCCCCAAGGACATTATTCCTTGGTTTGGACCTTCAATGAAGTACTACAGCAATGGTCTGAGGAAGACGAAGAACAGAAAATTGTAGTCATCCATTTGCATCACTTTCTCGGTGTTCACACCAACTGGTTCCCATCCCTGGTGGTAAGGCAGGAAAAGAGCATTCTGTTTCTGAAGTTTTCCATGCATGGTGTGTTGTAGTACTTGTTATTTTCTGGATGACATTTGTCCCACTGCTTTATTCTTTAAGGACTGGTTTGTTTTAAAATTAGTTACATAAGACAGAGAGCCTGAGGCACTCGCTAGTTGAATTTGGTAGCCTTCACAGTCAGTAGATGAAATGGTCCCTATTCCTGGAAAATAATAGAACTTTACCTGGATATGAATTTAAATAATTATCTACTATATGAATATTTTCAAATATCCATTTTTATTGTTCGTGTCCTCCAATCAGTTATGAGAAATAGCAATACTACCCAGCCTGAACCATTCTTACAATGATTGTTATGTTGGAGCTCATTATTGGAGCCACTGTGTCCAGCCATGTTATTGAGGATCTTCTTCTTTTCTGTTGACCCTCGACTTTTGCCAGCATGATGCCTTTTCCCAAGGGACTGGTCCCTCCTAATAACATGTACAGAGTACATAGGTGAAAGTTCAGTATCCTTACTTCCAAGAGTATTCTGGCTGTACTTCTTCCAAGACAAATTTGGCATTCCATGTGATCTAGTTGATATCTTTTGCCAACACCATCGTTCAGAGGCATAGATGCTTCTTTGTTTTTCTTATTAATTGTGCAACTTGCACTTGCATAGCGGTGACAGGTAAGACCACGGCACTGATCAGGTTGACTTTAGGCTTCAGAAGTGGTGTATTTCCTTCAGTGAGAGCTTTGCTTTTAGCTCCATAAATCAAAGCAAACTCCCTGACATCGTGTCTATTCGGATCCGTAGTGTGTTAGTCCAGGTCGACTAGAGAAACAAATTCATGAACACTCACATGTGTACGTGAAAGTGCTTTACATACAAGAGCAATTGAATATTGAGAAAACATCCCAGCCTAGTCCAGACCAAATCCATAATTCTGATATTAGCCCATATGTCCAATACCGATCTATACATTGCTCTCTGGAAGCATGAAACACATGCAATGACGCTGAGTGATGGAAAATGACAGGCCAGTGGGTCGAAAGTCTTGTGGATCAAGTGGCGGTGGAAGCATCTCAGTGCTGGCATGGCTCCTCCAGGTCCAGGGCTCTGGCTGCATCAGCATAGGCCCATCAGGCTCATTGTCAATAATGTCTCCCTGGGAGTGAGTCTGTGACCTGCCTCCAATGACCTATTTATTTGCCTTATACCTCCAAATGAGGTCATCAAGCTGCGACCTGATTGACAGGCTAAACTCCACCCCTTCACAATTAAATCTCAAGTCGACAACAGATTATGTAACTAACACACATAGTGATGTTATAGGACAGGGAAATCTGTCTTTGTGTGTTTCCAAGACTGTCACTCTTCACAAGAATAGCAAGCAACCACTTTTCCCTGCAGAGCCTCAGGTGGTTTTGAACTACTGACCGTTTGGATAGAAGTGCTACGGATACCTCAACGCACCCCCAGGGCTCCATAGCAGATAGTAAATATGAAGTAAGCCAGAATGTGAAGACAAGAACCAAAATAGACACCTAAATTCAAGAAATCAGGTCTAAAAATTGCTTAAAAGGTAGGAAGAAAAATAAGGGCAAAATTGTGGTCACAAAGTAGTCCACACAAGTCTGGGCTTTTTATTAGCATTTCATCCAAGTTCAAAGTTTCTGAGAAAATCTACTAAAGCTTAGTTAGTATAGGTATTTACTGGATTTAATTTTGTAACAGTTAAAAATAGTCACATACTTGGTATCATCAAGATTACTAAGCTGTGATTGTTTGTTTGTTTGTTTGTTTTATACTCTTCTAGGCAAATTGGAACAAAACAGTGAGCAAAAAGACACGTTACCTGCAGTGATCAGTAATTTGGAATATGTGTCTGGAAGATGTTATACTAATATGCAGATTAATATGTTCAAATTCAAAGGTGTTTGGTCTAAGAAGATTGGTAAATAAACTGATCTTGTACAAGAACAAAAGAGCTCCTAAGTTAAAATATGTTTTGGATTAAAGGACTGGTGGTAAGTTGCCGGGAATGCTATCACCTGACAGGCCCTATGTTATATTACACTGAAAGAAGTTGACAAGATTGAACCTATTTGGATAATTTTGCGATACTTTTTGCCATTTGCAACAATGCAGATTAGATTAGGCCATGGTGGAATTTTCGTAGTGTGTCTGAATGTGAGTCAATTGATTAAGTGTAGGGGATATTGGAAAGTTTGTTAAAAGGGTTTCTTAAACAACCAAAAAAAAGGTGTTGACTCCATACTGAAAACTTTGATTAAATACGTATAATAATCAATGATCATTCCAAAGTAAAGGATAGCACTCCTTCTTAGTTGAATAAGAACAATTTTGCTTTGTATAAAAAACTCAATTGGAAATTAAAATATTATCACGTGTAAAATGACAGTCTAAATGTCCATCAATAGATGAATGAATGAACCGACTATATCCATGCAATGCAGCTTTGAATCCAGGAAAGAGTTCACAGCATGGAGGTGTATCTATGTTATATTACACTGAATGAAGTAAGTCAATTAAAAAAAGGCCAAATAGTGTATGAGACAACTATTATAAAAATTCAAAGATAGGTTTATGCATAGAAAGAAACCTCCTTTGATGTTTTCCAGGGATTGATGAAAAATCACTAAATAGATAGTAGCATATATTAACTTGGGTGGAGGGAAAGCACTACACAGGGGAAGTCAGCACATGACCAGAGCAAAGGAAGACACTAGCAAGTACCCAGGAGTAAAAGATGTTAAAGATGGGCAACTGGGTCCGCTCTCTTTCCGCCACCATCTTGGCTCCGCGTCCCCTGTGTGAAATGCCCCGTGATGCCACAGAAACTGTCCCTGCCACCAAGCAGGAGTTACCACAGCCCCAGGCTGAGGCAGGATCTGGAACAGAATCTGACAGTGATGAGTCCGTACCAGAGCTGGAGGAGCAGGATTCCACACAGGCAACCACACAGCAAGCCCAGTTGGCAGCGGCAGCTGAAATCGATGAGGAGCCAGTAGGTAAAGCAAAGCAGAGTCGGAGTGGAAAGAAGGCACGCAAGGCTATGTCCAAACTGGGTCTTCGGCAAGTCACAGTGGTTACTAGAGTCACTATCTGGAAATCTAAGAATATCCTCTTTGTCATCACAAAGCCAGATGTCTACAAGAGCCCTGCTTCAGATACTTACATAGTTTTGGGGGAAGCCAAGATCGAGGGTTTATCTCAGCAAACACAGCTAGCAGCTGCTGAGAAGTTCAAAGTTCAAGGTGAGGCTGTCTCGGACTATCCGGAAAGCACACAAACTCCAACTGTACAAGAGGAGAGTGAAGAGGAAGAGGTTGATGAAACAGGTGTGGAAGTTAAGGACGGAGAATTGGTCATGTCCCAAGCAAATGTATCAAGAGCAAAAGCAATCCGGGCCTTGAAGAACAACAGTAATGATATTGTAAATGCTATTATGGAATTAACAGTGTAACCATCTGAAAACAAAGGACTCACCCCCCACTTTTTCTTTCTTTCCTCTTCTTTTTTTTTTTTTGGTGTTTCAAAAGCGTAACTACAGTTTGGTTTGAAATTTGTACTGTTTCTATCAATAAAGTTATGGCTTGGATTAAAAAAAAAAAAAGATGGCCAACTGAACATACAGTTTGTGAATCCCTGACATCTGGTAATGAATCATCCGGCCTTGTGCCCTGGCAAGGAAGTTCCGGTATCCCAAGCACCAGCAAAGAAGATGCTGCCTATTCACATATTCGAGCAAGGAAGTCTCCAGTCACCCCCAACCACATAGCAATATAAAATCAACTACTTCCACAGGACCCAGAAGCCTTCCCCAAACTGACAGATGTGCCATGATACCAGGGTGAGAGCAGTCAATCACGGCACACACACAGGCACAAGAAACTGAATAGCACCCAGAACCAAAGGAATATTCTGAATAAAACGCCCTAGAACTATCAGAAATTCAATTTAGGGGAATGATGCTCAGGTACTTTCAATGAATAAAGGAAATGTTCAAGAGATAAAGAAAATCATAGGAAAGCTAGTCAACCTACACCAAACAGAATTCCAGGAGAAAAATAATACAATAATAGAATTAGACAACATAGCACACACACAAAAAGAATGGAAGATATGTGAATTAGTGAGCTTGAAGACAATTCCCTTTTCTGCAATCAGCAAACAGAGCAAGGGAACCCGAAGAAGGCCTAAGAATAATGTGGAACCCTATCAAGAGGAAAAAACTACATCTCATTTGGGATTCCAGAGGAGGAAGAAATGCAATTTTTAAAATCTACAAAGAAAAGTAGTACAAGAAATTATGGAAGTTTCCTAACACTGTACATAAAAGAGGACAAAATAACTATCGAAGAAGCTAAGAGAACCGCCAACAGGATAGACTCAAAAATACTGTGACATATCATAGTCAAACTGTCAAATATCAAGAAAAGGGGAGAGTTTTGAATGCAGCAAAGGGGGCCTGGGTGGGGGGGGGAGAGAATAGTTAACTACAAGGAAAACCAATAAGAGAAAGCTTGGATTTTTCAGCAGAAATCACTCAGTCAAGAAAACAATGAAGTGACCTCTATAAAACCAGAAGAATGAAACTATAAACAAGGAATCTTGTATCCAGTAAAACTATCCCTCAAATATGAGGAAGAAGTAGAAGAATTTCCAGATGAGGAGAAAGTAGAGGATTTTGTAAAAACAAGACATATAAAAAACACTGAAGGGTTCCCTTTAGACAGAGGATCGATTACAAAAGCAGACAAACCCGGGAACAACCTGCAGACACATACAAGCCAATGCCACTAAAAAATCAACCCTCTGAAAGCAGTACTCTAAAAATCAGAGAAGCATAAGAAGAAGAAAGATATCAATAAAACCACAATATATACAGAGCAAAATGATAGCAACCTACATATATAAATAATGACGCTGAAATGTGAAAGCATTAAATTCACCCGATAATAGGCAGAGAGTAGCAAACTAGATAAGAAAGTTGGACTCATTCATATATTATCTACCAGAAAAACATCTTAACAACTAAGACAAAAATGGACCCCAAAACCCAAAGTAAAATTTACCAAGCTAATTATAAGCAAAGAAAGAAAGTAATGTTAACTACTGATAAAATAAATTTCAAGGCAAAAACAATCATGACAGATCGAAAAAAAAAGTTATTACATGATGATTAAGGGAAGCAATAGAACAAGAATATATAACTATATTAAACATATGTGTACCCCATAAAAGACCTTCCAAATCAAAATCTAACAGAGCTGAAGACTGAATTAGGCAATAACAGTAGGAACTTTAAATAGATCACTGTCAAGGAAAACACATCATGAGGAATGAAACCCTATAAACATAAAAATAACTAAACAACCCAATTAACCCACTTGATCTCCTATACATAAATAGAGCATTCCACCCAACAGCAGGTCAGTATACATTCTTTCCCAGTGCACATGGAACATTCTTTAGAATAGAACATATGTTATCACAAAGCAAGCCTTAATAAGTTTTAAAATATTGAGATTCTACACTCCATTTTCTCAGACCACAAGGCTATAAAGCTAGAAATCAACAACAGAAGAAACAAGGGGAAAAAATTAAATGCATGGAAACTAAACCTACCATGAAAAATGATGGTAATAGATGGAGTAAGAAATGAAATGAAAACAAACATGTTGAAACAATTGAGAATAAAAGAAAACTGCATGCTAAAATATACCAAACATACCAAAGCACAGTAAAAGCAGTTCTCAGTGGGCAAGTTATAGGAATGAATGCACACCTGAAAAACGAGGATGAGAAAACCCAAATCAACACCTACCACAGAAAATTCAACTGCTAAAATAAAGCAAGAAAATAGACCTCAAATCACCAGGAGAAAAAAATCATAAAGGTTCGTGCAGAAAGAAATTAATTGAAAACAGTAGAAAATATCAACAAGACAAAAACTTGGTTCGTTGGAAGGAACAGTAAGCTCTACAAACCATTGCCAAATGTAAAAAGGAAAAATACAGAAGAGTGAAATATCAAGGATTAAATAGGAAAGCATGTGACATCAGAACAGAACCCAAGAAAATCAAAAGAATAATAATACATTGTGCAAGAATGTACCCCAACCAATTCCAAAACAACAACAAAAAACCCTAGAAGAAATGGACAAATGTCTAGAAACACATCTCCCCAAATTATTTCAGATCTCAATGGAGCCATCACAAGCAAAAGTAGAAAAAAACCCATAGAATTAGAAAACTTCTAACGAAAAAAGTTCATGACTAAATTGTTTCACCAGGCAATTATAGCAACTATTAAGAAAATAGCTGAAAATCAATTCTAGAGACTCTCCCAGAATATATAACAGGGCAGCAAACTTCGTTGAGCTCATCTTCTGTAACAAGCATAAGCCTGATAACCAACACTAGCACAGACACCCACCACAAACATGGAAAACCACAGGCTGACAGCCATTAAGATAGAAGCAAAAAATCTCGACAAAAGTTTAGCCAATACAAGCCAACAATATTTAAAATAACAATACACCGTGATTAAGTGGGACTAGTACCAGATGTGCAAGGATGGCTCAATATTAGAAAAAACAATCAATGTTATCCACCATCTACAACAAAAGAACCGCAAGAACATAGAAGTTGACACAGAAAAAGGTATTTGACAATACCCTCCACCCATTCCTGATAAAAACACTAAAATAATGGGCATAAAAGGGACATTTGCCAATAGAAGGGACATTTGTCACATTATGTGACAAAAGCAATGGTCAACGTATTAGTCGACTGGGAAAAATTGAAAGCATCCCCCCTGCAAAATAGGTGCCAACCAAGGATGTCCCTTATCACCTCTCTTAATCAGCACTGTGCTGGAAGTCGTAGGCATAACCATTAGACAGCAAGAGAATTCATAGGAATCCAAAAATGCAAAGAAGTGAAACTCTCGTTATTTACAGATGATATGATTTTATTTGTAGAAAATCCCAGATTGCACAAAAAGACAAAAATAAAATGTTTGGGGAAAAAATCTAAAGCTATGACAACATGGCAGGAAACATAATCAATACACAAAAAGCACAGGAATTTTTTTACAAGATGAGAATCCTGAAAAAGAAATCAGGAAAAGAGCACCATTTATAATAGCCACACAAAAGATGAAATACTTAGGAATAAAGCTAACTTAACCTAAACAAACAACTTCCAAGATGAAAACTACAGAACTACTACAAGAAACCAAAGGAAACCTACGTAAATGGAAGAATATTCCATGTTCATGTATAGGAAGTCTCAATGATGTGAAAAGGTCAATACTAACCCCCCCCCAAA
>NW_022109767.1:5646903-5648954 GCF_000313985.2 Echinops telfairi | reverse complement strand
AATATGTACAACCATCGTGGAAAGGGATATGATGCTCTTTCAAACAACTAGGAATGGTGATTCTATACAATAGCTCTACTGAGTATACAGCCCAAAGAGCACGAAACAGACTACAAAGAGACATATGCAATATTGTATTCATCCCAGCAGTGTTCCTAATAGCAAGAAGCTGGAAATACTCCACCTTAGAAGAATGGATAAGAAAATGTTGGTCCGTACACACAAGGGAGTACTATGCATCACTAACAAACAACGGTGAAACCACAAGACACCTCATGCCACGGATCAACCTGGAAAACATGCTGAGTGAAGTGGGGCCAATCACCAAAGGACAAATATTTTATGAGACCACTATGATAAGGATAAAAAGCCTCAACAAAATTTGCATACTAAAGGGAAGTTCCCAAGGGCAGGTGGGAAGATGAAGTAATGAACTAGACAATTGACAGTTATTGACTTGGTTGAAAGAGAGAACTGAGATCCTTCAGAAGAATGAAAAGTGAAATTCGGGTGGGGGACCGAAAAGTGAAATTGGTGTATGGGTTTGAGGAGTGGTTTGAACAGTTGAATGCAGAGTTTATGATCCAAAACTTAAATCTCCCACCAACTCAAAATTTAAAAGTCATTAAAATACGTGTAAAAGACAACAACACAAAATACTATAACATACACAACCCAGCAATAACCAACAAGTCGTGAGTACAGAAGTAAGTAGATATGAAGGTGGAACAGGTGTGGGAAGGCATACATTCATGAAGGTGGAGAGTATTTCTACATATACATTTGCATGGCTGAAAATATTTCCAGATGTGTATTATACTATGTTCTTAGATACTATTGATTCTGTTCTGATACATAGCAACCCGTGAACACCAGAATGAGACGCTGCTCCGTCACAGGCCAACCTCAAAATACTTGCTATCCTCAATCCCATTGTTTCAATCCTGTGTTGGTCCATCTTGCGGATCTTCTAGTTATTGAGCACTTCCAGGGACTTCCCGAAAACTTTCCTAAAATACATGAGATGAGGTCTCACTGGGCACACTTCTAAGAAGCATTCTGGATGTACTTTTTCCAAGACAGACTTGTCCATTCTTCTTCAGTCCATGGTAAATTTAATATTCTTTTCCAACACCACAATTCAAAGACTCTGATTCTCATTTGCTCTTTCTTATTCATTGCCCACTACAGGGATTATAATAATTAAAATTACCAATCATTTATGATTACAAATCAGGAACTACTTAAGTCCTCAGAGTGACACCATTGCATTAAAAAGGTTGTTTGCAACACATTTGCCCAACACAATACATCATTCAATTTCCTGACTGCCACTCTCATGGGTAATGATTGTTCATCTCAGTAAAATGAAATCCTTGGCAACTTCAATTTTTGTCTCCATTTATCCTGATGTGACTTACTAGTTCAGTTATGAAGATAAAGGGGGAAAAGTAGTGCAAATTTTTAAAATCTATAACCAAACACCTTGCAGGACCAAGTCACTTGAGGGCTTAGGACATTAATGTCAATTGACATAACACAGTCCATAAAGCCAATATTCTACATCCTATTTTGGGGAGTTTGTTGCAACTGTGATCTCAATAGCTTGCAGCATCCTTCTTAGGTACAACTACTGGTTTCTCTCTGGAGCAAAGAAGAGAAGAAAATCAAAGACGCAAGGAAACAATTATTCTAAAGAACTCATGAACCACATAATCACAGCTTCCATTAATCTGAGATCAGAATAACTTGATGCTGCCCAGTTCCCACTATTGATTGTTCTATAATAGGGAGCACAGTATAGGGTCTTGTCCAGAATAAGAGAAAAATATAGAGTAAAATTCAAAAATTATAAAAGAGCTACACTTATTAACCTGATGTAATTGGATGGAATCCACAAGATTATAGAACTTAGACATCCTTCAAATCTAGACCTAAACCCACTCTCAGAGGTCACCTTCCTGCCAAACAATAGTCAGGACGATAAAGTTAACAACATTCATTAAAATATGACGAGGAACACCCATGAAGAGCATGTGCGTTCTTTTTTT
>NW_022109767.1:5644528-5645849 GCF_000313985.2 Echinops telfairi | reverse complement strand
AGCATTAGCTAGATAAAACCTGTTTTAGTGATACAATGCTGGTGGAAAGTAGGAAAAGTTTATAGTATGTGATAAATTAAGCCCTACCTCATTAATGCACACAGAAATACTTGTCAAAGGGTTAAAGAAGTGTGGGTAGGGGTGGAGGATGAGGGTGGATGGTAGTTGAGATAGTTAGGGTTTATTGTGCCAACTGGAAGGGCAAAGAGATAAATGGCTCGGTGAGCCTTGCCTTTCTAGTTCTCCGGTCTCTTGCTTTCTGATGGTTGGACCTGGGTGCAAGTGCCTTAGGCAGTTCCCTGCTTTAGCAGGCAAGGCTCTCTTCCTGTGAGACATCCCTGAGGAGAAGTCACATGGACCTACCCTGATGCAGCCCTGGGTGCTGGGGAAGCCACGTGGAGACCCCTGCCAGCGCTGAGATGCTTAACACACTCACTGATTCAGCTTTCCTCCTGCAGTCGGTACCATTCATGTGTTTTGTGAGATGGAGGAGTACTTTGTAGATTGATGTTGGACATATGGGCTAATGTTGGATTTATGGGCTTGGACAGCATTGGACTGGGATGCTTTCTTAATGTACACTTAACCTTTATATAAAACTCTGTCTTATTTATGTATGAGTTTCTGTGGATTTGTCTCTATAGTCCACCCAGACTGACACAGTAGCATAACGTGTATTTAACATGTTTATCCAACAGTTTCTCCTCAGAAAGCATCATTTCTGAATTGAGCATCAGACATTAAGTAAAAGTAAAAATATATCATATATGCCGAGTTTCTAAAATTGTACCTTTTTCCTTATTGACAGTAGATAGGGAAATGCCACAATGTGTTTCCCTTCAGGTAAAAATTAAGCATGGGGGAATGAAACAGCCACTTTAGATGATTATAGACTGACTTGCTCAAAACAATATCAGCTCCAGTAACAATGGGGAATAAAGGCATGCTGCAGTTAATGGATATGTGGAAAGAGCTTCTCAAGTTGCTAATGCAAACTGTGGGAAACACTAACATAAGATTCCCACCTCTCCATACTCTGAGTTCTCCGGAGAACTGTCACGATGGCTTTGAAAATGAAGGTCAACAGATATTTTATTTACAGTGTGGTTTCTTTCAGTAAGAAGAGACGCCAATAGATCAAATATAAGCCAAAATTGGTGCTTAAGATTGACCACTATGCTACCGTCAACTAGCTAGGCAATCTTGAGAAGAGCTCCATTGTTTTGGTCTGCATGGCTTCAACTCTGAATGAAAGAGTGACTCTTCCTTAAAGGCCTGAAGATCAATAAGCGGCCATCTAGCTGAGAAGCAACAAAGCGCA
>NW_022109767.1:5640014-5643136 GCF_000313985.2 Echinops telfairi | reverse complement strand
AAAAAAAAAAAAAGTAAGGATCCTAATTCCCATTCACAGAAAACTGTCAAAGAATGAGACTATGAATATTATAGAATAAAACATAGAAGAATACACTGAAAGACCTGGGATTCGTTAGGGCATGTTTTTATCATGTGACAAAAGCCTTAAAATGAAAATATACAGGAAAAATACTTCAATATTGTTAAATCAGAAGCCTATAAACAAAGCTAAAATGTTATTTTCAAATTAAAAAAATAAAGAATTAATTTCTAGAATAATCAAAATGATGTTAAAGCATTACATAAAACAGAAAAAAGAGATAGAGGCAAGAAAAATAAAGAATAAAGGCAAAAGAGAAATGATATGGATAGTCCAAGGAGGAAGAACTATAAAATGACTTGTATATACTTTAAAAGTTTCTGAGTGTTACAGATGGCTATGTCTGACTGGTAATCAACAGGTTGGCAGTTCAAATCCATCCAGCAGCATCATGGAAAAAAAGGATTAGCCATCTGCTTCCGCGAAGAAGGCCCTATGGTTCTACTCTGTAACATACAGGGCCCCATGGATTTGAATCAAGCAGATGACATAAGACAGCAAGCCATACATTTACATGTAATATGCATATTTATATGTTATTTTTATATGTTGTGCCTATTTGCCCATCTAAATAGTAATCAGTATACTCCAACTATTCCTCTTCTTCTCACAATGGTTATCTCTGAAAGGGGAGGCTTGATTGACCCGTTGTTGAAAAGGTTGGATAAAGAGGTTTGAACTTTGAGAACAAGGGAGTTGGGGGGAGGGAATCATAGGTTAAGAGGTAAACATACATGTCAGACCTCAATCTAGAGAAATGAAACATAGCTGTGGTTGGAGTGTTGGTTGGAAACAAAAGCAAGGATTGAATATGAGAATCAAGAGTCTTAGAATCTGGGGCCTATTGAGATTCACGCAAGACGGTGCATTTATCCACCAGGGCTTAGCGCAATGGTTTAAAAAGAGACATCTTAAACAGGTGAATTCTAGATAGGGTGCTGGGCGTAGATCATGACAGGAAATCAAAGCTACTTATCTTCATCTAATAACGTTCTTTGTTTTCATCTAAAAGTTTATTTTGTTGTTGGTAAGAATATACACAAGAGAACATATTCCCATTCAACAGTTTCCAGGACACATTCAATTCAGTGATGAGTTTTCATGTTTTGGGAACCATCTTCACCTTCACCTTCAGAGTTGTTCAGCTCCATTCATATATACTCACTTTCCCCTAACTAGCTGGTCTAATCTGTGGATTTGCTGTAGTCAATCAGAGCCCATTGAAATAGATCTTGAGAGAACATAATACTCAAGGTAGACATTTTTATTGTATCCTACTCAAGCTAGTTATTGTTAAGAGGACATCAGGGAATATTTTTTTGGTTGAAAGTTTAGAGATTATCTCAAGGCAATAGTTTCAGGAAGTCATCCAGCCTCCAGGGCTCTAGAAATCTGGATTTGAAGATCTCTTTTGCACTTTCCTCCCCTCATTCGGGATTATTCTATACACACTGATCAAAATGTTCAGTAATGTTAGCAAGGAACCATCAAGTTTTTCTTCAAACGGTAGCATTCTTGAACCCTCCTGCAAGAATGAAATAGCTCTATGTTTTCCAATGTTTTTTTTATTACCAGATGAACAAGAATGGGTTAAAGTTGGGGATTAGAGTTGACGCAGCAAAAATGTGATCCTAGCCTTATCTGTATATAAAATAGTGGAGCACCCAGAAGAACGTAATCAATGTCACTGAATTTTACATGTGGAAAAGGTTCAATTGGCTTGTTTTGTTGTGTGTACTCCCAATAACAAACTAAACAGAACGGAAAACAGAAAAAAAGTGGTATCAGATGGCTAAGGGTATCTTTGTTTTTCCTTGTTTTTTGCTTTTTTTGTGGAAAGGAAGGAAAGTTGACCATGCATGTTTTAAACCTCTTTTCACAATTGGCTACGATATTTCATTGCTGAGAATACAAAGGCAAATGGAATAAAACCAAACCAAATAAATGAATCAAAATAAAAGGGTTCTCAATGCTGTGATTTGGTTTGGTCTAATCAAGCATTTAAATACACACTAGTATTCCTTTTAGGTTATGTGATTTTCCCAAATGCTATTTCATTTAATTTCTACTTAATAGATTCTATTTCTCTCCCATGCGTCCATGTTCAATGTTTTATTTATAGGTACATATGTGAAAATCTCATCTTTATTTATATTTTAAGCTGGCCCAAGAACAGTTAATAGATGTTACTGAGCTTGTGCCAAGGTCTAACTTTATATGAAGAGTTAGTGGTGACCTTGTGTACACTTAAGTTTTGTTTTAAACAAACTCGTAATTAGATTTCATTATGTGCCCAATAAATATTTTATTGAGCGTTTCCACAGTATCCAGATCCATATAGCTATCTTAACAGTCCAAACTTGTGTTGAGTCTAAATTCTTTCCATCATATTGTAGTGGGAAATTGATTGTTTGGGAACAGAAAGGACAGGCTGCTGAAGGCTGAGAGAAAGGAGCCTGGGGGTGACCCCTGTTTTCCTCCACTCAGGATCTGTGCTCCTGAAGCCTGCCTCACCTAGGAGGTTTACCTGCTTTCTCCTGCCCCTGAGCAGTCTTAAGGCAGGGTGTCCGAATATTCCCACAGCCATAGTGCTCCACTCTTCTCAGTGCTTATGGCTCTTGTTTCTCTTCCCACGTGACTATGGGAGACCTGCATCGCTTCTAAACAGAGAGCAGGGAGAGACTGTGGACACAGACTCACAGGCGAATGTTTAAGAATAAAGCAGACACCGTTAGGATTAACAGCCTTTTCTTATCTCATCCTAACCCATTTCACCTGCCTTCTCTAGTTCCCCTCTGATTTCGTTATCTCCCTTGACTCATTGCCATTGAGTGGATTCAAATTCAGAATGACTCAACAGGACTGGTTAGAACAGCGTCTGTGGGTGTCTGAGACTGGAATTCATCAGTGGAGTAGAAAGCCTTGTCTTTCTCCCATGCAGAAAGGTGTCGGTTTTGAACTGTTGACCTCATGATTAGCAGCCTAATGCGTAATCCATTATGCCACCAGGGCTTCTTAGTTATCTAGTGTAGTTATAATAG
>NW_022109767.1:5630955-5639596 GCF_000313985.2 Echinops telfairi | reverse complement strand
GGGCAAATGTACATACTTGGCTTCCAGCTCTTCTTTCTGGATGATACTAAGGCCCTACTCTCTGCTTTTTTCTCTTTTCTTTTATGTCTTGTCAGATAAAACATGATGCAGGTCACACCCAAGGGAACGCAGCATACATGGGATCAAATAAAGGTGTTGCAGCCTACAATAACCCACATGCAAGAGATTGGCTGATCATATCAGATCACATCCTAGGTGATGATTATACCATTAAATGATTGCCAAACCTCTGACACTCATTGTCCAGCTAAGCCAACATAGTTTGGAATGACTCAATCTATAAGGAGCTCTGGTGGGGTAGTGGTTATGACTTGGGCTGCTATCTGCAAGGTCAGCAGTCCAAAACCACCAGCTGATTCTTGGGAAAAGATGGGGATTTCTACCCTCATAAAGAGTTACAGACTCTGAAACTCACAGGGTTTGACTCTGTCCTATGGGGGTGCTATGAGTTGGCATCGAATCAATGACAGTACGTTTGGTGCTTTTGGTATTCAATAAATGATACCTTCATATCTCCCAAAAGCCAAGAGATTCCTTAAGGATTGAAGAAAAACACATATTCATTGTACTACAAAGAACTGCTCAACATCCAACCATTTGGTCAAGAACCAATGGTAATGAAAGAAGAAGTCTAAGATGCACTGAAGATATTAGCCAAAAACAAGGGTCCAGGAATCAAAGGAATGCCCATTTAAATATTTCAACAAGCTAATAAAGGATTCATGGATCTAGGCCAAGATTTGGAAGACAGCTACCTGGCCAACTGACTGGAAGAGATGTCTGACTGGGTGGAAGAGATGTATTTGTCAACATTCCAAAGAAAGGTGATCAAATAGAATGTGGAAATTATTAAACAATGTCATTAATATCAAGTGTGAGAAAATTTTGCTGACATACTGTAATGGTAGATGCAGCAGTACATCAACAAGGGGCTGCGAGAAATTCAAACTAGATTCAAAAGAGTATGAGGCATGAGGGATATCACTGCTGACATCAGGTGAATCTTGGCTGAAATCAAACAATAACAGAAAGATGTTTACTTGTAATTTATTGACTGTACAAAGACATCTGCCTGGGTGGATCATAACACACTGTGGATAAAATTGAGAAGAATGAGAATTCCAAAACACATTGTGCACATGCAGAACTTGGACCAAGAGACAATTGTACCAATAGAACAAAGGAATATTGAATGACTGAAAATGAGGAACCTGGCTTAAATTTCTGGCAGATCCCTGTAAATGTATAGCTGCAATCCTTATTGAATTGTCTTCGGCAAAACACTACTTTTGTGTACCATTAATGATATTGTTTAATGAGTTCTGTGTTCTGTTGGGTCGTCTGTCCCTGGAATGGGTACAAATATGGATGTCTTCCAGTCAGTTGGCCAGGTTGCTGTCTGCCAGATTTCTTGGCATACGGGAGTGGTTGTTTCCCAGGACTTTACCAGCTTGTTGAAATGTTCCTATTGGTATTCCATCAAGTCCTACGGCCTGTTTTTATCAAATGTCTTCAGAGCAGCTTGGAATTTTTCTTCAATACCATTAGTTCTTGATTATATGCTACCCCTTGAAATGGTTGAATGTGGATTAGTTCTTTCTGGTACAGTGACTGTGTTATCCTTTAATATTGTTTTGATCCTACATCTTTCAATATTTTGCTCATAGAAATTTTCAATATTGCAACTCAAGGCCTGTATATTTTCTTCATTTCTTTCACTTTGAACACGTTCTTCCTTTTTGGGTTTCTAACTCTAGGTCTTTGCACATTGCATGATAATATTTGACTTTGTCTTCTGGAGCTGCCCTTTGGAAATTTCTGTTTAGCTCTTTAACGTCATCATTTTTTTCATGTATTTTAGTTGCTTTTCAATAAAGAGCAGCTTCAGAGTTCCTTCTGCATCCACTTCCCTGTCTTTTTTAATGACTTCTTGCTTTCTTCATAGTCGATGATCTTGATGTCAACCCACTACTCATTAATTCATTTGTCATCATTATCCAAAGCCACAAATCAGTCATTTAGATCTTCTCTAACTTCAGATGAAATACTCAGCATTGTCTTTTGGCTCTCAGGGACCTTGTTAATTTTCTTCAACTTGAATTTCCATATGAGAAGATGATGCTCTTGCTAGCTGACAGCAAGCGCCTCCCTTGTCTCATGCCACAGATGTAGTTCAATGGGCTTCTGTGTATTGTACCTGGTGAGGCCCAGTCATCTAGCTGCAGTTTATGTTGCTGAAAAAGAATGAAGAAGACATTGGTCTCGTGAAATTGTATCATGAGATCGCCAGCTTCGTTTCTGTTACCAGGTTGTATTCCCCTGTTTCACATCTTTTGCATTCCAATTGGTGATAATTATCCACGCATCTTGATGGCATGCTTGATCAGTTTCAGTCTGAACAAGTTGGAGGAATTCTTCAATTTGTTCATCACTAGTTTTAGTGGTTGCTACATACATTTAAATAACATTTTTTAAAGAAGAATACTAAGCTGTCTGTTGTAAAATCTTAGATTGCCATGAAGGCACTGCTAGAGGAAATGGTCATTAAAAAGCTCAGAAGAAAGTAGAGAAAGTTATAACCCAGAGACAGCATGGAAGAAACAAAGGCGACAGTTAGGAGATCTCAAAAAAAAAACAAAAAACTGACCCAGCAAGAAAGCTGACCCAGAGGGACTGGGCTGAGTGTTTTCAGGCAAATATTTTTGGTGGAGTGAAGTTCTCTGCTTACTTGTCTATGAAGCTAAACTCACTAGCCCACAAAGAATGAGCAAGCTGGCACTTTCAGGTTGAGGTTTACTAGTGGAGCGGCTGCTTCGGAAGAGATGGTCGAGCTAAACAGCTTTGTAGCACTTAGTGCAGCAGAACACAGGCCTTTTAAAAACCAAGGAACCAGTATACAAAAGTTGAAGGACCATGGTAAACAGCTGCTTTTGACCTAAAGGATATGGCCATGACCTCAGTGGTCTGAACATGTTGGCATTTAGCTTCTGGCCTTGACAACGGTTGGGCCACCGTTTTCTAGGTTCAAGTTCTCCAACTGGGTTCCAAAGTATGGCGCTACTATTAACATGGGTCCACCACCCAAAACTTAGTGTCTTAAGTTACCATGCTTGAGGGGACAGGTGGGGTGATGTCACCACTCAGATGGTTGCCCAAACTGAGGGTTCAGAGTTGGCATTGCAGTGGGGCTGTAAGGCCAAACCAAAGCCTAGTGTTTGGGGGACTCTCCATCCAGAATCTAGAGGAAATAGCAAATACCCAGAGTTTGGAGGGAAAGGTCATTTTCCAGATGGTCTCAAAGAAGAGGGAATCATTTTCAAGGCTTGATGGTTAATGTAAATTTTTTCTGCTGGGTTTTTAAACTGCTTGGTGCCATGAGCTTTCCTTTCCCTTCAATTGCTACCACTTGGAATAGAGACGTTTACCTGTGTCTATTCCACCATTGTGCTTGGATGGAGATAATTGTATTCTAGATTTACAGATGCAGAGGAATTTTGCCTAAGGTTGCAATATAGACTTAACACACGTTGGAGGTGCTATAATGGAATCCAAGTTTGGCATGGGGTAAATATATACAGTGTGAGGACCAGAAGGTGGAATGTTATGGGTACAAATGTGTCCCCCCAATACATGGAAAGTTGACTGGGTCATGATTCTTAATGGCTTGGTAGGTATGTAATGATATACTTTGACAGTTTGGGAATGATCTCCCTGATGTGATCTGATTTGTTGGAGTATTGAGGATAGGAAGCAACATTCTTAATTCTGTCACATTCCTGATCTGATGTGAAGGGAGACTGTCTGGGTTGTGAGGTCTGTTAATACCTTCGATCCTACAAAAAATAATAGAGAAGCAAGCAACAAAACATTCCCAAATTCAACAATGTCTGCATGTTTAATTCCACACCATTGATTCTGCTCTTCGCATTATCCAACCATTATTGATATCCTTTCCCAAATTATTCTAGCACCATTAACAGAAACTAAGCAACCATCCTGGCAGTGTAGTGGGTATGTGTTGGGCTGTGATCCTCATGGTCGGCAGTTGGAAACCACCAGCAGCTCTGCTGGAGAAAGACGGGCTTTCTACTCCCATAAACAGTTACACTCTCAGAAATACAAAGGGAGGTAGGGGGTAAGGGGGATGTGGTGGGTGAGAGTCGTGATATTAGTCAGCACTGACTCCATGGCAGAGAGTTTGGGGGTTGGGGAGTACATTTCACAGTGGATTTGGGTTATAGTACCACAATTTTAGTGGCCAGGGGGATGCTGAATTTTTTTTTGGAAGCAGTAGGCCAAATAAGTGTGGAGATGGAACCATGCTGTCCAGGGAACCTCCCAGATCCAGGGGAAGATTGGCACCATTTGAGATGGCCAAGGAATGCCTTCGCTACAGATACTGAAAGGATACAAGGAACATCCTCCCAAACTGTGAATCAACAAAGAAAGAAAGCCTTCCAGTAGAGGTGCTACCATGAATTCAGACTCCTTGTCCCTTATCCTGTGAGACAGTATATGTGTTTGCTTAAGCCATACACTTGGGGTGTTTCTGCTACAGTAGTACTAGAGAACTGAACCAGATAGTGTCAGTGCCAAGCCAGTCTCTTTATATGTTTTATGATGGTGAAGTCCTCTATTTGCTCTGATAGTAGCTTAGATCTCCCTTGGCAATACTTGTCAGAGCAGGTGACTTCTTTAATCAAGAAGCCATATGATGCTTGACCACATTTTTGTAACTCTGACTTGAGCAAGTCAACTCTTGATTGGGTGAAAATCCTGAACACTAATTTGAAGTATCTTAAGAAGCACTTAGAATATTCAGGGTTCATTGAACCCTTCTGTGTAATTGCCTAACGGATGTTCAAGTTACCTTCCCATTTAACATAAGAACTCCAGTCTTTATCTGGTCACATGCTGCCAACCAAATCCTACTTATCCCTCCCCCGCCCAACAAAATTAATAAAGTCAAATGCTTCATATTCTCCATTCCCTTCCCCGTACAGCTCTGAATGAACCATGGCTGTATTTTATGAGAGATGTAAGTGATAATTTCCTTCTTGAACTAAATTATGTGCCTTTTACTCCTTTCTCCACCTTGCTGTTCGGAAAAAAGATGTGATGGCTGAAATACAAAATACAAATACAGCACTATTTGAAAGGAACACTCTAGAGACTGTGGGAGGTAGAAGTTATTCAAGTCATTGACAATATAGGTGGTAGCCTGCAATCTTTCTTAATGCTGAACCCTTAGAACTAGCAAGGCTCTTTGGCATAAGAATAAGAGTCAGGTATTATTTAACACTAGCCTTTATCTATAACTCAGTTTCCTCAGACACTGACTGTTTTTAGGCTACAGTTCTTATCTTTTGGTTGACTCCAGCAGTCTCTGCTTTTTCTCAAACAATCTACGTTTTCATTTAAGTTCTCCTATTCACTCACTAGCCACACAAATTCACAGACAATATTCATGGTTAAGGGATTTATTAAGGATGCTAACAGATAAAAATGCAGGTGAGAAATAGTCAGGAAATAGATATTTAGTAAGGGCATATTAAAAAGTTCCTTTAGAGTTGCTAGTAAATACTCCAAAGGCAAGCTACTCCGTTGTAAATTTCAACTTGAATGTATTCACCTCAAGCACAGTGGATCAGCAAACCCAGCTTCCTGAATTAAGTGCCTAGAGTCACCACACTTCGTAAGCTAGCCTCCTTCCATAAAGCACTCAGCTTTATTTGCTCTGTCGGCGGAGGAGTCCACCACCCTGTCTCCTGCTCTGGATCCTGATTCTGCTACTGCTCCTCAGTATCAAATCTCTCTTCTGGATCAACGAAGTTCACTGCACAGGGATCTGGTGACCCAGAGAACATGCTCGATTTCTAGCTCTTGCTGGTAGTGAAATCCCCCTTCCTGCTTCTCAGAGGACTCATTTTATACCCAACAGGAAAATGGCAAAACAGGGAGGGTAAAGGGAGAATGGGTAGGGAAGAGGGAACCGATTACATGGAACTGTGTGTGACCTCCTCCCTGGGGGACAGACAACCGAAAAGTGGATGAAGGGAGAAGTCGGACAGGGCAAGATATGACAAAATACCCATTTATAAACTATCAAGGGCTCATGTGGGAGGGGGGAGCGGGGAGGGAGGGGAAAAATGAGGACCTAATGTCGGGGGTTTAAATGGAGAGAAAATGTTTTGAGAAATGATGTACAAATACGCTTTACACAATTGATGTGTGTATGGATTGGGATAACAGTTGTATGAGCCCCTAATAAAATGTTAAAAAAAAATAAAATGATAAAATTAATTCGGTTAATTACTCAGAGGTGAATCCTTTCAGTATCTTCCTCTAGGGTCTTTCCCAGACCCCTGCAGAAGATGGTGGATGGTGGGAATCACAGAGACTAGGGCTAGAGGAACCACATTCAACAACTCACTGCCCCTGAAGTCTCCTAGTCTTTCCTTGTTCATTATTTCTAATACATACATACAGTGATTGAGTCATCATTGAAGATTTCAACTTTAATTGCATTACTATTTGGTTAAAAATGCATTTTTCTTGTTGCAAATCTGACGTCTTTCAAACTAATTGCTTGGGAATCAAGGCAGCCTATTTTCTTGAATCAAGATCTTTCTGTAGCTCTATTTTGTCGATTTTTGTGCTGCCTGTGTTTTATCAGAATGAGTTACCTGATATTGCTAATGTGATCCCAGCGGTGATTTCACTCTCAGCACACAGGTTTGTCTCTATCATTCATGATATTTGAAGTGCAACCTCACACCATCTTTAAGTGGTCTCCATCGACTCATCCTTAAAGATCTAGTTCAAATGTTACCTCACTTGGACAATGTTCTTGTGTTGTTAGGTCCAATATTATTCATTCTACCAATAAAAATAATGGTCACATTTTGAAGAAACCAATACCAACCTCATTGCCATGGAATGGCTTCCCACTCAGAGTGACCATAGAGGGCAGAGCAGAACTTCCCCTGTGAGTTTCGGAAGCCCAGTGTTTCTCCTGTGGAGCACCTGGTGGTATGCACCTGCTGCTGTTGTAGGCAGCCTCCCAGTACATCAATACTAGGCCACCAGGGCTCCTCCTGTATTGTTAACTCGAACACCGGGGAAAATTCAGTACCAAGCTCACTGCAATCAAGCAGGGGCCTGGGTGATGGAAACGAAGCTGGAAATCTCATGATACAATTTTGCAAGACCATTGACTTCGGCATCACAAATCCCTTTTTTCAACACCATAAAGGGCAACACTGCATGTGGACCAGATGGAATACAGAGAAAGCCAATTGACTATATCTGTGGGAGGAGACCACGGAGAAGTTCCATTTCAGCAGGCCAAAGTGAAGCCAGGGACCAACTGTGGAACAGACCATTGAATGCTCATTTATGAATTAAAGTTGAAGTTGAAGAAAATTAAAATAAGCCCATGAGAGCAAAATGACAATGTTGGGCAGAGACCCACTGAAGAACAGATTTGATGTCTTGAAACCCTAATGACAGAAGACTTCATGAGTTGTGGGATGACCTCAAGGAGAAACATGAAGAAAGCAAAAGCCATTAGAGACAGGAAAGAAAGAAAAAAACAGCTCCACTGGCATTACAACTTGTTCATTTCCTTAAATAAACCGTAAAAAAAATTAGCCCTATTTCTATACAATAATAAAGGATACTTCTGTTGAGATCATTTAAAAAACTTCAATGTCATCCAGACATGTAAAATTAGCTTATTAGAAAATAGGGTAGCCCTGATATTTAACTGACTCAAAATCAAATAAAAAATTCTAAGGTATTTTTTTAATTCAGCAGTAATATGTATTTAACAAATGGGATAAAGAAACAAACACTTTGGAAAGAATTAAGACAGCAACTAATATAATTCAACATCTATCATGATGAGAAAACTGACAATGGGCTCAATGAGATCTGAATGGTTAATATTCTGATAACATTATTATGAATAAAATTTTCCAAATGGATTGAAACCCAGAATCCTAATTAAAACCTGTGATTAAGAAGAAATTATTTCTTTTTTAAGTGATTTATTTTCTTTTTCTTTTATATCATATCAGAGCTAATCTAGACATCACACCATTCCATAGTTCAATCACATAAAACAGCATTGTACAATTGCTACCAAAATCAGTTTCAAAGCATTTTCTTCCTTTTTGAACTACTTTATATCAGCCACCCCTAAGTCCCCCCCACGTTCCCTACCATTTCCCCAACAACCCTTATTCTAGTTGTTGTCTCTATAGGGTCATACATCCTGGGTGTCATACACCAAAAATCATAGAAAAACACATAACAAATGAGGTAGTTAGTTTCTTGTGCCAACCTGGCTGATAAACACATGTGGGATTAATTGAAGGGCGGAGAGATAAATGGCTCAGTGAGCCTCACCTTTCTTGTCTCTTGCTCTTTGATCATCAGACCAGTGTGCGGCTTCCTTGCTTGTTCTTTGCCTCAATTTGCAAACTACACTACCTGTGGAACACCTAACCTGTGGACTGTGTCGCTGTAATTTGAGGTTCCTTCAAGACCTGCTTCGCCACACCATTGGAATTTACATCTCTTGAGCTGGGGACTGTCGGACCCTGTCATCTGGCTG
>NW_022109767.1:5628232-5630639 GCF_000313985.2 Echinops telfairi | reverse complement strand
TATAAAAGTATTAGCATTCTGCTTTTGTTTCTCTAGAGAACCCTGTCTAACACAAGAATGACCCAAGAAGGCTGCACACAATGTCAAAATGCAACAGAGATAAACCCTATTATGAAGAAAAGAGAACATATTATAAAAACAGATTAAGCCCAACGTGTCTCAGAGGAGTGAACAATGAAAAGATTTTAACTCTTCACGTAAGATTTATCATTTTCATCTAATATAGTTGTCTCATTTCTTCTCGAATACTCTCTGTCTGGTAATACACTTATTGCCATCCTTCACTTCTGGTTAGAGGGAAGTCACCGGAGGCTTATTCCCTGTGCAGATCCTGCAAATGTGATTTGGGATTCCACTGTCATCCCTAGCCATCTGCAAATAAGAATCTCACGATGTAAGCTCTGATACTATTCCCTCCTTCTGATTTGGATTATATCATTTACCATCCTTGGGTCATGGATGCTGATTTGTTTCTTCCATGTGGACTTAATTGACATCTCACTTAGATGGCTGCTTGTTTAGAAAGAAATCTTGAAGACCCTAAACACTATTCTAGCAAATAGCTGGGCATAGCACCATATCGTCTGTGTTTCCTTCTTGAAGGTTTGTATCAAGCAGGGCCATGTTGTAAGAACTAATTCTTTTTAGATTGTGAGCCCCAAATCCCTTCCTGAATCTATATTTTTAATCTGTCTCCGACTCACCTTAGAGACAACCCTGTTGTTTTATGGTATAGAATCTAATTGATCATCTCCATGGAGAATAAAGACCGTCTTTTATCAATAAACCCTTTACTCATTAATTTTGTCTGAATTCTGTGTAGCCATTGCAATGTATGTTAGAAGCTAGAAGGAAAATAGAGCACGCCAATTAAGACTTCCACATGCTAGTCAGGAAAACCCACAAAATAAACACACTTCAAGCATCAAGTGGTGAATGCACTGATTGGTTTTGCAGTGCAAAGCTATAGGCTTTAAGCCCAGGCAATCACAATCTGAATGCTGGCTCTGACTTAATTGTGTAGCTTTGGGCATGCTATTAACTTTTTCAGAGCTCCAGTTTTCTCAATCTGAATAATTGAAATAATACTATCTACATACATTACAGGGTTACAATTAGGACTTCAGATAAAGTATATAATGTAATTGGCCAGTGGTAGTTATTGGAAGATAATTTCCCATGATCATCTTATATTTCTACATGATTCAAGCCCTCTGAAATAAAACATTCACAATCAATATTTGAATAAGAAGACACTCTAGGATGTTAAAGCTGGAAATATTTTCTTGACCAAAGACAATCAGGGTGGTAAAAATATATAACTTTCATTCCCCTTCCCAGAGGAAAGCCCAAACCATTTCCATCTGAGGCTTCCAACTCATGGAGACTGTGTACTTCCAACTCATGTAAATCTGCATGAGAGCAGATATGGTCATCTTGCTTCTACAGAGCAGCTGATGAGTTTGAATCAGACACCTTATAGTTAGAAGTCTAACACTTTCCTGGCAGCATCATCAAGATGACTCCCTCTACAGAGATTTCCTTATTTTCTAGGACTATAGACCTAGACATCCATCTTCCCTCTTCCAATCTCCTGCAGCATTCACTTATACTTAAAGATCTTTCTCTTCCTCTGAAGGAGACGGTGGCCAGGGCCCTAAGTTTGGAATCTTCTAGCGTGTATTCCGCTGCATGTATAAGTAACATGAGTGTTTAGAGCACCACCAAGTAGAGATTGGGCATTGGGAAATGGATGCAAAGATAATGCTCTGACTGATGCTTTGTTTTGAGTAGCAAATGGTCTTTGTCTCTGACCTAAAGATCTTGTCTTAGATACATAGGTAGGAGAGCGATACACTGGTGAATGTAGCAGGTGACATTTTTGGCTTGCAATTAAGGTAAAATTCTGCTTCTTCCATGTTAGATCTAGGTCACAGAGGCCTTTGTGGAATAGTGGGTTATGTGTTGGGTTGACCAACGTTTGAGCATATCAACCACTCCTAGGGAGAAAGATGGGGCTCTCTGTTCTTGTAAAGATTTACATTCTCTGAAATTCACAAAGTAAGTTCATTCGACATTACCCTCCAGCAAGCCTCAGCTCCACTTCAATGGACCAGCAAGTCCAGTTTCCTCAATTAAGTGCCCAGAGGCACACCACTCTGAAATCCAGCCTCCTGCATAAAAACACTCATCTGTGTTTGCTCTGTTGATTGGGAAGTACATCACTCTGTTCCATAACCTGGCTCCTGGTTCAGCTGCTGCTCCTCTGATATATACCTGCCTTCTGAATCCAGGAGGTTCACTGAGCAGGGATCTCAGGTCAAAAGATCATTTTATACACAGAAGGATGACACTCCAGGAAATCCTGTTTGCAATTGTTCACAAATGAATCCTCTCAGTATTTTCA
>NW_022109767.1:5625293-5626629 GCF_000313985.2 Echinops telfairi | reverse complement strand
TATTGGAATGTGTACAGAAAGTGTAAAACAAGAAAACAACCCCCAAACTGTGAGTGCTTACGTGTGGGAAGAGGTTATGTTTCATTCGACACTAAACTGCTTTGGCAGTTGTTTTTCTTCCATAGAAGCAGGAAATTAAAGTATTAACTGTGCGTGTGATTTATTTGAAGCTTCTTTATCCAAAAAAAGCTCTGCTATTTTTCAGTGGATTTCAAAAATTTCCTTAGGGGAAGATTAAATAAAATATGTTACCTCGGTTAAATTTAGTCTATGACAAATGACTGAATGTGTTTAAATTGGGCAGGCACGGGAAAGTTGTCCAGCAAAGGCCTAAACTGGGAGATGATGTTTGAGTGCATACTGGCAAACATTTGTAGATGATCGTTTTGGAGCTCAGTATTATAATATGCTGTTATTTCAAAGAATGTGCTGTGGTAAACCAAAGATAACAAAAATGTACCAAGTCAACTGTTCTAAAGTGTACGTGGAGGGGCTATTAATTACATTCACGATGTTGTGTATCCATTTCTGCTACCTATTTCTAAAAGTTGGTCCACCACTTCACCAGAAACTCAGTACCCTTAAGCAATCACGAACTTCCTCCTCCTCTCAGACCCCGGTAATTACAAATAAGCGTTTATCTCTAAGAATTTGCCTGGTTGCACACAAGTGGGATTACATATGTCAGTTTACGTTTAGTTTACTCAGTACAGTGTTCTCAAGATTCATCGCTGGCACTGCATGTACTTGAACCCCATTCTTCGGATGGTTGATCAATATTCATTGTGTGGACATAACACCTTTGATTGTTTATTCATCGGTTGATGGATACTGTGTTGTCTCCACCATTTGCCTGTTGTGTTTGGTTACAAGAAACATTTGTGTACAAATATCCATTTGGGTCCTTGGTTTCAAGTCCTTTTGGTATATATCTAAATATGAAATTAACAGATGATATGATCCTTTCCTGTTTAATCCCTCCCCTGAAATCTTGTCAACATTTTTTATTTTCGATAATAGTCACCAAATGGGTATTTACGATAATAGTCACCAAATGGGTATGATATTGATCTTCGGTTCCTTGATTGGTGGTATTGAGCATCTTTCCCTGAACTTCTTGGCCATTATTATATCTTCTTTGGATAAATGTCTATTTAGGTCCTTTGCCTATATTTTAATTTGGATTCTCATATTTTGTTTTTGAGTTATAATAGCTCTTTTTATATCCTGGATATTCAAAGCTTCTCAAAATATGCTTCCACAAATACTAAAAATTGACTTTGAGACAGAATGTGGCACCCCATCAGACTTGACTGGAAAACATTTGTAAAGGCCA
>NW_022109767.1:5622108-5624019 GCF_000313985.2 Echinops telfairi | reverse complement strand
TCAGGGGGATGAACAATGGAAAAGTGGGTGAGGGGTGATGGAGGATGATGTAAGATATGAAAATAATATTCTAGAACTTATCAAGTGTTCATGAGGGAGGGGAAGATATGGGGAACTGATATCAGGAGCTCAGTTGGGAAGAAAATGCTTTGAAAATGATGATGGCAGCATATGTGCAAATGTGCTTGACACACTGGATGAATGTGTGGATTGTGTATGATAAGTGATGTAAGAGCCCCCAATAAAAGTATTTAATAAAAAAATATGCTTCCCAAATATTTCCCCCTAATTCTTTAAGTTGTCCCTTTACTTTCTTGATGAAAGTCCTTTGATGCAAAGAAGTTTCTGATTTTGATAAAGTATAGATATACTTCTTGTTTGTAATACCATTAATTTTAAATAGTAAATAGATCAAGTAGAAACAAAGTGGAAATACATACAAAAATGTCTTGAGAAATATAACCAGACTATTCCTTACAAGCAAGGATGAAGAAAATTGGTGACATGTTTTGGGTTTTTTTTTTTTTTTCCAATTATCAGGAATGGCTGAACTCAGAAACCTGCTACTGAGTCCATTCTGACCCACCATCACTCAGTAGGGTAGACTAGAACAGCTCCTGTGGGTATCCAAAACTGTAACTCTTTACAGGAGTAGAAAGCCGCCCTGTGGGGGAAGGAGGGATACCAAAACGTCATGCCTGGAAAGGAAGCATACTTTGGAAGCTCCTCAATATAATGGGTTGATACAATGGCTACAAAAATTGGAACAAACATAGGAACGATTGCGAGGTTGGCATTGGCTGGGCAATATTTTGTTTAGTTATATAAGGTTGCTATTCGTCAGAACTAACTCTACACGCTTACCACCACCACTAGTGAAATACATCTCAGGTGAAGGAAATGAGATATTTACTTACTCTGAGTAAGTCAAGATATATTTTGGGACTATCCAATTATTGATAATAGACATAGGGGGCTCCAAAAGTATATGAAAAGAGAATTAAACGATAAAAGATGGAATGTCTCACTAACTTTTTGAAGTTCATGTGTAAATTATCCTGGAGGTAGGAAATATTTCCTCACTTCAATTTTTTCATTAACTTTTAAATAAATTATTTTCGATAAAAGGAACGTCTAACGATAGGGTTAGAAATTAACTTAGGTTCACATAATAGTAGGTCAATTTACCTTGTAAGTAAAAGAAGGAAGATAAGTTCTGAGGCATAATTTAAAGTCCCCTCTCCCCCCACCTCATGGAGTTTGATGGTAGGTGATTAGATATCCCAAATATATTACTTATTTCTAATTGTAGAAAATTAGAATTATTATAATAATGTACAATCTTCTCCCTTTTTCATACTTTCAAACTAACCTAGCTGAAGCATTCAAAAATAACCAATTTCTATTGATGCGAAACACAAAGATGCAAGATTTTTTTTCTATGCTGTTAATATTGAACCTTAGAAAATCACATGCAGGTACAAGCAGAGATCTAGGAAAGACTCTATGATTCCACATCTTCCTTTATTTTGAAAGTTAGGCGAAGGTTTATGGAGCAGATACTTATGCTACACTCAAAAATTCATAAACATGTGTCTCAACTAATTCACTACAATTCCCTCAATGTTCCAGCCTTTGTTCCACATTCTCCCTGCTTCCCGCTCCTGTCTCTCCTTCTTTCCTCACGCTCTGAACTTCCTCCTTGAGGACATGCTGCACTTTGGGTCATACAGAGCCGATTATGCATTATTCCACCACGTGGCTGAGTTCATTTCTGAGCTGAAGGGTGGCGGAGGGTCATATTTCTGGTGTCCCACTTATCTCCCTCTGACCAGTAAACCTGGCCTATTTTATGATTTTGAGTTTTATTAGAGCTCATTAAATTTTTCTGTTCTATGTTAGGCTTTCAAA
>NW_022109767.1:5618801-5620270 GCF_000313985.2 Echinops telfairi | reverse complement strand
AACAGTTTCTGTGGCATTTTTCCTCTGAGCAGTAAACAAAATTCCACAGCTGCACACTGTTCTCTTAAATCGGCCATCACAAAAAAAAGAGGTTCCAGCAAAACTGCTTTTAGGAAAAAATTCACTGTGACCAGAGAGAACCTTCCCAGGTGACGCCACTGGGTGCACTAACTCAGAGGTAGTTGTTCAATGCTCACCTAACAGGAAAAGCGTGTAGTATAAAAGCTCCATCCAATGGAGTTTTTTTCTGTTTTTTTGAGTGTACCCCTTGTATATTTAAACATAGATGTGTGTCTGTGTGTGCATACACACAATGATTCTAGAAAAATGAAAAAATAAAGATTATATTTAGAAGATACTGATGTTAAAAGGCTATGAACTTTTTTTTAATCTTTAAAAGAGGTATTCAACACTTTTCAGAATCAACCTGCGACAGACATTGAAACCCTCTTGTTTCAGAGACTACTTGTAGTAGCATAACTTCATTACTAAAGAGTGTCAGTCTTTCCCATTTTAACTTAAAGAACTATCTGTGTGGGGTCAAATAAACAAGAGCAGATAGAAAGTTAGGCTTCAGTTCATGTTAATTGTGGAGGAGTAATATAGAAAATGGATATGCAATTGGTTGCAGACCTTGAAGAATGCTAAATCAATGTCATTGGATTATGGCTGGGCTGTAGAGAGTGTTTCATTGGCGTATGCAGTGCCATCCATGCACATGTTCCGCAGTGGCAACAACAAAATGTTTTGAAAATCTTCAAAAACTCTCAAAGCAAAAATAGATAAATAAAAAGAATTCCTTTAAAGTAATACCAAGTTTGTTTTATCACAAAAAGTATTGATAACTCAACAGCATTCCGTGTATCAGCTTTAAAAATTCCTTCGATGCATTATTTGAAATTAAATTTCATCTCAGAAACTCGATCCATTGAAGGCTCAATGGTCAGAGGCTCCCAATTCTGGCATATAATTGGTTTAAACATCTGAAATGGATTGTCATAGAAGTTTATTGCAAATCTGGCAAACCATTGTAGTTTTATGGTGTGAATATTTCATCTTATGTTTTACTTTTTTTTCTTTCTTATGTTTTATTTTCAGCAGAAAATACCTACCCAGCGATGCCTTTTGAAGTTACAAAAGAAAAGGAAACTGTGATATACTTTGAGTTTGTAGACGGTTCATTTGATCAGCTTTATGACCTTGGGAAAAACTGAGTAGGCTTCATAGGAAATATATGCAGCAAAGCACTTCGTTACATTATTCTACTGTAATCAAAGAGCTGATTCTCCTTTTCAAAAAGACAAGAGCGGAGAGAGTGGATTTTTCTCCAGGGTAGTTTATGAACAAGCATGAGCAGGGACACCCAGGTCCCATTGAGAGAAGGGATGCTCTGCGTATTTCCTAAGGAACATATCTCAAGATTATCCTTGGAAATGGGGGTGGCAGTTCTACTTAAAAAATTAATGAAT
>NW_022109767.1:5611845-5617967 GCF_000313985.2 Echinops telfairi | reverse complement strand
GGTAATAGTCTTCTGCAATGTTTTGAAAGCCTAACATAGAACAGAAAAATTTAATGAGCTCTAATAAAACTCAAAATCATAAAATAGGCCAGGTTTACTGGTCAGAGGGAGATAAGTGGGACACCAGAAATATGACCCTCAGCCACCCTTCAGCTCAGAAATGAACTCAGCCACGTGGTGGAATAATGAATAATTGGCTCTGTATGACCCAACGTGCAGCATGTACTCAAGGAGGAAGTTCAGAAGGTGAGGAAAGAAGGAGAGACAGGAGCGGGAAGCAGGGAGAACGTGGAACAAAGGCTGGAACATTGAGGGAATTGTAGTGAATTAGTTGAGACACAATGTTTATGAATTTTTGAGTGTAACATAAGCATCTGCTCCATAAACCTTCACCTAACTTTCACCTAACAGAAAAAAAATTTAAGGCAGAATTAAAAAAACAGTAAGAGGATACTTTCTATCCCTATGGAAACCTCTTGGACTATATTCTTTGGATTCTTTTAATTTATAGTTGACATAAACTGTCACCAAGCTTTAGATGAAGGAAGAAGAAGACCACAGAAGGTATGAAAGGAAGCGCACACTCCAACCATAGCCACTTGGGCATTTGTATGGAGAAAAATAACCTAATCTCTAATCTCTCCACACCTGAGAATATAACATGCTCAGAAGGCGAATTACCACGTATAAAGTAAATTCTGAATCTTAACATATTAAAAATCAATCCATAAAGTAAACTCTCTACATAAAATATTACATGAACTAAGAGATGAGCTGAAAATATGAGAAATACCTAGATTTTCAATACCAAAATAATATTCATAAGAGGCAGATGGAGAAGGAGAGGGAGAGGAAGAAGGAGAAGAATCACAACTTTGAAAATTACTGGAGAGAAAACATATTTATTAAACTCTTTTCAAGGGTGCCAAGTAAAATGGAGCATATAATTGCAGTTCATCTTAAAAGTGTTCTGATTCTTAGTTTCCATCTGGTGACCAGCCAGCATTAGTGGTTGGAGATACCAGCACCCATGGTGTCATGTTGGAATTCGGTCAATTTTGATCAATTCTAAGTGTAAATGATTGAATGGTTTTAAAATGAGTAGCTTTTAGAGAACTACTATAGGTTGAGTAGAACTCCACTTAAAAGATCACAAGATGGGGCAGGTTAATGTGTCTGGGAATCAAATTTTTATTGGAAAAAATAATCTCCTTGTGTCTAACAGCTGTAGAGAATTAAGCAGCAGGACTTTGACAGATTGGCATCAAGTCTCTGTTTGAACTCAACCACTAAGTGTTTAGCTTTTGTGTCTCTGTCAATGCATGACAATTTCTGAAAAAGAGGAAAGGCTTTAGTAGGTACGAAGTTAGTAGAAGATTCAAGATGTACCTTAAATTCAATTAACAAATCTGTTGGTCATCTTGAATTAAACCGAGTTTAGATTATTTTGGCTTATTTTAAGTATAATGTTCCTTGTTTTTAAACTCTAACATTGTATTTAAAAATGCCCTGACCCTTTTATACTGCCTTTCTCTATATAAATATTATCTTACAGTGATTAATTTCAAGATAGTTTGTTGCAGATTATATACATATATTTGGGTCTATATCTGAGGGTATGTACAAAAGTATTGCCCTTAGGTTCTAGCTCATGAATGCATATATTCATGCCGAACGAAACAAGCTTAAGCACATCTCGGTGATGAGTGGATAGCTCCAGATGAGTTCTATAAGCAAAGCACTTATCCCTGTCTCCTTAGGGTACCTTAACAATCCTATCAAGACAGTGGATACTGAAGAGATATGATGGGCCACTTAAATTCAAGACTGAGAGTTCAGCTCCAAAGGATCTGCTGACTGTTTCTGGGAAACAGAAGGGTTGTCTTTACAGCTTTCATCAAGGGACACAGGAGGATTCTTCATGAAGATTTAAAAAGTGAAAACTGCTTTGGCAAGAACAAGGCCAGGAAGTATGTGCCAAGGGATACTTCCCCCCCATCAAAATAATACACCTGTTTATCCCTCAAAGGTAGCAATAGCTGTCCAATGAAAATGTTGTTATGAACCCTTACCCCACCCTCCACCCTACCCCCTTGGTCCTGTGCCTTCATCCTTGTTGTCCCCCAAATGGATTGAATATTGAAAGACACACCATTGGAATCTCTGGAAGAAGCCAAGACTGCCATTTTGAGGTGGTGTACGTCTACAAGTGCAGAATTCTTTGGGGGTGGGGGTGGGGCAGGATTAGAGAGGTAGAATCATCACTTCTAAATATATATACACCTACCTGGAGAATATGTCCAGAAACAGGGGCTCCAGAATTTGATATTTTTGTTTAACAAAGGTTTCTATGATTTCATAGCAATGCAGTTTGACTTACTCTCATACACTTTAAATATTCCTTTAATGTAATAAATAATGGTGACATTTCCCTTTATTTTAAAATTAAATAAATGGACCTAAAGTTGAGAGTGGGCTGATCGTTCCTGCAATAGAATGGGAAAGTGACAACCTTTGGAGATTCTTAGGATCAGCTAAGTGCCTGATAGTACTCTTTAATCGGGTATAAATGATATTTGGAATGTTTTTTCACATTACTGTACTAACACACACACACACACACACACATTTTCAGCAACTGCCCAATAGCATGCTGCACTTGAGCCAGTGCTGTCTCATAGTGACTCCATATGACCCAGTAGAATTGCACCACAGGATTTCCAACACTATTATGTGGACAGACACACACTGCCCTATCTTTCTCCCTGGGAGAAGTGCTAAGTTCCAATCACTTGGCTAACAGCTGAGTGCTTTAACATAGACACTTAACAACACCAAGAGGACTCTATTCAGCAAGGACAAGAACTTAAACTATTCCCCAGGGATGTCTTCTATTAAACATGAAATGGGTCTAGTCCATTGGGATGTAATATTTTCATCCTTCTTTCTTCTATGCACAATTCCTTCCTTGAACTGCTAGACGACTCTACTTCTAGGACTCACTGATGCTGAATATTTACAAAACACAGCTGAATTCTTCAGAGTTGTTAAAATGTTCAAGACAGATTGTATGATGCGTCAGGATTCAGAGAATTGCTTTAGACCGCACAGACAGATACATCTCCCGGTCATTTTAAAATATAGGTCATCTTTAAATTATATGCCCTTCCCCCTTTGACAGTCTGATTTTTCTGTGAACTAGAGGGTGAACTGGTAGACACAGTGTAGTGACAAATGTTCAGAAAATTGGACTCCCACGAATAATTACATGTTTTGTTTGCTTGTTTGTTCTTACAGCACCTATTTATCTGTCCAACCTTCTGTTCCCATAGGGTCCATGTAATATCTTCCAAGAAAGTCTTAATTCTTCTTGAAGGGCATCAGCCTTATGTTGGGTTTCTCCATTAAGGTACTTCTGTGCACTTGCATCAAAACAGTGGATGTAAAGCTTAGCCCAAATGGTCTATCATTTCCATTATGTTTACAGATAAGAATGCATTGGGGGCAGAAAAGAAATATCTTGATGTAAATTATGATAATTTTGTTGAGGGACTGTATTTCAAATACATGCAAAACAGGGACCAGTAAAATATTACATATTCTGAAAGAAGGTTTCAAAATTATCTGTTTCAGTGTTTTAAATGACCATTCCAGGAAAGTTATGGGAATGAGTGATTCTTGGACTTAATAGGAAAGGTTTCCTAATGAGTATGGAATTGGGCCTTTACTTTGAGATGGAGAGAATAAGACTATGATCAACTCATTTAGAGTAATAAAAAAATGAAACAACACCCCCCCCCCAAAAAAAACACACAATGCATTGCCATTGAGTCAATGTGAGCTATTAGGGGCCCCCTAAGAAAGGGTCGGACTGCCTCTGTGGATTTAAGAGACTGTAACTCTTTATGCCAGTAGAGAGCCTTGTCTTTCTCCTTTAGAGCAGTTGGTGGTTTTGAACTGCTGACATAAAAGTTAGCAGCCCAAACTCCCCAGAGATCCTTGTATTGACAAATACATGGAGATGAAAAACAAGCATTTTGTGTACAGTGACCTGTTATGGGTTGAAATGTATTCACACACACACACACACACACACACGAAATCAAGTTCTCATACTTATGACAGTGATCTTATTTTTGAAATAAGGTCATTGCAGGTGGAATGAGTTAAGATGATGCCATTTAAACAAACAAACCCTGTTGTCATCAAGCTGATTGTGACTCCTGGTGTCCCAGGTGTGTCAAAGTAGACCCTTCGCCCCGCTTTTGGCGGGACAGTCCCAATTTTTAACAATTTGTCCTGCGTCCCGCTGCATTTTTAAAAAGTCCTGATTTGTGGAAAGAATGCACGACAAGCTAGGGTACACGGTTTTCAGCTGCCATGTGGCTATTTTGCCAGGATATTAGTTGTATCAATGGTGTTTACCAATGTTACCAATGTTAAAATCTGGTCACCTTACCTGTGCTCCATTTTTTTTTTTTCCGATGTCTATTGCTAGACCTCTGGGTGACCTCGAACTTCCAAAATTGTTTTAATAGGTAAGTGTATTAACCATTTGTACCACCCAGGTAAGATGAGATTGTTGGGAGGTGGGCTCTTTATAAGCAGTGTGGAAAATCAAAGGGAACGTTCACAAGCCCAGTTGTTCTGCGATCAGCCCATCAACAGTGTGGTCCACCAGAGTCTCTGAGTCAGCGCCGCTTCCACAGCAGTGAGTGGCCGGCAGCTGGGAGCGAGCTCACCTAAGTGAGCGGCTTCCAGGGAGATTATCCCCATGCTGATGAGTGAATTTCCACTTCAACCCTTCAGAAATATGATACCACAACCATTTAAATGCTTGTGATAATTTTGTCAGGGGCTCCTCTTGGAAGAGAGCAGAGCACGCATTGCATTTGAATAAATTGCCGAAAAATGGAGCTTGCTAAATTAGGAACCTGGCAGTACCTTAAAGTGATTTATTTTTTTTTATGAGTTAAGAGGGCTTAACAATAAAATTCCTTGTTCCTTGAGGTGGGAAATAGAAAATAGATCATACAAGGATGTACAAGAATGATGTCCAGGTTGGCAGTTTTACTGCCAGGGCGATAGGGGCATCATTTATACAGTTTGGGTGGTGCAATGGTTGCTATAGTGGTGGGATAGAGGAAAGACGCGTAGTTTGAAGCTATCAGCTGCTACACGGGACAAATACATGACAATCAGCTTCCACAGACATTCGTAGTTATGGAAGTTTGAAGCACATGTTGTCCTATTGGGTCACGAAAAGGTGGAACCGAGTTACTGACAAGAGGTTTTGTTTTTTTCCTACCATTTTACTGTGATGAGGATAATTGGAGGAGGTGTATATTTGACGCAGAGGATAAAAGTTCAAGTTTGAAGAAAGTGTTTGGCGCGCACGCGTGCGCACACACACGGTCGATATGAAATGAAAATAGGTAAACTATTTAGAGGGATAAAAGGAGGAACTGGGACGGTGCCTAGAAGAACTTCAACATGTGGGAACTGGGGAGAGGAGAAGGAGCTAGTCAAGGAAACTAAAGAGCCCGAAGCTGAAATGTCTTTATATTCTCTGATCTTAATAATAATGAATATCAGTGATTGTAGGCCATCCTTTCTCCGTAACAATTCTCTTAATTCTGATTCAAGTTTTCACTGATGTGTGAAAATATCAATTCACTTTTTTAGATGCACGAGCTCAGTGAATGGCCGAAGCATCCAGAGACCATCCTTAAATCTTTTTTTTTTTAATCCTTAGCCCTTTGATCAAGGCCCCAAAGTTCAACCTCCAAGACGTAGACTGAAGGTGTCTGCACATTGCCATTGCTCTCCAGCCGTGCTAGGCAAGGCTGCAATCGTCGCTCCCCTGAAGAACAAGGAGGCTGCTCACTCTGACTCTCATACTTCCTGCAGGACAGCCAGCATCCCAGTCAGATTTCTAAAATGTAAATCAGATCATATATTCGCTTAAAAACTTTAATATATACATGCTATACTTTAATATATGTACTTTCATGTACACATTTTCTTCAGTGTATATACTGTAGTACATATACTATACTATCATATATAATAGTACACATATGCATATACTATACACATATCTCTAATATTATATATAGTAT
>NW_022109767.1:5606397-5608163 GCF_000313985.2 Echinops telfairi | reverse complement strand
ACAGTGCCTCCAACATCATCCCCCATGGCATTGTGGGTCAGTGAAAGGATGTCGTTTCTCATAATGGGGCCCAACTGTTCTCTCTGTGCATTGGTTGCTCTGAGCAGGAATTTCATCCTTGAGGCTTGGTGGACCAGGATACAGTTCTCTCTCTCTCTCTCTCTCTTACCAGAAGAATGCACTAAAGAGGACAGAGGGAGAATGTGGCTAGTCTGCCCAAACCACAAGGGAGCAAACTAAGCTTGAAATCTTTAGGGAAACATATCACCACATCTCCTCTTCCATGAAGCTACACATATGTACATACATACATACGTACACTTGCTGCTACTGTATTGAGTTTATTTTGATTCATAGCAAGCAAATGTGACAGCGTAGAGCTGCCCCGGTGGGTTTCAAGGCTTGTAACTCTGTATGGGAGCAGAAAGCTTCAACTTTCTCCTATGGAGCAGCTGGTGATTTCAAACTGCTGATCTTGCAATTAGCAGCCCCATGTGTTCTAATGACCAACTTTCCACTTAACAGCCAAATGCTTAACCACAGAACCACTGGGACTCTTTCCTAAATCCAGAAGGCATGTACTTGTAAACTGGATATGGAAAACAGCAGAATTAGTAAACTCAAAGATCGGTTAAAGAAAACCTATTTAAACTAAATTAAGGAAAAAATGTATATTAATCAATAAACTAAAAGACAACAGCAGAGGTATAAAACACCATCGTCTTAGTCATTGTTATTGTTTGTGCTTTTTTTGGTTTGGTTTTGTTTTGCTCCCTATTTGTGTTTTGTATGATTTTCTGTATGTGAATTCCAGGAGAGGTATATCTATAGAGAGAGCAACTGGATTGATAATTATCTAGGGGCATGGCAGAGGAGGATGTGGGGAAATGAAGGGCTAACAACAATGAGCACAAGAAGAAAATGTTCTGAAATTGATTGTGGTGATGATTGTATAAATCTTCTTAAAATTATTATGGAATTATTAAATTGTATGATATGTGATGTATATATCAATAAAACTATTAAAAAACACTGTCAGAACATGAAATGTACATCATAGAATTGGAATTTTAAAAGGAGAGGAGAGAGAGATAGGGTAGACCTTTATAATATACATTAACAGCATCTTTTTGTGTAGTTTACATAAAATCACATGTTTATGCATTAGAGTAAAATTGCTAAAGATAAAAGAGAAAATCATAAGGCAGCTAGGGATAACATACACATTATCCTTAAAAGTGCAAAATCCAAACTGCCAGCAAACGTTTCAGTCACAACTCTGAAAGCATAAAGCCAAGGAGGTCCTCCTCAAAGTGCTTGAAGATTAACGATGTCAACCTAAGATTTTACACACATTTCATACATCCTTCACAGTTAAAATAAAGACTGCTCACACAAGCGAAGGATGACACAATTTGTTACCGCAACATGCACCTCTAATTACTCTGAATGGAAGGCACCAAGCATCAAGTCAGTATGCTCAGAAACATGGGGTTTAAGAGGGAATCAAGAGCAGCCCAGAGTGCCAAGATATGGCTAACCCTAAGAGCCTTTTCCCCCACCAGTGTTTAGGTCTGATGGGTAAGGAATCTGGAGAGGTTCTTCTAAAAATCATTTTATTGGGGGCTCGTACAACGCTTATCACAATTCACACAAACATCCATTGTGTGTCAAACACATTTGCACATTTGTTGCCATCATCATTCTCAAAACATCTGCTTTCCACTTGAGCCTTAGGTATCAGCTCCTCATTCTTCCCCTTCCCT
>NW_022109767.1:5604336-5605319 GCF_000313985.2 Echinops telfairi | reverse complement strand
TGGAGGCCCAATGTCCATCTGCTACCTTAATACTAAACCTGTAAATATATGCACATAGATGTATTTTCCCCTCATCATAAATAAACATATTTACATATGTACATGCCTGTATTTAGACCTTTATAAATACTCTTTACCTCCTAGTTCTTTCCTCTATTTCCTTTTACTTTCCTCTTGTCCCACTATCATTCTCAGCCTTCATTTGAGTTTCAGCATTGCCTCTCCATTACATTATCCTTTCTCAAGCCCTACCAGGCCTCCTACACCCTCCTTGCTGCTGATTTTGGACCACTTGCTGCTCCCTTGTCCCTGAGTTTGTTAACACTACTTCCTTCCCCACCCCACCCCTAACTCCCCCTCTCCCTTGTTTCCCCACCCCCGGAACAGTCAGCCCGGTTGTTTTCTCCTCCAGATTATTTATCCATGTATGCTCCCTTCTTGATTTGCTCAGCTTTGGGGGATTCAGACCATGCTGCTTCCCCACAATGTGACCCCAGAAATGCCCTCTGTCTTCCTCCCTCCCACGCTGGCTCCATGCAGGTGTGGCTTGCTGACCCCTCTCCCCAACCTGTAGTTTCAATTCTGCTCTCCACCAAACCCACTTCCAGGGAGGGGGTCAGTTTGGCTCTGGTTGGGACCAGCCCTGTAGCTCTCTCTTTTCATGCATCCTTCCATGTGACCACGCTGTCCTCCTGCTTTGGTGCTTCATGGTAGGGTCTGCATGCCCCTTCCAGGTTCTTAGTGACATCTTGACCGGTACTCACCTCTGGAGAGCTTTTTAAGGCTGTGAAATTTTATTAAAATGTTTTCTTAATTTGTTTATGTTTTCTATTTTCCATTTTGTTTGAGGAGTGCCATGCACCCAAAGAAAAATATATTAGCATAAACACTCATGTATAAGTGGAATTTTTCAGCACATTTAAAAAAAATTATTTTATTGGGGGCTCATACAATTCTTATCACAATCCATAAGTACATCCATT
>NW_022109767.1:5600187-5602332 GCF_000313985.2 Echinops telfairi | reverse complement strand
AAAATACCATATTCCAGAAGTAACTCCCGGAACCAGCGTCAGAAAAACAAACTCTCAGTAGCCTATCAAGCTCAGGCAGCTAAAATCAGCAACTCAAGGGAGAGGTAACCACTGAGATTCCTCATAGTAGAGCTTATAATCATACTGTTTCATATTTACTTATTAATTGATCATGTAAAATGCATTAGCCACTTGTTAGGCCACACTGTATGTATTATAGACAAATGGGTGAATTAAAGAGGTCATTCTTATGTGGACTTTTTATAAATGTGGCTGTAACCCCCCCGATGGTCTCATGCGTATAGTAACCATTCTGCAGGCAGTTTGATGGTTTTCAAGGAAGAGACAGTATATTAGAATATTTGTTTTCTATTCATATATATGGAATGCATATTCCAACTTAATTATGATATAGACATTGACCCTGTGACATTGCATTTTTAAAGGTTTAGCCTATGCTATGAGCACTCATCTGTTATTAAGGTAGAGTTTGTCTCAATGAATTTTTAAATTAAAAGTCCAGTGGTATTCATTACATTTGCTAACTACCTTTTAGTAGACTTTAATTTTAGGGTACTTTGTAGAAAAATTATTCAGAAACCACAAAGTTTTCCTATATATCTATTCTCTACACAATTTCCCCCATTTAATAACATTTTGCATTGGTGGAACACACTTGTGACAATTGATGAATATCGATACAGTATTAACTAAAGTGTATAGTTTGCTGTAAATAATTTAAAATTAGCTCAGCCATAATTGACAGAATGATGCTAGAAATCTCTCTTAGATTCAGAAGAAGATGTGGCATGAGGGCTATCATTGCTGATGACAGAAGATGTTGACTAAAAGCAAAGAGAAAATGTTTGCTTGTGCTTTATTGACCAGGCAAAGGCATTGGACTCTGTGGGTCATAAAAAATCTGTGGATAATATTGAGATGAATAGGAATTCCATAACACTTCATTGTGCTCACATAGATCCTGAAAATGGACTAGGAGACAGTCCTTTAGGCAGAATAAGGGAATACTGCATAGTTCAAAATCAGGAAAGGTGTATTTCAGGATTGTATGCTTTCACCATGCACATTTATTCAATCTGTACGCAGAGCAAATAATCAAAGGAACTGAATTATGTGAAGAATTTAGCATCACGTTTGAAGAAGGGTAATTAACAATCTGGAATATGGAGATAACCCCTTGTGTGCTGAAAGGGAGCTGGACTTGAAGCACTTGCTGATGAAGATCAAGGACTGTAGTCTTCAGGGTGGCTTGGAACTCCATGTAAAGAAAAAAGAAGTTCACAACTGGACCGATGGACAATATCATGATATGCAGCGTAAAGATGAATGTTTTCAAGGATATCATGTTGTTGAATCCACCATCAATGCTCAGGACAGCAGCCAAGAAATCAAAGGACAGATCACATTTGGTAAATGAGCTGCACAAGACCTCTTGAAAACATTCAAGAACAAGGACATCACTTTGAGGACTAGGGTGCACCCGACCCAAACCATGGTATTTTCAATCGTCTGCAATACTTGTGAAAGTCGGACAATGAACAGGGAAGACAGTGGAAGAACTGATACATTTAAAGTATGGTGATGCCAAGCATATTGAAAATACCTGGGAGCACCAGGAGAACAAACGGATCTGTCTTGGAATACATACAACCAGAAGGTTCCTTAGAAACAAGGTGGGCAGGATCTCATTCTATGTTCTGTGGAACAAGTTGTCGGGAGAGACTGGTCCTTGGAAAAGTGCATCATGCCTGATACAGTGTCGGCACAAGGAGACAGCCCTCAAGGAGATGGACTGACACAGTGGTTGCTACAACAGACATAAGCCTAGCCAGTCTGCACAGGACAGGACAGGTCTTCTGTTGTCTGTAGGGTCCCGATGAGTTGGGACTGACTTGACAGCACACGTAACAACAGCATGACAGTTTCTCTTAGGGTTCCCTCTGTAGCATCATTTCTGACAACTGCTGACGTTACATGTCCACTGGTGCAGTATGATTTAGCGTAATTCCATCTTCCCCTTCCAACGACAGCTCTGTGCTCCACCTATTCACCTATTGTCCCCTCCCTGTGAGGCCCAGCCAACCCCTCATCTCTTCATTGTCTCTGTGTTAGTCTGGGTAGACT
>NW_022109767.1:5596733-5598715 GCF_000313985.2 Echinops telfairi | reverse complement strand
ATAAGGAATCCTACTTTGCGGAATTTCATTTATCACGGTAGGGTCTAGAACCGATTAACCGCGATAAACGAGGGTTCACTGTATTCCAAAAGACATTTCTCAATGGGGTAAAATAGTGGTTTTTAGTCTGAAATGTATTATTCATTCAAAAGTACAAAACCAGAAACAAATCAAGAATTATAGTAAAAAAGTTGTAAAACATGAGCACTTCATAAAAACACTTCACTAAGAGTAGAATCTTGGAATGACAGTATTCTTTTATCGGAAAGCCCATTTGGTATTGTATCAGTGATATGCAATGTGGTGGTGCAATCATTCTATGTATTAAAATACGTTACATTGCAGTTGGGAAAATTAATAGGAAATTACATTTCAAATAAATAATGAGTATTTTAAAATAATTGATGTATTTTAACTGGTTGACAAGGAAAAGCATTGCTGCACAGAGAAAGGAGGTTGTACAAAATAACCTTTTACCAAATTAATTATAGAAATGATATTGCTACTCTCAGTACTGATTCTGAGGGGTTTATCTGTCCTGGATTCTCTGTGTATCAAGCTCTTATCTGTACCAGTGTACATGCTCTGGTCTAGCCAGATTTATAAGGTAGAATTAGGGTCTTGGTAGGCGGGGTGAGGGTGAGGCAAGCATTAAAGAACTAGAAGAAATGTGTCTGTTTCTTCGGTACTATACTGCACCTTTACTTGCTCCTCTCTTCTTTGTGACCCTTCATGTTTTCTTCCTAGGCCTAATGCTGTAGGTTAAACTCTGAGTGGGAACACAGGTGAACTTAGTGCTTAAAATGGGAAATTGCTCTTACTTGAATCACAAAGGAAATATTCACATATTGTTGGCAACACTGATTTTGTTATCTTGGCCCTGTTTTATTCTGCCTTGCTCTCTTCAACATACTTCAGTGTCAATAACTATCATTTCTTCCCAGGGAAAGCGAGTAGAATGAGGAAGGATGATAGAATAGAGTGTTAGGTACCTGTAAAATAATCTTGGAATCCTTGGATGGTACAAATGGTTAACGTGCTGGCCTTCTGGCTGCAAGATTGGAGGTTTGAGTTCCACCTGAGGTGGTTTGGAAGTTAAAGCCTACTACCTATTTCTGAAAAGGCAGCCACTAAAAACTCTAGGAAGATCAATGCTACTCAGACACACTAGTACTGCCATGAGTTGGATCTGACTTGAGGGCAACTAATTTTTTTAAAGTTAAATTCCAAAAACTCATACCAAACTTACGACCTTGGAGTCAATTACAACTCATAGCAATCCTCTAGGGCAGAGTCGAATGGCCCTTGAGAGTTTCTAAACCTATACCTCTTTGCAGGAGTAGACAGCCTCAGCTTTCTCCCATGGAGCTGCTGGTGATTTTGAACTCCTGACCATAGGGTTAGCAACCCAAGGTGTGCCACCATGACACCATGGCTCCTGCTATGTTATATTAATATTTTAAAAATATTTTAATGTTTTACAAAAAATTTTACAAAGCAGATTATGTTCCCTTATAACACCTTTTCCGCAATTTGTTAAATTGCAGGTTGCAATTTTTACATTGTGCCAGCATTCTCATCATTCCCAGTCTGTTGGCTCTGTTGCCATCTATCTGGCTTCCCTGGCCTTTCTTGCCTTCTTGTCTTTCCTTTTGACTACTTAGTTACTGTTTAGTCTCATATAGTTGATTGCTTATGGTACACATTACTCAAAGGTGAAAATGTTACAAGCCAATCTATTATGTGGATGAAAGGCAACCTCAAGAAGAAGCTTCAGTGACAAGTTTAAAGCATCTCTTAGAGTCTTCCCAGTCTTCCTCTAGTCTCTATTGGTCCAGCAGGTCTGCCATTTTCAGGAATTTGAGTTTTATTCTGTATTTGTAAATGACTCTCTCTGGGACCTTCTGTCTTGTTCCTGGTCAGAACACTTGGTTGTGGTGCTTGGCACCATTCTGGTGTCAGGCTAGAAGAGGCTGTGTGTG
>NW_022109767.1:5594190-5596006 GCF_000313985.2 Echinops telfairi | reverse complement strand
ATCCAGAAAGGTGTGCATTAGGGTTGTATCCTCTTACCATACTTATTCAGTGTCTACTGAGCAGATAATCAGAGAAAGTGGATTAGAGAAAGAAGATGTGGCCTCTGGATTGGAAGAAGGCGGATTAACACTCTGAGCTATGCAGACGACAGAGCCTTGCTTGCTGAAAGTACAGAAGACTGGAAGCACTCGTTGATGAAGATCAAGCACTGGGGCCTTCAGTCTGGGTTACAACTCAATGTAAAGAAGCCCAAAATCCTCACAATGGAACCAGTAGGTAGCATCATGATAAATGGAGAAAAAATTGAAGTTGTCAAGGATTTTATTGTGTTTGGATGAGCAGTCAATGTTCTTGGAAGCAGCCATCAAGAAACCAATGTGCTTTCATTAAGCAAACCTGCTGCACAAGACCTATTTAGAGGGTTGAAAAACAAGCATTCTGTTCTGACTGAAGCCATGGTACTTTCAATTGTGCCTGGCTGAAGCCATGGTATTTTCAATTGCTTTCTATGCATATGAAAGTTGGACATGGAATAAGGAAGACAAAGAAGAATCCATGCATTTGAATCGTGATGCTGAAGAAGAATATTTAAAGTACCATGAACTGCTAAAAAAATGAAGTGATATGTCTTGGAAGATGTAGGGCCCAGGTGCTGCTCAGAGACAAGTAAGGCAAGATTTCATCTTACATACTTTCCATATGTTAGGAGAGACCAGTCCCTGGAGAAGGACACCATGCTTGGTAAAGTGGAGGGGCAGCAAAAAGGAAGGAGGCCATCAGTGACATGGATTGATACAGGGGCTCACATAATTGGCCAAGACCCAGGAGCAATTTTGAGGATGGTGTAGGGCTGGACATTGTTTCATTCTGTTGTGCATCGGATTGCTGTGGGTTGGAACTGACTACATGACACCAAATAACAAGAACAGAAACAACATCTTATAGGACGGTAGCGACATGGCATGCTGGTAAAAGAAAAACAATAGGAGGCAGACGTAGTGTTGCAGATCATCAGAGCGCCGGTGTGACTACAGTGCCTGAAACAATAGAAAACAACAAGTCCCATGGGGCCTAGTGCTCTGCTCACTTTGCCCCGAGCTAGTGCCTACTTGATAGGTTTCTGGCTTCTTTCTGGGAAGGACTGAGTTTTCTCATGACTTTAATAATTCCTTCTCTCTAGCGATAGTGCTCTCCAAGCATCTTGTACAGAGACTGGCATGCCATTGCAATCCTGTAATAACAGCAGTCCTGAAAACTGCATTTCTGCTTACTTCCCTAATGCTGGGGTGTGGCATGCATTTATTAGTGCATACATAATTCATTGGTAAAACGGACTTTCAAGGGGAAAGCTGGGAAACTATTGATCAGAAGAAAGGGACGTCTGATTCCATCCCCATTGTAGTCTTTTCCCTCAAGCTTATAACAGTATTGATGCTCTACCAACCAGAGGATACATATTGTTAAAATAGATACATTCTTCATTTGACCATTTTTAGCATTCTCAGGCTACAAGTAATTATGAAACTAAATAACTACTATTTATTTAGTGATCACCAACATCTAGGGATCCATTTTCCTCGGTATCATAAATGGTGATATATCAATTAATCATATTAAATAATCAAAATTTCATTGTAAAGGTTTGACAACTGGTAATCAGGCACATCCCATAACTGGCACAAGATCAGCAAGTAAAGGGCTAGCAGTTTGTAAATGATCATTTTAAGATGTTCACATCAGTTTTCACCAAGCAGATACCAGGATGAATGATGACAGGCTCTTTAGAAAGGATCTTTCTCTCCAAATAGACATAAA
>NW_022109767.1:5591572-5592745 GCF_000313985.2 Echinops telfairi | reverse complement strand
GGGATGGGGAGATGCTTGAACATCACATGGCGCCACCCTCTCCACAATCGTGACTGCAGGGGTCACCTTTACTGGGGTGCAGAGATAGTGTGGCCCCTGCCGATCCTGAGACCACCCTAGAACTGACCCCGGGAGGACTGTAAGCAGACCCAGACACACACTTTTGCTCCCCCTCATTCAAACTGTCCCCACCACTGCCCGAGGTCCAGGCCCTGGCAAAGGGGCTGACAAGAAGGGCATGGGGAGGGGCTGTCCTTTTCTTTACGATACTAAACCCTCTCTAGCGATTCAGGTACTACTGGGAAATGCGGGTCGTATGGAGGGATACTTTCAAAAATGATAACTTGAGCTAGTGGAGGTCTCTGACTATACTCTGTGGGTGGCATCATTAAGCGCAATTACGGGTCTGTCTTCATGTGAAGTACACAGATGTAGAAAGGATGGATTCGGTGCAGAAATATGTAAATCAGAAAATGTTTAAATTTTATATTGAGGGTCTAGAAGCATGTTTGAAGTTAACCACAAATGAGAAGATTTCTTCATAAACCCTAAGAGCCTTTTTGAAAGCCTCATTGTGCACACTTTTTAAGAAGTGCCAAATGATGATTATTTTGAGGACATTAGGAAGACAGCAAACCTCACAGGGGCCACGTCCTCCTCTATGTAGAAGCCCACTGCACATCCACAGGTGCCGTTTCTGTTGTAAACAAAGTCTCTTTTGCTGTACAGACAAGGTAAGCACGTGAGGTCTTATTTATTTTTTGATACTGAAGATAAAGGCAATCTTTGACTTCAAAAGATCACCTATGGAAAACAACCTTAACTCCACTGCAGAGGGGGTGACACCAAATTGGGCAACTATGACATTTGTGTGACATATTTTAGCAGAAATATATTAGTTTAATAAGAATATCCTTATGGTTAGTTACAAGAATGAGAACATTCTTCATCAGGCCGTAACGATTACACTCACAAGACTACAACGCTATGCTAATTTACTTTTGCACTCTCTAATACATTTGGCCAGTGTGACAGTTACATAAAATCCTATCAACTTGTGGAGGGGTGGAGTCTAGCCTGTCAATCAGGTTGCAGCTTGATGACCTCATTTAGAGGTGCCATGGAGTTATATAGCTCAGTGGAGGCCAGATAAACTGACACTCTTGGCTTTGT
>NW_022109767.1:5589037-5590594 GCF_000313985.2 Echinops telfairi | reverse complement strand
CTAAACCAGAGGCCAATATATGATGTTGTGTCTCCAATAGCCAGGGTTCATGAGTCCAGGAACCAAGAGGTGGAAGCTGGAGTGGCACCACTCACTATTACTCCTAGTGATCCACTTGCAGCATTTTTGTTTCCTGTCCCAGCAACCCTATATATTTCAGGCCTGGAGGTCTTAGTCCCATAGAAAAGAACTCTCCCACCTGGAAATACAGCACTGGTTCCACTGGACTGGCAGCTGACAATGCCCCCTGGCCACTTTGGGCTTCTCATGCCTTTGGATCAACAGGTCAGGCAGGGTGTCAATGTACTGAGTGGTGTGATCGATCCTGATTACCAAGGAGAAATTGGACTGGTGCTACCTAATGGAGGTAAAGAAGAATATGTCTGGAATCCAGGAGATCCCGTAGGTCGTCTCTTAGTACTACCATGCCCAGCAATTAAAGTACGTATATACTCATGTATAAGCCAAGTCTCCCAGTATATTTTTAATGCAGTTTTATGGTAAAATACCGGCTGATATTCCGGTTGGTTATACTCGAGTATATACAGTAAATGGTAAACTACAACACCCCAATCCTGACAAGATGTCTAATGACCCAGACCTCTCAGGAATGAAGGTCTGAGTCACCCCATCAGGCAAAGAACCATGACCAACTGAGGTGGTGGCCGAGGGCCAAGGTAATACAGAATGGGTAGTAGAAGAAGTTAGTTCTACCTATCAGTTATGATTATGTGATTAATAGCAAAAGTGAGGTTTGTGACAGTCAGTTTATATGTGCTTATTTGAGTGTATTTCTATTGTTCATGTATGATGTACCAGATACAATTAGATTTAGTGTATTTTCATTTATATGTATGATAGAGGTATAATGTTAGGTATAAGTGTGATTTCATTAATGTCTGGAAATTACATATGGCTAAAGAATTGTGTACAGGTGCCATATTGGTAAGGGGCGGACTGTGATAGGTAGGTGTATTGAGTCAACCTGGCCCATAGGGTCATGTGAGTTTAATCAGGTCGTAGAGTGACTAGAGAGCAAAAAGATAAATGGCAAGGCAAGGCCAGCCCCCCTCTCTCTCTTGTTCTCTGGTGATTGGACCAGCATGCGGCTGCTTTAGCTAGTTTTCTGGCTCAACTTGTGAGCTACACTACCTGCAGGACAACCCAACCCATGGATCCTGTTGCTAGAGCTTGAGGTTCCTTTAAGTCCTATTTCACCACACTGCTGGTGTGTACATTCCTTGTTTGAGGTGGATCCTGTCGTCTTTTATTGCTTGAGTTTGATATCCCATCCAGGCATGCTTCCCTAAGCTCCCGAGCTGCTAATTGTTGGTGACCCACCCTGATGTTTGCTGCCTATGGGTAGACTCTGCCATACACCCTGAGGGAAGGCTCAGCTGATGCTTCCGTGACCTTGGACCTGGAAACCCTAGTGAGTTGAAGGACTTCCAGTATATTAACTGTTCCAAGGCAGTGAGTTGAACTGAGCCCTCTGTACTGCTGTGTAGACTAATTAGTTGTTATATTTCTTCATGCTTTATTAACGTATCCATATAT
>NW_022109767.1:5578154-5587802 GCF_000313985.2 Echinops telfairi | reverse complement strand
GGTTGCACTGCACTGTAGTTTGTGAAGCCAAAAATGAGGTCCACGGTAAGATTTAAAGGGAAATGTTATGAAACCAACTGAAGGAAAGGACGCTTGAGTTTTTGGTATGCTCTCTCCTGAGAATTTGGAGACGTTACAGTGAAAATCCTTTACAAGGGTAAACCGCAGTGCCATGTCCCTGCCACGCTCCATAGAGTCTCATGTGCAATGTCATCAGAGGATTCCTTATTAAAAAGGCATGTCGTCATCTGTTTCCTGAATTCAAATCCCACTCTTAGAGATTTATCGAGTGTCTAGAATGGTTCTTGAAATTCCTGGAGGGTGTAAAATGTTCTTGCGCGTGTCTTCCCACAAGAAGGGTTGAAGTTCAAGTTCGCCCAGAGTTGCTTTAGGAAAAAGGTCTGGTGACCTGCCTCTGAAAAATCAGCCAAGGAAACCCGATGAACCACAACTCTACCCTGACACACGCAGGGTGAGCATAACTTGCAGTTGCCTAGATGGTAACTGGTGTTATCTCTCACAGTGTTACAAACCCATTTATTTTAAAGGGTGCAATTTTTATTAAAAGGGGCTTATGACATGAAGCATTTTTATGTTAAGATTTAAAGAATAGGTTATATTTACTTTCTATTACCATAAGATAAACATACTATAAATAAGCGTACTTGGGAATATTTTTAAATGACTGTGACCAAAATGTTTTCTTAGAATGGGAAAGGAAAGAGACAGACCTAGAGTGTCATTTGTCTGACCAATGCTGAAAATTAATATTTATTTATTGTAAAATGGCTTACAGTAATAAGACAAGAAAATCACTGATGATATTATTTCTACCAGAAATCAAGAAGCATATGTTGCCGATAATTTGAAATAAGAGGGTTTTTTAAAGCTAAATTTTAATGGCTTATAATAGCTATTAAATAAATAATTAGCACTTGGGAAAATATTTTAACCAATCTTATTTTTCTCTGCTCTCAAACTAAATTGTTTTCCATTTCAGAGAGTAGTACCATTGTACTTGTTAGAGAATTTACAGTAAACACACATCCTCTTAATCACATCACAGAAACTTAAATAGATTTGTAAAACCATTAAAAAATCAATACTTAGCTTTTAGGTGATGAATTAATTAATGGAGTGTGAATGCTTGAAGTCTGCATTACCCAGCATGCAGTATGACTTTCCATAACATCACTATCAATGGGAACGGTATACAAAATAACAGGATGTGACCGGTGCTTATAAAAATATATCAAACCATGCTTTCCCAATGACAATATTCTGGTCAAAAACTGCTTTTTGGTAAGAGACACAACTCAGTTATTTTAGCGAAGGAAGAAAAAAACGTTCTTGATAAATAAAATCCAGAGATAAAATCCTCAGGCTGTCTCAATTCATTGTAATTGAACAGGCAAATGTCCTGAGATCATACAATGGCATGGTATTAAACTGGGAAGCACTTTGAAGATAGAGGAATGGTATTTTACTATTTCCTCCATAAAAACTTAAATAAATCTTCTAAAAATAGGTCATATTTCCCTAATTTCATTTGGGTGTATTTAATCCAGTGCTTCTTTCCCCTTCGTTTATTTTTTTTCATCCTGAAATATTTTATTAGGTACTATCAAGTCAGTTCCAAATAATAGAGTACCTATGTAATAGATTACAATGCTGCTCATTTTGTACCATCCTGTGGTAGTGGTTATGGGTTGGACTGCTAACTTGACGATCGGTAGTTCAAAACCAGCGGCCTCTCTGTGGGAGAAAATGGATGCTTTCTACTCTTGCAAAGGGTTACCGTCTTAAAAAGTCACAGAGACTTTCTACGATAGGGTCACTAGGTGTAGGGATCAACTCAAAGGCTGTGAGTTTGGTTTTGATATCTTTATTAAAGGAACAGAATCCAACAGCAAAATCTTCCTCCCGTCCACCTCCGGAGACGTCCAAAGGCATGCAGTCGTAAGAGTCAGACGGGGTCAGGAAAGAAAATTCTTCATTCAAGTCGCAGACAATGCAACACTCCACGAAAATCTTCCAAAGACTAAAAGGAAGGCACTTCTTCTCAGTGTGTTTCATGATATCAGCATCATCTTCATAGCAAATGCTGAATAAAGTATATAATTGGGAAGGAGATTTTGTAGCCCATTTCTTTCATGCAAATAAATGTGCAACTTTTATATAGAGTGATATCCAAATGTCGAAATGCAGTTGATAAAGTGTAAAACTGTAATGATGAAAACTCTTAACCAATAGGACATATATGCCAAGATTATGTATCTTGAAATTACGAAATAACATAAAACAATTAAAATTCATATGTAAACTCAAAAGATTGCTTGATATGTTGATTAAAAAAAAGAAATTGTGTGAACTCTATAGTTCACAACAAATTAAAATTTTTAAAAATAATAAAAAAATAATAAAAAGAATTTACTTAAGAGTCATAAGATGATTCAATAAAACCTAAAAACAATAACATTAAAAAATTCAACTGAATGTGATAAAAATTGCCTAATCATCTTTGTATTCTTAACACTATAAAATCATATTAAAGTGAAATTATGAATACCTTCAATAATTAATAGAATTAAAATCTTCATACATTAGATGATTTAATATTCTTAAAATGTCACTTCTTCCTAACCTAATCTACAGATTTAAGCCAAAGTCAGGTTAACTTTATTTGTTTAAGTAGATATTAAAAAATGTTTCTAAAATGCATATGAATACTCAGTGTCTTGCAGACCCAAAGCATGATCAAAAAGAACAAATCAGAAGGATTAATATTATGAAATATCAGATCTTAGTGTCTAAATTGCAAAAATGAATCATAGAAATATACAAAAAGTGGAATTATAAGTAGATTATAAATATAAAGGTGAATGTGCAAATCAAGTACACTTTTCAAAGAAAAAAGTAATATTTTTATGACAGGGTAAAGCATATATTTCTTAAATATTAAAACTGTTAGAGAAATAGTCTCAACTACAAAGAAAATAGTGAAAAATTAGAGTTCATTAAACGTCTGTTTTCTCCTTTCTTGCATCCTTTTGAATATTTATTTATAGTTTTCCTTTTTTTCTTCTACTTTTGTCTAACAATTTTGAGTAAGAAAAATGTAATGTATAAAATATTCAGTGTCAACCTCTGTCTATGCTCTGAAACCATCACTCTGAGCAAGATGGCAGTATTTCATTCTGTCTACCCAGAGCCACTATGAGTCAGAACCGACCCCAGGGCACCTACCAACAACAGGATGTTGTTCTGGATCATTTGAATTCAGTATGAGGCGAATTAACACCTTAACAATAACAAGGTGAGAAAACATCTGCAGAAACTAGACAATAGGAAGACTTGAAAGAAGGGCTGTTAACAACCTGCAATATGCAGAATACACAACAAGTCACACTGACTTGGAACACTTACTGCTGAGGGTTACAGACTGCCGGCGTTCTACATGTATGGTCCCTCTGCATAAGGAAAACCAAAATCTTCACAATTGAACCGATAGACAACATCATGACAGATGTAGAATGGATGGAAGTTGTTAAGGATTTCCTTTGAAGCAGCAGTCAAGAAATCATATTACATTTGGCAAAGAAGCTGCAAAAATTCTCTTGAACGTGATCAAAAGCAAAGATGTCACTTTGAGGTCTAGGATGCAGCCATGGTATTTCCTTGCCTTTTAAAAATGGACACACCATTTTTTTTTCCTGAAGCAGAAGAACAATAAGCTAATCAGTACAAATGTTGAGAAACAATTTCCCAATGAATACATACCTAGACCTTCTGAAGAGCAGCAGTCAGGAGATGAACAATTTAAGGTGATTTGCTCTCAGCAGTGTTTCCTGACAGGCGTTTGAGTAGGCAATGGCCAGGTAAGTAATGCCACTCAACGGAAGAGCTAAGAACAGCATGGGTGACACAAGTAACTTGCACCCCTAGGTATTTGACTTTGTAAGCTATCTTGAGATTGACATTCAATTTCTTTATTCTAAGTTGACCCCTTACGTGTCTACCTCTCCCATTCATGCCCAAGCTCACCTCCGCCCTCCTCCCACAAGCTTGCAGGTGGGTAGAGATGTGCTCCATAGAGCTTTTCAATTGAGAAGGAGATCGCCTTTCTTTAGAAGTCCCTCAGGGTGGGTTCTTTGTCCTTTCATCCTCCATCTCAAAGAGTGCTAACTATCTGCAGCACCCAGAAACTCTCCAACAACAGCCAGGCCATTTCCTGTCGCCTCCTATGCATGCAAAATCTGAACAGTAAATAAGAACTGACCCATTTGAATTATGGTGTTAGTAAAGAATGCTAAGTATATCACGAATTTCCAGATGATCATTCTTGGAAGGATCTGACTTGGAAGAAGTAAAGCCAGCATACCCCTTCGTGGCAAGAAGGGAGACTTTGTCTCATGCAGTTTTGATTTGTTATAATGAGGGATTGGCCCCTGGAGACAGTTATCGTGCTTGGTCAACTAGAGGGTCAGTGGAATATAAGGAAGACCACTAACAGGATGGATTGACTTGGTGGCTGAAATCATGGGCTCAGAACCCAGAAACCCAGCACAGAACACAGAAACCCAGAACCGATCATAAGGATGGAGCAGGCTCAGGCAGTGTTTGTATATAGGATCTTTTGTAGAATATAGGGTTTTTATGAGTATCTTTTGTAGAATATAGGGTTTTTAGGAGTCAGGCGTGACTTGATTGTATCTAAGAACAACATACCATATGCAAAAATATAGGCTACATTAATATAGCCTACATTAACACAGGCTACATTAGTATAGGCTAATATAGGGCAATATACACAAATATAGGCTACATTAATACAAAAATATAGGCTGCATCTAAGAACAACATACTATATGCAAAAATATAGGCTACATTACTATATAACATATAAGAAATATTTTTTACTAACCCTACAAAATTATGAATGTTGGTGGGTGCTGTCAAATCAGTTTTGACTCACATCAATTTAATGTATAACAGAACAAAACACTGCATGGTTCTGTGCTTTTGACAGAGAATAACTACTATTTTTATTATCATGACTGCTTTATGTAATGGAGGTTTGGAGGAGAGAGTTTCAAAAAGTTCATAGATCAATGGAATTAAATCAGGGGAGAGAAGCGTGAAATAATATGGTGGGGAGGCGTTGATGAGTAGTTTGCATAGTTGATGGCTTGAAATGTAACCCCTCACCTCATTCACAATTTAAAACAATCATTTACAGAAAAACAAAAGATAATGGAATTTTTCCTTAAACTTTTTGAAGTTTTATTTATCCAAATTTTTTACAATCTCTTTCTTCTCATTCCCTTGGACATAATTTATCTCCTTTTAAAATTGGCCTTTAGAAGGACATTCTGTGAGTATTTAGGGTAGGCAATTGTCCAAATGTCTTTATTTTGCACTCATTTTGGAAGATAGTTACACTTGGTATATAAATCTAGATTCTAGGTTATTCTTCTTGGCATAATTAAGGTATTATTTTATAATCATCTGAATTTCATTACTAAATTGGGTCTACTTTAGTTTTTATCTGACTTTTCTTTTTGGTGTGCTATTTTTTTATTATATTATGTTGAAATATGAAATTAATAATAATTATTTGTCAAGTCTTTTTTGATAACGGGATTCTAGGTCTTTAAAAAAAATTATGGTTGATGAAGTTATCCTTCCAAAGACTAAGCTTTATGTAATGGTGAAGGGCGGCTTGTGTTTCAAAAATTAAAAAGAAAAAAACCTGAAAGGGCCAAGGTTTTCTTTGCTCAGGTACCCCATTTTAATTGGGTAGCATGTTTTGTTTTAACTCTGTTGTCTGGCTGCCTTACAATTCAGGAGCTGAAAAGCACTATTTCCAGAGTTTGTTGACCTCCCTTGATTCACACTTTCACATTGTTTCTGGCCTTGAAGATTTCCTTGGGTTTCCTGCCAGCTAAGCAGGCAATTAATGATGTGTTTAAATGCAATCGTTTCAGATCAATTTAAGTGTTTCTTTATTTCACACAAAGTTTTAGGAAATCTCACTCAATTTCCCTGCCATGTAGTTAATTCTGACTCGTATTGACCCTCTAAGACAGAGTCAAACTGTTGATCCTCTGAGTTTTGAAGGCTGTAAATCTTTATGGGAGCACAAAGCCTCATCTTTCTCCTGTGAAGATTCATGTGGGTTTGAACTGCTGACCTTGCAATTAGCATCCCAGTGCAATTCCACCAAGGCTCCCTTCAGATCATTGAGTTTGCCTTATTACCAGAAAAGGTAGCATGGCAATGAGTTTTACATTATTTTCTTAAAAGGTTGGTTTCTACTGTTAGAATGTGTGACCTCCATCCAGTTTGGACTGTAGTTTAATTATGTATAATCCCTTAGAGCTACCACATTGACTGTTATTAAGCACATATGAATTAATCTTCCGTATGTAATGGGATAAGGCAAGGAGAACCAAGAATGGTATGACTTTGGATGAAATGGCTGAGGCTTTAAAATTCAAAAGAGATATAGAGTCAGATTAAGAGAGCTCACTGGATGGAGAAACTAGAAGGTAATTTTGAAAGAACAGTGTATTTCAGGTAGTAGAAAGAGAAGGTTTATAGAGGTAAATAGAGGCCTGGAAGTTAAATGATGAAGTGGCTCCTTTGATTGTGTGAAGTTGATGGGAACAACGATGGAACGGTTGAGAGCTTCGTGGGAAGGAAAGGTCAAGAAAATAAATATTTTAAATGTGAGAGCTCTTTCATAAGGATCAAGGGTAGGAAGATCCAATAGTAGATGAGATATTAATGTAGAAGGAAGAGTGGGTAGTGGATAGAACAAGTTCATTTAAGAGCTAGGAAAGATACAGGGTCAAGAGTATAGTTAGAGTTATTTAGCTTCAAAAATAGAATAGAGAATGGAAATATAATTAAGACTAGGAGGTGAGAGCAGTTGAGGGAGATTTTTAACAGTTGAAAACTATGTTTTCATTGTTTATGATGCATTTAGCACCTACTACACACATACGCACATGAAGATGAATAGCAGCTAGAATACTGGTAATAGAATATGAAACTTTCTTGAATAACTTAATTGGAATAGTTGCAACAGAGTTCATAGCAATCATAGCTCAGGACTTCAAATTGATTTATTCCAGTTCAATACCCTGCAGAATATTTGCATTTCCGCCTCAGAAATACTAAATCAGAATCTATATGCACACATAAGAATCACTGGTGGGTCTATAAGAATCAATCACCTTATGATCTTGTTAAAATGTAGATTCTGGTTCTTGTAGATAGATCCCTAGGCATTGGGTAAAAAATGCTCTATAGGAGGTCCCACTAGAATGACCCAATGTGAAGTCCCATAGAAGCTAAAATCTAAAGTCTTAGAAAATGAAAATAAGGACAAAAGGTTTGGGGGGAAAGGCTCATTTGATTTAAAAGAAAACATCAGCTACTATCTCATTTACTTTTACTTGACTTGGCACTCTCCGATGAGTTTGCGCTGCATTGATCTTTTGTTATGAGTCTAATGGTTATCTCACCTGTAGGCTTGTTTCGAATAGAAAACCTTGTTCTGAAGCACCAAGACAAAAGTTCTCTTGCTAGGCCAGATCGGAAGCATCCCTCACCCTTCATCTGGATGTAGAAGAGTGTTAGGATTGTGTCTCAACTGATTTTCCCACCATTTACCATTTTGGAGACTCGAAGTTTCAATCTTCATTGAAATTTCAATATATCATTGCGATTGGTTCCTCCTTTCTCCCCCCACGTTCCCTCTACCCTTATGGTTCGCTACTCTATTATTGTTCCTGAGGGGTTTATCTGTCCTGGATTCCATGTGTCCAGATGTATAACTCCGCCCCCTCCCACCCAGCGTGACAAACAACAGAAACATGGGGGAAGGGAGATGGCAGATGGTGTAAGATATGAAAATAATAATAATTTATAATTTATCAAGGGTTCATCAAGGTAGGTGGGTAGGGAGGAAGAAAAAAAAAAGAGCTGATACCAAGGGCTCAAGCAGAAAGAAAATGTTTTGAAAAGGATGATGGTAACCTATGTACAAATGTGCTTGACACAGTGGATGTATGGATTGTGATAAGAGCTGTAAGAGCCCACCCCCCCAAAAAAATGATAAAAAACAATAATTTAAAAATTTTCAAAAATCACACCCGGTTCATTATGATGATCCCAAATGGCATCATGTAAAACGTATGTTGAATTCCTAGGTGGACCAGACCCAGAGAAAGGTTTCCATACTCAAACTTGTCATACGCTTGGTTAAAATTCTAGTATAATTTCCATTTGGAAATTTTTCTTGATGCTTCACATTTTATGATATGTTCACACTCAAATAATGTCCAAGAAGGTAGGTATTCTTTGAATCACTGTCAAGAAAGGATCCATTTGGCAGAGGCCAACTCTGAATTTTTTTTCACCAACCGATTGCTTTAGAAAGCAAAGAAACACACAGTCCTGCGTATTCACTTAGTCTTTGAAAGGCAAGGGCCCAATAGAAACAGCATAATCAAAGATGAAACTTAGGAAGGGCCAAATGAGAAGCAAAGAGCCCATGGAAAATGCTCCTTCCAAAATGAAACACTTAGTGCAGGAAAGCCTGGGGTGCCCAACCTTGCACCTGAGATGAGCTTGGCCCTGAAACCTTGGTCTCCCATAGCTTTGAAACCTTGGTCTCCCATAGCAGTGTGCGTGGTTCCATGTGACATATACTGCTCAAGTGTGGAGAAAGAAAACTGACTCCAGCCCAGAAGGTGAGGCTGTCTGAAGACTATATCTTTTTCATTTGTCCTCCTTGGGTCGCCATCCTCTAGCTTTCTATTTTCCAACCCCAGGGCCATAGATCAGCTGATCTTCTGTAGGCTGACTCAGGGCATATCTGCGGTGTGTGCCACTGAAAACACACATTCCCTTTCATGGTCTTCTCCTCCCATCCCTCGCAGTATTACCAACTAGTAATAAGCTGATGCTTTGTGCTAATAAATGCCAGTAAACCTTACTAATGCTGCTGAAGACACCTGCATTATCATACCAAACCCCCAACCAAACGTACTGCCGCCAGGCTGACTCATAGAGGCCCTACAGTACAGGGTCGAACTTTCTGTGAGTTTCTAAGACAGCAACTCTTCATGGGATTAGAAAGCCCCTTCTTTCTCTCCCAGAGGGGTTAGTGGTTTCAAACTGCTGAATTCATGACTAGCAACCCAATGGGTATGCCATCGATGTCCTTCAAGGCAGAAAAAGAGGGAGGAACGTTTCAAAGAAACAACTAGGGCCTGGAGAGAGTGTCCGGAGTTGGGCGTAATGGACAGGAATGACAGCACTGATGGGAATTAGACTACTCATGTTCCAGAATTTTAGGAAGAGCTTCTACTGTTTACGGATATAAATCAGCCATTACCATGGGGTTGATTCTGACTCACGGTGGCCCCAGGTGTATCAGAATAGAACTGTGCTCCATAAGGTTTTCAGTGGTTCATTGTCCAAAAGGAGATAGCCAAGTCGTCCTTCTGATGCACTTGGGGGTCAAATGGAACTTCCCAAACCTATTAGTGAACATCCAAACTCGTTGAGGCTTGCACTACCCAGGAACCCCACTGAGCATTTACACTGCACCAAACACTGGGCTACTATCCTGTG